>NW_027468640.1:37879905-37927405 GCF_046254945.1 Alosa pseudoharengus
AGAGAGTCTGAAACAGAGGGCGAGACAATGAGACGGAGTATTTTCTTTCTAGAGAAGCAGAGAGGTTGTGTGTGTGTGTGTGTGTGTGTATGAGAAAGTGAGTGAGCGAGAGAAAGAGAGAGAGAGAGAGAGAGAGAGAGAGAGAGAGAGAGAGTTTGTGTGAGCTTGTGTGTGCCTAGACAGACAAAATCTCCCAGTTGGCTTTGATCAGTCTGCTATTACCGAAAACACACATATCACCATGGAAACCTCAAACACTTCAATGAGTTTGAGAAAACTTTCCCATAGGTGATATGTATGTGTGTGCATGTGTCTGTGTGTGTGTAAGTTAGTGGAGCTGCACTATTTACAGTGTCTGTGTATAGATGTATCATCTGAACTGTGAAAAGCCTCTGTGTGTGGGGTGTGTGTGTGTGTGTATGTGAGACAGAGAGAGACAGACAGAGTAAGTGTATGTATTGGGAGTTCATTGGGAGTTTCATTGTGCTGTGCATTTGTATTATGAGCTCACTAGTGCACTGTGGAGGGTATGTAGAGGGGTGTGTGTGTGTGTGTGTGTGTGTGTGTGTGTGTGTGTGTGTGTGTGTTGACATTTGAGTGCAGATGACCTGAATGAAGTGATGAGAGCATGGCTGCCCCTCTTCGGTAACCTTTAGCTTATCACACTGCCACATGCTTATCTATAGGTCTTTGTTTTTATGTGTGTGTGTGTGTGTGTTTGTGTGTGTGTGTGTGTGTGTGTGTGAAAGAGAGAGGGAGAGAGAGAGAAAAGAGAGAGAGAGAGAGTGAGTGTGTGTGTGTGTGTGTGTGTGTGTGTGTGTGTGTGTGTGTGTGTGTGTGTGTGTGTGTGTGTGTGTGTGTGTGTGTGTGTGTGTGTGTGTGTGTGTGTGTGTGTGTGTGTGTGTGTGTGTGTGTGTGTGTGTGTTAGACTTGCCTCATGTTCTCCAAGACAGGCCCTGTGAAGAAGAATCATCAGAGGTTTTAGTCCTTCACACACAGATATGCCACACACACACAACTACACAATACTTCACTGCAGGCTATTGGCATTTCAAGAGTTTAACTTGGACATCGCCGAGGCATGACGGACATACACACACACACACACACACCCACACCCACACCCACACCCACACCCGCACCCGCACACACACACACACACACACACGCACACACACACACACACACACACAAACACAGGCAGTGTGTGTTTACAGCTCAAAAGGCTAGTTGACAAAAGTCTGTGGGTTTATCACAGCTGAGATGTCTTCTTTGGATCAGACACATACCAAGACAACAAACAAAGCGCACACATATGCACACACACCCATTATCTGATATCTGACATCAGATGTTTTGAATGAGGCCATATTCAATTCCTGGGAAAATGTGCTTTGGGAAAAGTTCAAAAAGGAGGGAAAGAAAACACACACACACGTGATAGATAGATGCACAGAGAGAAATAAAATCTGTGTGTGTGAGAGAGTATGTTTAAAATGAACAAACTACCCCACTGAACCAGATTCCCCTGTGATTTCAAGAGCTACAGTATAGAGGAACGTGTGCTTTATCTGAGACACTTGTGTGGGCTCCTGTCACAGATGCGTGCTGATGTGTTAAGCACACTAACACCTCCACCAGTGATAGATAGCTGGGACAGTTCTAAAAGCACACTTTACACAAGGCAGGGGACTACAGGACAGTGAAATGAAATTCAGTTAGTCAATTTGGGGAAATGAATCCTCTTTCACTATCTAGAGGTCAATGGACTCAAGCTGATAAAGTGCCAGTTCTGGAACATTCTACAAGTGGAATCTTGCTGTAGATCTTGTCAAATCTAGGGCCTTATGAACAATGTATGTATCCAACTGTATTCATAGGGCCTGCTTACATTTATTTTTAGAATGCGTCTTAGGTGACCCGATCACAAGTGGTCAGCCGAGACACATGGTTGCTGACCATTTCTGTGATTCTGCTATTGTTAACGTCACATTCATTAAACCTTCCATTGTCCTGGGCACATTAGAAGGCATTAGGGTTTACACTACAAAAGATATGTGGACAAATGCGTCTCAAACCACCTCACAATGCGTCTTGATTGTTCTGTATTAAAACCAAATGTAAATGGGGTCACAATGACTGTTGTGGAGGGTTATATTCTATATTATATTCTACTTTCAAAACACATAATGTAGGTTAGCTGAGTCACTTTTTGTTTTTCATACATCCTTTATGTTTCATACATTTTATCATTTAAAAACTCTTTTGAAAGTTTAATAGGAACATCATTTACCAACCATAGATGATGGTCTATGTGTTCAGAGTGTGTGTGTGTGTACATACTGCATACTCACGTTGGTATGGGCACTTGACAGGGCGGACAAGGTAAAGCTTTACACACAAACTCTGGCACAGAAGGCTGCTCCCATGGTCCAGCAAGTGGAGCCTGTAACACACACACACACACACACACACACACACACACACACAGCACTAAGATGAACAACCACCATCAGTATGTATTGTACAAGCATACACATGTTCATTTAAGTATGGCTCAACAATCTCTGATATGAAATGTCTGGGGTCTGTGGCCAAGTGTAGATAGATAGATAGATACTTTATTGAGGGGAAATTCAAGATGCCAAGTGCCAAGTGTGTGTGATGGACATTATTTGGCTAGTATTGGCTGGATGTAACTGTGAGTGTATAATATTTAGTGTGTGTGTGTGTGTGTGTGTGTGTGTGTGTGTGTGTGTGTGTGTGTGTGTTTTGTTTTATTCATTAATGTATTTGACACTCACTGATCAACAGACAAAAGTACTGTGCCAGAGTTAGCCGTATGGGCTAATTCACAACTATGTGTGTGTGTGTGTGTGTAGTGTAGTGTGGTGTGTTTGTGTGTGTGTGTATACACTCTCACCCTGCTGCTCTTCACCATGACCTGGTCATGGCAGGGCTGGGGGCAGTGGTGGGTGCAGGCGGGCAGGGGCAGTTTGCAGGGCTGCCTGCAGGGGGGGCACTCTCCAACATGGCACCTGTGGAGCTCCCGCGAGGTGTGGTGGCACGTAGGACGCGCCCTATAACAAGACACAACAGGAGCGTGAGACGCTGGGTAGCGGTGTGTGTGTGTGTGTGTGTGTGTGTGTGTGTGTGTGTGTGTGTGTGTGTAACCTGCCTACACACCCTCGGAAGTCAAGCGTGCTGACCGTCGAGCTAGAAGCCCACGCTGCAAGCTTTCATGCCAGCACTGCTGTTGAGGCGTGGGGGAGTGAGCTTCACTAATGCTCCACATGAGCAGCTACAGTATGCTAGCTGGCATCTGTTCCCCATGCTGAGTGTGCATGTGAGAATGAATGAGTGGGACAGGGACACATATTAGCTGGGCTTCCACTACAGCTTGGGCTAAATTAATGCTGATCAGTGATGATCAGTGTGTCCAATCAGTGATGGATGGGTGGATGGATGGGTTTGATCTTCTCCCAATAGTGACTCCAAGTTGCATCCCATTAAGATGAATCTCCCAAGTTGCATCCCATTAAGTTGCATCCACCAATACGTTATTCAACATAATATGATGGAATGTGAAGGGAGGTCCATGATTATCATTATAAATATTTTTATTTAGCTATTTCTTGCTATAAAGACTTGCAGTTCTATTACATTTCTTCTGACCGCCAGAGGCGGTGCTTTCAGCACCTGGATGTCCATCACATACGCATGTAGGTCGAGTGTTTGTACCGACAAAGTCACCTGTGACCGGGGTGACGTATGACGCAACGTCATGCACTTAAGGTGCTTTCACCCCGGAAGTGACCTCTTGTCATCTTCTCGTATGGACGTAGGTGTTTCGAGTCAATCGCTAGGAGTCTTGTAACCCTTACGGGTTGGAGCTGCGTTTTCGCCCTCTTAAGACTGCGATTGCTGTACATTTCATCAAGGTAAGTGCTTGGGTTTCTAATTTATTGACGCGTCCACGAGTGGTTTCGCTCTAGGTTGACGTCGAAGGAAATTTGCCCTCTCGTTAACTGTTAGCTGGCTTAGCCTAGGATATCGGTGGCCTCGCCGGCATTCCTAGCTGCCTCCGACCAGATTTTCGCAGGCTACTATCTGAACTTGTATTTGAACTCGAGACGGGGTTCAGTTATTTAATTTGGCTAACATTATTGCTGATCTTCTGTGCTTTGAATGACACTAGGTGTCTTGTATTTTGTGTTGGTTTAAATATAACTTAGCGATTGTGGATAGCGGTTACTCGCTTTCATTCTTCAAGTCAGCTTTATAATAGACAGCGTTTGTTGGCTGTCTGATTACAATTTCAGTTTGTGGTTTTCACTTGTAACTGTAGTTCGTGCTGCAACAAGTGCATTTCGCTCTATGCGCAGCTGGACTGGGCTGAGTGCCCGTTGTCAGTAATTTTCACATACCAATTGCACCACATCACCAGCAGTTCCAGCGCTTTGCGTTCGAGGGAAGGGCCTACCAGTTCAGGGTCCTCCCCTTTGGAATATCACTGGCCCCTCGGATTTTCACCAGATTCGTGGCAGCAGCACTGGCACCACTACAGAAAACAGGTATGCTCATCCTCTCGTACCTGGACGATTGGTTGGTAGTGTCTCAGACAGAGTCAGATTCCCTCAGGGACCTAGCTCTGTTGATATCTCACTCAGGCAGGTTAGGACTCAAGATAAATCTCGAGAAGAGTACGTTGACGCCCAGTCAGCGTCTAGTGTTCATTGGTATCCAGTTGGATTCTCGCAGGAGACAGGCAACCCCATCTCCCCAACGGGTGAACGACATCCTCAGTCGGGTAGGACAGTTCAGGAGAGGCCAAGTGCAAACCTTCAGTTCCTTCCAGGTACTACTGGGCACGCTCACGGCAGCTGCTGCCGCCTAGGCCTCCTCTCGTTGAGACCGCTCCAGATGTGGATCAACAGACTGGGGTTGGATCCAAGAGCAGACAGGCACAAGCTGGTGAGAGTCACTGCCAGGTGTATTCAGTGCATGCGACCATGGAACAGCCGGGCATACTTGACTCAGGGGGTTCCCCTTGGTGCCATACCCTCCCGCAGGGAGGTCGTAACGACCGACGCTTCTTTGACAGGTTGGGGTGCTGTTTGGCAGTGCAGGGCTGTTCGCGGCTCGTGGGACCCCCAACAGCGGCGACGACACATAAATGTGTTGGAGCTTCAGGCGGTTCTCCTTGCCCTCAGGCACTTCTTTCCTGTGCTGTCGGGGAGGCATGTGCTTGTGAGGACCGACAACACAGCAGTGGTTTACCTCATAAACCACCAGGGGAGTACGAGGTCTCAGTCATCCCTGAGCCTAGTTCACCAGTTGCTGTCCTGGGCCTACCCCCGCTTGCTGAGCCTGAGGGCAATGCACATAGCGGGCATTCGGAACACAGCAGCAGACTTCTTGTCCCGACAGAGCCCTCATCCTGGGGAGTGGAGGCTACACCCAGAGGTGGTGCAGGTGCATCTGGCAGCGGTACGGCAGAGCAGAGGTGGATCTTTTCGCCTCCCAAGGCTCTACACACTTCCCCCTATGGTTTTCCTTGGAAGAGGCAACGAGCCCCTTAGGCCAGGATGCGCTGGCACACGAGTGGCCCCAGCAGCTTTTGTACGCATTTCCCCCCCTTCCACTGATCCGTGCCATTCTCCACAGGATCTCCCAGGAGGGCCACGCGGTGCTGCTGATAGCCCCCAGATGGCCCGGGAGGCTGTGGTTCCCAGTGTTGCACGGGCTGTTGGTTGGACGCCCTTGGCGCCTCCCCGTCCGTGCGGACCTCCTCTCACAACTGGGGGGACAGATCTGGCACCCGAATCCAGTGCGCCTACAGTTATGGGTATGGCCACTGAGGGGCCTGAGCCTCTGCTAGGTGCTTGCGACCCAGCAGTTGTTTATACCATCAACAACTCGCGGGCGGCTTCAACTAATGCGCTCTACGCGAACAGGTGGAAGCTCTTCGTGGAATGGTGCCGGGCCCGCGGGGAGGAGCCGACCAGTTGTCTAGTACCGACAATTCTCAGATTCTTGCAGTCTCGTTTTGACGGGGGCCTGGCTGCAGCCACCATCCGGGTTTATGCCGCGGCAATATCTGCCAGCCACAACAAGGTGGATGGCGTCACCGTGGGCTCCCACACACTGGTGACTCGTTTCCTGAGGGGGACACAGCGACTCAGGCCGCCACAGCGGAGCCAGACACCTTCCTGGGACCTACCATTTGTGTTGGAGGCGCTGTGCCGGCACCCATTTGAACCTCTTGAGAACACAGAGGTTAAATGGGTATCATTGAAGACTGCCTTTCTGTTGGCCATGGCATCAGCAAAGAGGGTGGGGGAGTTACACGCTCTATCAATCAGCCGTGAGTGCCTCCAATGGGCCCCGGGAGAAACGGGGGTCACATTGTGGCCTAACCCATCTTTTTTACCGAAGACTTTCTCCTCTTCGTTTGTAAATCAACCCCTCCATTTAGCCGCGTTTGATCCTCCAACTGGGGAGGATGAACAGCAGGGAAACACAGCCTTGCTGTGCCCAGTCCGGGCTCTAAGGGCATATATTCAGTCAACCACTGGATTCCGGCGGTCGGAATCACTTTTTCTCTGCCATTCAGGGCCAAGACGGGGCCAGGCATTGTCAAAACAACGACTGTCCAGGTGGATTCGAGGTTGTCTACAAGGCCTATGACGGCAGGGGCCTACCAATCCCAGCCTCCGTCCGCGGTCACTCAACCCGGAGTGTGGCGACATCATGGGCGGCCCTAAGGGGGGTGCCACTGTCCGACATTTGTGAGGCGGCATCATGGGCATGATCTTGCACATTCGCAAGATTCTACAGAGTTAACGTGGCTGCAAGTAACCCGCTAGTCACCGCTACTCTCTTAAGCCATTAGGTGGTCAAAAAGGTAAGTTCTCCTCCTCGTGACCTTGTTGGTATGTGTCATCCAGGTTCTGAAAGCACCGCCTCTGGCGGTCAGAAGAAATGTAATAGAACGATGGTTACGTATGTAACCGCGGTTCTATGAATTTCGGATGACCGCCAGAGCTTGGCAGTCACTCGGAGGGGGGACGAGAAGATTGCCAAGAGGTCACTTCCGGGGTGAAAGCACCTTAAGTGCATGACGTTGCGTCATACGTCACCCCGGTCACAGGTGACTTTGTTGGTACAAACACTCGACCTACATGCGTATGTGATGGACATCCAGGTGCTGAAAGCACCGCCACTGGCGGTCATCCGAAATTCATAGAACCGCGGTTACATACGTAACCATCGTTTCTTTTCCATTCGCATGATTTTATTTCACAATCTAAATGTATGAGACATTGAGAAAACCATGTGAGCTTCTGTGTGTGTGTGTTTATGTGTGTGTGTGTGTGTGTGTGTGTGTGTGAAAGCGCAATATAAGTCAATGTGATTCGTCATAAAGACACCAACACACACCTGTAAAACATACTGTATACTCCAAAAGGCCAATGAAATGGAACTTCAGGACAAGGCCCCGGTAATTGAATGATATGCCTCCTTTGTCAATGATGAGGCATCAGGGTACAGGACTAAACAAACTGGCTTGAACAAAATGACCGCCAGGGCAGGGGGTCTACGTCAACACACTGGAACATTCTGTTCTCAAGTCATTCTAGGTTAGCTCTTACCTCTGATACTCAACCCCTCTCCCCTGTAGCTCCCCATGAGGAGCAGGTCTGGGTGATTAGGTCTAGACACTGTCCCTGTAGCTCCCCATGAGGAGCAGGTCTGGGTGGTTAGGTCTAGACACTGTCCCTCGCCCATGTGGAGTGTGGAATGCTAAGTGTCTGTCCGTAACATTGACTTTGACATTTAATAGGCACTTTAGCAGCTTTCATTCATTTCAGATGAAACATAACAGGCTCTTTGCGAAAATTTCTGTGTTGTTTTAATCAGTATTGATCATTCCAGATAAAATAATCAAAATATGTGTGTGTGTGTGTACCTGCATAGTTCTTTGCAGCGTGGGGGTTTGGTGGTTCTCTCTCTCCCGCAAGGCACAGACAGGGAGGTAGAGCCACACACACATTTCACCTGGACCACCTCGGGGCATGGGTAGCAGCTGCCTGCAGAACACGCACACGCACACACACAAAGGGCAACATAAGACAATAAACATCATATATTTACACTAATAATGCAGGTAACTGCTTTCCTCATTTATTGTGGTCACTAACTTCTACCCACACATTAGCATTTCAATCTGCAGCGAGGTTTAAACTGTTCCCAGAATTTTATCAGGTACAGACACACACACACATATGCACGCACACACACTCACAGCTGGGCAGAAAGTGACACCATAGGATCGAAGAGATGACCTATACTCAAAACATTTCAAACCAACCAGCCATCTCTGCCACGTAACTAGCACGCACGCGCACGCACGCGCACACACACACACACACACACACACACACACACACACGCAACACACACACACCTTTCTAAGAAATCAACCTAGAATCTTGCTGTTTTTTGTTCTCACACACACTTACACAACTCACCAAAGGTCAGCACATTAATATTTTCTGGAGTAATCTTCAAATCTTACTCACAGTTGCAAACTACATGTACCGCAGAATGGTACGAAATATGACCACCACCCAGTTCTGCATGTTTGTGTGTGTGTGTGTGCGTTCAGGCCATCCTTAAAAATATTTTCATTTGCCGTAACCCGACCGACCCTGTCAATTTAGAACCGACCCAAATATTTTTTTTCCCCCCTTTTAGTCCGACCGACTTGCCGGTTGTAAACTTGCGTTAATACCGACCGATTGTTTTTTTTACTCTAAACAACCAATACAAATGCAATAAAATAACATTTATTTTAGTAGGCCCAAGTATTGTGAATATAAATTGCCTACATGCAAACGTGGCTCACTTAAATAAAACCCTGTGGCGTCATCTCTACACCATTGGTTTTACGCATGTCACACTATGGCATCGTTTTAATTCACACAAACTGATTTTTACTTGGCACGAAGTTCTGGAAGAACTGTGGCCAGATCTTTTCTCATCCCTTCTCCCCCCCTAGTCTAACGGTGACCGTGTCAGAGTATTGAAATTGGTTGTGGTCTATTTAGCATTTCTCAAAATATGGGTCCGCAACATGGAAACTGCTGTTCCGCGGAGTCGTGGAGTGAAATTTGGCCCGGTGCTTCATTTGATAATTTGCTGCGCAGTTGAATAAAACAAACGTTTCTGCTATTGATGTCATCAAACATGGAGCCCTACAATTAAGTGGTGGTATGAGCATTCATTCAATGCGAGAGAAACTGAAACTAATCGATAACGTTGGTATCAAAGCTCCGCTTCAACCTGTTGGAAGGCTATTTATTTATTTAACGAAACTTAATAGAACGACGTTTTTTGGAACTTCCCTAGAAACAGAGCAGAGACTGTATAATACACTGTATAGCATTGAGTACTGTATAGTCAAATTTCAATATAACGTGGCCAAGAGTTATTGTAGCCTTCTTTCTGGGTACATGTAGATGAGCCCTATGACCCCAAAGTCTGCCATGACCGGGCCTCTGGTCAAAGAAGTTTGAGAAAGGCTGGTCTATATAACCTGCATCAGAATGAGGTTTGCAATGGTGCGCCTGAAAGCACAGGTTGAAGACCCAGTCAGTTACGTCACGATATGCACATTTGTGTAAATTCATTCCTACGTAATCACCATGACCAAAATTATACTTTTTTTTAACTTTGAATCTTGAAAAAAAAAATATTGACCTACCTACCGACCCATTTTTTTTTTTTTTTGGCTGTTACTGCAAACAAAAATATTTTTAAGGATGGCCTCACTTGTGAGTGTGTGTATGTGTGTGTGAAGAAAAAAAAAATCCGGAGGAAAAAAAACTCTGACTAAACCAATATGACCACAGCGATCATAATAAGTAAATAAATACATACATACACACACACCCCTTAGGGACTAGTATGTAGTTGGGTGTAGCACTGGGGCGCCATACTGACCATAACATAAATCTCTAAACTCAGGTTCAGACACTCACACAAACACACACACACACACACACACACACACACACACACACACACACACACACACACACACACACACACACACACACACACACACACACACACACACACACACACACACACACACACACACACACACACACACACACACACACACACACACACACACACACACACACACACACACACACACACACACACACACAGCAGTCACTTATTCCTCCAAGGTCCTGGGACCAGGCAAATCTGAAGAGAACAAATTATGGAAGGATGCTACAGGTATGTGGGGGCATTGTGGGTGTTCTTTAGATATGCAGAAGGCTAACATATAGAAAAGTATAGTGTCGCAGTGTTTCTGTGAGAAAAACACACACACACACACACACTCCTCTTAAGCTCCACTGCACATTCCTTGTTCTGACCTCTGGCCTGGTCTCTTAATTACTGTAGCTCACTGTGCTGGAACATGAGACACAGTTTAGCACACATGCATGTGTGTGTGTGTGTGTGTGTGTGTGTGTGTGTGTGTGTGCTGTAGGTTGTCTCTTCAACTACACGAGTCTTCATAGTGCATTAATAGTGCATTCATTTGTTCATTGCATACATAAGCATGGTATTTGGTAAGCATGTCTGGATAGCTATGTGCATAGTCCTTGCTGTGTATGATGAAGGTAGAGGATGTTTGGCTATTTAGCTGTGTGAAGGGTTGCTCAGGCATGCGTGTGTGTGTCTGTGTGTGTGTGTGTGTGTGTGTGTGTGGGGGGGGGGGGGGGGGTGTCTCTTCTAATCCTCATTCTGATTTCTCTAAGCAGAGGAAGGGGCTAAAATAACTCCATTCTTATGTTTATGTGTGTGTGTGTATGTGTGTGTGTGTGTGTGTGTGTTCTTACCCTGGTGGCAGGCTGAGGGGCACTTGTGGTTCCGGCAGCCCAGTGTTCGGCCACAACTCTGATCACACGGAGGGCAGTTACCGGGGCAACACTGAAATACACAAACACACACTCTGATGGTCAGAGCAACACAACATCTGACGCAGCATGACATCTGACGGACAATGTTGTCCTAGTGGTGTGTGTTTATTTCAGAGAGAGAGAGGGAGAGATAAAGAAGGTGATTGAGAAAGTGACCATACACATGTCCACTTGAGTGTGTCAGCCTGTTCTGACTCATCCACAAACACATCTGAGCAAAGTGTGATCTAATGGAATGTCAAGAAGGATTTTAGAGGAAGTGCAAAGGCGCGCGCACACACACACACACACAATCATATCTGCACACACACACACACGCACCCATCCCAGACTTGACCAGAACAATCCACTGGACACTTCCACACTATCTGAACAGAGTGTGAAGACTGAGACTGAAGGCTGAAAGTGAGAAAGAATCTACTGTGTGTGTGTGTGTGTCTGCTGGCCAAATAAGGACATGTGTGTGTTGACCAAAGAGATGCCGCAAAGGCTTCTGCTAACAATACCTACATTAACGTGTGAAGAGAAACACACACACACACACACACACACACACGTAATGCTTTTCTGTCAAGACAAACGTACCCTTAAGAATTAAGGGTAACCGCGGTAACAACCGAAAAATCTAGTCTCGGATGTTAATATGCATGAATAGAAAAGCAGCTCGCACACACACACACACCGGACTACACACACAGTCACACACTCAGCATCCTATAGCTCATACTTTCCAACTATCATTCATTGCCTGTGACTGTGTGTGTGCATGTTTTCACACACCAGCTTTCTGTTGATGTACAGTGTGTGTGTGTGTGTGTGTGTGTGTGTGTGTGTGTGTGTGTGTGTGTGTGTACAGACCTTCCTCTTGCACTGGTGTCTCTGACAGGAGCGGTTCTGTAGACACTTGTTATCGCACAGGAACTCCTTATGGCAGGCCATCACTTTACTATACCGCCCACAACGACACTGCTTCTCCACCTCCTGCAAACACAGACAAACAGAGCAGTCAGTGTGTGTGTGTGTGTGTGTGTGTGTGGATATGTGTCTGCATATATGTCTGCAATATGCATTATATCAGTGTTTCCCCTAGAAATGTTTCCAGCAGCGGTGCCGTTACGTGCCAGAAGTTGTAATCAAGCCACGGTAGGGGGTCCGGGGGCACGCTTATTGTACAGAGACATGCTTTACATCCTCATATTCGCTAAGGTCTGCTGCTTATTGTGATATACTGTACGGGCTGCCATGTGTTGAGTGAAGGATTCATCAGATATTTCACCGAGCAATGGGTGCACAGAGCTGTGTGCAGAATGCAAATATGATTTCATTTCATGTTACAAATTCAATGTTAATATTCTTGCGAACCATTTATCACAGCAACTTGGCGCTAATTCCATTGGAAAGCTTAGATTTCACTCGTTCACATGATATGCTGTGTGACATCTGTGTGACGAGGACTCCGCAAGAAATATAGGCTAGTTGAACCTGGACTTGAGATTGTACTGGGGCACAGTAAACTGAAATGTTTGGCGATCCGATGGAGGGGCTGTTGCTAGGCTGTAGCCGTAATGTTAGCCAGGCCTACTGCATAGGCTACTTCAGAACGTATAGTAGGCTATGGGCTGCTGCAGGCTTGTCTTCAGTTTTGTAATCCCCTGAAACGTAACCGTATGTAGCCTACATGTCCTGAATAATGAGAGGTCCATAAGGATGCACTGAACTTAATCATGACTTTCAGAAAATAATTTCAACTATGACGGCTGTTGTGCTTTTAAAATGTAGGCCGTAATGTCATGACATTACTAATGTGAAAACTTTGCAGTAGCACTGAAAATCCAGTGGTGGCGCTGCTAGATACATAGTAGGGGAAACACTGTAATATAATAGCATTTGTGTGCTCTTGTACATATGAACAGATGTTTTGTGTACCTGTTTACTCATCTGTCTGTGCGTGTGTGTGTGTTGCCTTGGTGTATGTAACAGTGTTTGTGCACTTTTGCACCTGTGTGAGCATAGAGTATGTTGTGTGCCTATGTGTCTACACAAGTGTGGGTGTGTGTGTGTGTGTGTATGTGTGTACCTGTCTGCAGGTTTCACAGGGCCCTCTGTGGCAGCGCATGCTACAGGTGTGTAAGCCACACTCTAGTCTCTTCCCACATGTGTCACCACAGGTAGGCACATCTGCAGTGCACGGCAAAGCACACTCTAACAACACACAGAGAGAGAGAGAGAGAGAGAGAGAGAGACATAAAGGGTTACACAGGTGAAATGGCGGGGTCAGCCGTGACCTACTGGTTAGGGTTTCGGGCTTCAAACTGAAGGGTTGCCGGTTCGATCCCCGACCAGTAAGCAAAATGTGGGTGAGGGAAGTGGTTGAGCACTGCTCTCCCATGCCCACATCCACGGCTGAAGTGCCCTACCTCACTGCTCCCCAAGTGCCACTGTAGCAAGGCAGCTCACTGCTCCTGGTCAGTGTGCTTCACCTCACTGTGTGTTCACTGTGTGCTGAGTGTGTTCACTAATTCACAGGTGGGATAAATGCAGAGATCAAATTCCTTGTATACTTGTTGTACTTGTATACTTGGCCTATAAACCTGATTTACATTTACATTCAAGATTTACAAAATCCTGAAATATCCAGCATGGTCCAGAGAGTGTGTGTGTGTGTGTGTACTTACTGGACTTGCCGCAGGGACAAGAACGGTTTCCAGAGCGAGGGCAAGCCCCGCACGCACCAGTGTGACAAACGCGCTCACACACATGGTTACCGCAAGACAAAGGGGCACCACATATCTGCAACACACACACACACATTCAAGGAAGGCAAATATTAGGGTGTTTTCAAACTTCGTTCCTGTCAGCCCTCAGATCGATGACTCAGCATTCCAAACAAACTCAGACCCCTCTAATGCGAAGCGTGCTGGGACCTCCTCAGGAGGTAGTCTCGCCTCGGCACGGTTCGCTTTGAAGTCTGCAGTGCGGTTCGCCTAATCTGTGCATTGTGAACACAAAGCACCCTGGGTTCACTTTTACTTTTTTCACTGTAGACTATTTTATCCAAAAGTCATGTCATGTCATTTATTATATAAAAAAAACTATTATCATCATTAGGCCTACAGCAAAACATGATAGCCTACATACATTTGCAATTTGGCCGCAGCCAAACACGTGGGTTATAACGTTGGGCTGATGAATATCTTTTCGTCCAAGCTATTGGTCACTGACAATGTAGAAATCAGAAAACAGTCCACTCTCTGTGGACTCTTTGCATGTGGCAAACGTACGAGAGAGGCTGCTGTACAGTCAACAGGCTGCTTCAGTTATCATTTTGGATGAGCAGCCACGAACTACAGGTTGTTGGATATAGCAACAGTAACCAGGTGGGGCAGGCCTAGCACTCTGAATTAGAAAGTGGCTGACGTGTTGACTGTATGTGTGCGTTTCTTTTAGTGGACTGAGTTTGGTTCTTTTCAAAAGGACTACATGTGAAAACACCCTTAGTCTAGACGATGCTCACACAGCCAATGTGACATAAACAATCATGAAAATACATGATTGAGTGTCACACACACAGTTGATGAGACACAGAGGGACTGTGCTCTACACAAAAACACACAAAGCCTCTCTCTCTCACACACACACACACGCACGCACGCACACACACGCACACACGCACACACGCACACACGCGCACACACACACACACACACACACACAAACAACCTTTTCCAACTTAACATTTACAGCTGATAGTAATCTCAGGAGACCTTTAAACAGTCTGCCTATGAATATTCACAATGCATTTTAATATTCATGAGGAGGAAGTGGGGGTCAAAGGTCACCTGATCACACTGCCAGCGGGGACTGGCACACGGGCGCTCCGCCTTGGCACGGCCACACACACACCACTGGCTGCTCACCCTTGGGCAGGGCTCACACTCACCTGCAGAGAGAGAGTCAGCTCACACACAAACACATACAAATATACACACATACATACATACGCACACACCACAGTCTGACTGTGTCTCCCATTAATCTGGACACTGTGTTATAGTGGTATGTCATGCATAGCACTTCCTAGACTCATTATAAACGTCATTAAAGATGTTTTTCAACAGACAGGTGTGTAGGCAGGTGTGTAAAACTCCATGCCAGGTGAGTGAGTGTAAGTAGGATACAAGGATACAAGGAAGTTTATGGTCACATGCATATAGTTACTGGAAGTAAGAAATGCAGTGAAATTATGTCTGGTGTCAGCCTATTTGTGTATTTAGGGGGGGGGGGGGGGGGGGGGTTAGTGCAGTAGAAGAGGGGTTTAGTAGATTAAGTGGCAAGGGCTGCATAAGGAAGGTGGGGGAGGATTGGGATTGGGGGGGGGCACCAACAAGGAGCACCCAAGAGCAACAGGGGCAAGGAAAAACTCCCTTACCAAGGAAGAAACCTTGGGCAGATCCACGGTGCAGGTGCAAGTGCATGTGTATGTGTCACACTCCCTTGACACTATTAGTGTTCTCACAAGATTGTGTGTGTGTGAGAGAGAAGGATTTACCTCCGTGGCATAAGTTCTGGCAGGCGTGTGTTCCGCAGGGCAGTAGTTTACCACAGCGCTGCTGGCAGTGCCAGGCTTTGCTGTGGCACCTTCTGGGTACAGGGGCCGCCTTGCCACACACGCACGACACTGACACCATCTTAGGGCAAGGAGGACAGGGACCTGAAACACACAACAATACATCAGGAACAGCACAAGCCCAGTTCCACTCCTTAAAGGGCTATCAGCTCATCAGACTGGCCATCTAGAGAATGGGAATCTATAATGGAGACAATATGTGTGTCCAAGTCTGTTTATGAAACGTTTGTGTTGTGGGTGAACAAGTGCATGCTTCTGAAAAAACAGGTTTGAGCATCTGTGAGGGTATGAATCAGTGTTGTAGTACTCGAGTCCGAGTCATTAGCTAAATTTAGAGACTCGTGACTTGACTTGGACTTGAGCACTGAATGACTTGAACTTGGACTCGTGCATTCGCACTCGCGATGACTCGTCGAGGACTCGACTTTTTTTTGTAATACATCATAAGGCTATAATTGTAGTATGTCATTAGGCTATAATTTGCTATGATTTTAATATCTAAATTATTCGTAATACGTACATCGCAAGTCACATCATGTTCACATGCAAAGCAAACTAACGTTAACTTTAACACCAAAATGCCTGGAGATATGGCCGCCGCTATTTCAATGTAGTATTGCCAGGCAATATTAGTTCTCATACATGACATGACATTACCTAAGATTACACTCAGCCTAGGCTAAACAACACACACTGCTGCTGGATAGCTGATCATCGTGACTTGGTGAACAGTGTTTTTCCTGATTGACGCAAGAAGTGAGGTTCCATTCATTCATTTTCATTTGGGGCGTGCCCTGTCTGTTAATTTGCAGCAGGCTATTATCGGATGAAAGAAAAATAAACTAAAAGTTTTCCCAATCAAGATATAGCATACTTCTTAATTTTGGTGTCATAAAATATAGAAGCATAACATTAAATTGCCTAGTAGAGTGTCCATGTAGTGTCAAAGTAGGCCTACGTGTCTGCGCAAGTGAAACTGACAAACTGAACCTCTGGTGGGTAGGCCAGAAACAACTATATTTAAAACCACGAATGAACTGGATTACTGTTACTGTTCAAACGAGCGATTTGATAGCCTAATCCACTGCACGAAAAAAAAGGAAATAGCAACGTGTTCTATTTCTAACAGGTGAATATTGTAGCAAATAGTAGCCTATGGCGATGGCAGCTTAAAAAACATTTATTTCACTCATCTCGCTGAAATGAACGTAGAATGTGGCCTGTTGCGCAAAGAAATCAATTAGGCAGATAATCTACATCTCCGTTAACCGAAAGCTAGTTTTCATCTCTATTGTTGACGTGAAATATGTCTCCATAGTGTCAGTCAAGTGATAACATAATTATGCAGTTGCCGGTAGCCAGTGTTCACGTCACGGGAGTCAGAAAGAAGCTAAGACGGGCCCTGCTCTGTTTCTGTCCCTCCCAAACTGCGCTAAAATTGTGTCGGCTATTTAACAGCCAGAATTTTTAAAAAATGCCCGGGGGAGGCCCTTTTTTGATCCACACTACCTCTTACAAAATAGGCCTACTCCAACGTCCATCTAGCTCTTGTGAAGTATGAACTTCTACAACACTGCCTATACAATTGTCAGCAGTCAGTAACAGCATAATGTGACTTAGTGGCCTGTGTGATTGGGATGTGGATTGCTCATTTATTATGAGTAGGCCTATAGGCTATGGTATGGTATTCTCTCCGATATAATAACACATTGGGTTTGGCAAGAAATTTGGCAATACTACTTTCACACAAGTGATGGCACCCCTGCTTGGAGACAGAAGATTGTCCGTTTTGCTTTTAAGGATTTCATCTGCAATGGAAAAAAATGGAACGACATGTAGGCTATGCTTACTTTAGTGCTGGACTTGGACTCGACTTGATCAATAGGGACTCGACTCGGACTCGACGTGGATCAATAGTGACTCGACTCGGACTTGACTCGGATGAGTAGTGGACTTGACTCTGAATTTTTTTTTTAATGACTTGGACTTGACTCGGACTTGAACACTGGGGACTCGAACCTGGACTCGGACTTGAGGCATAGTGACTTGACTACAACACTGGTATGAATATGTGAGCGTTTGTATATGTATAAGAAGTACTCTGCAAGCATGTGTGCATAGTTATTTGAGTGTTTACGAGATATGTGTATGTATGTATGAATTTATATCCATATGTGTGAACGTACAGTATATTTGTGTGTGTGTGTGTGTGTGTGTGTGTGTGTGTGTGTGTGTGTGTGCGTATGTGTGTGTGCGTATGTGTGTGTGTGTGCATATGTGTGTGTAAAATGTCAACTACTTATGTGTTTTTGGTGTTTGTGTGTGTAAAATGTCAATTACTGTTTTTGTGTGTATGTGTGTATGTGTGTATGTGTGTGTGTGCGTGCGCGTGTGCGTGTGCGTATGCATGTGTGTGTGTGTGTGTGTGTGTGTGTGTGAGAGTGTTACCTGGGTGGCAGAGCAGCAGGCAGCGGTGTCCGCAGGATGGCTTGAACTGGCGCTCACACACCTGGCCGCAGGAGTGAGGGAGAAGCCAGGGGTCGGCCGGCGGGTCAGACAGCTTCCCGCAGTAGCACAAGTAGCGGTTGGGGGTCTGCTGAGGGGTATACTCATGACGACACTTAGGACTGGACCGCAGGGAGGAGGAGGAGAGGAGGAGGAGGAAGAGGAGGAGGAAGAGGGAGGCGCAGAAAAAAGAGAACGCAGAGGGTGTACAGAGGAGGGGATGAAGATGGAGAGAGAGAGTGAGAATAAGAGAGTGGACAGTGGTGAGGGAAAAGGAAGAGTGACAAAGAGAGACAGAAGTGGGAGGGGGAGAGAGAGAGAGAGAGAGAGAGAGAGAGAGAGAGAGAGAGAGAGAGAGAGAGAGAGAGAGAGAGAGAGAGAGAGAAAGGTTTATGAGAGGGACAAAAAGGTGTTCACATTAATTTCCACATTTCAGACATTGAATCTTGGAACACAAGTGGAGATTTGCCTGCAGCATGGAGTGGGTGATAGATACTGTAGATAGATAGATAGATAGATAGATAGATAGATAGATAGATAGATAGAACTTTATTGATCCCCAAGGGGAAATTCAAGATGTGCGGACGTGATTGGCCGAGCTCTCACCATGGCCACGGGTGCTCCTTTTTGCCAAAGTCATCATCAGTGACAGAGGACATCAGGAAGACAGAGTCCTTGGCCCACTTCTGGATGCAGCTGATGTGGAAGATACAGTAGCAGCGCTCACAGCTCCACACCTACACAGAGATAGAGGGATAGAGAGAGGAAGAGACGGACAGAGGGAAAGAAGAAAGTGAGGGACAGAAGAAAAAAGAGAGAGAGATTAGTGCTACTACATATGGCGAGTGAGTGAGTGAGTGAGTGAGTGAGTGAATGTATATGTGTTAATGACAGTGTTTGGTTGATACAGTCACACAGGCAAGACTCTTACTGCTTGAGTTCTCTTCACAGAGGCAATACAGATGAGGCAGGCAATGGCTCCAGACTGAAAGGCTTCATTCAGGTACTGCCTGGTGCGCTCCAGGTCAGAAGCATCACCCCCTGTGCCATGTACACACACGCACACACACGCGCGCGCACACGCACAACACACGCACAACACACGCACGCACGCACGCACGCACAACACACACACAGATTAATTCAATCAATTCAGTCACTAAAAACACCTGACAAAATCTGTCCTCTACTCCCTTCCTGCCCTCCTAAAACACCCAGTCATTTATTTTCTGGATTTATGTGTGTGTGTGTATGTGTGTGTGTGCGTGTGTGTAAAAGAGCGATCTGGGTGCTGCAGAAAACAAACACACACTAATAACCTGGCTGAAGACCTCTGGCTCCTCCATATCTTACACACACACACACACACACACACACACACACACACACACACACACACACACTTTCAGCCTTGTGAAAAACTCCTGGGCTGGGTATATGTCACTTAACAGGAAGTACATAAAGAGAGTGAGATTATCAACATCCTTTTCGCCAAGTCTGTTAAATGCACCAACCAGAACTACTGATCAAAACACTAACACTATTATAACCACCTGCAGATAAAAGGAACACATTGTGTGTCACCTGCAAAACAAACTCTGTTTAGTCTGAATACTGACCCTTAATTTCACTTAACCATATATTTTGGTGTGTGTATAGTATATTTGCAGGCGCATACATTTGTTTGAAGTGTGCACCTGTTTGATTGGTATATGTAGTGAATGTTGATTCCACAATTTTGCCACGTTTTCCAGCTCGCCCTTCACTTTCATCTTCATTATCATCATCATCGTCTGAGGAGGACGAAAACTGGCTCTCAGCCAGCCGCATTGCTGTCGCCTGGTTGGACTTCCTGATCTCATCGAACTTGGACTGAGAGGACACAGCTTAGAACACAGAGCAGTACAGAGAGAGAGAGAGAGAGAGAGAGAGAGAGAGAGAGAGAGAGACGGAAAAAAAGAAAATAGGAAAAGAAATAAGCACCACCTTTAGGGGTACACACTTTAGGTTTGTTTCGGTGCATTTAAGGGAAGGAGCTGGTAATAGTGCTTTGAGGTAATCTGTCCAGCTGACCCGAGAGGGGTCAGTGAGGCAGCCTGCTGATGACCTCCTTATGCAGCTGTTTCTAGAACAAGGAGCTCCATGGTAAGAACACCAGGCTCACTGGCTCTGCAACAAGACATGGTAGAACTCTATTAATAGCTCACATGCTGTGATTTGAAATGGATGAACAGGAAAGCTGTTCAGGTGCATCTAAATCAGGTGTGTATGCAGGGCTCTGGTTCTGCGCTGTGATTGTCAGGAAGCTGAAAGGTATGGACCTGCACTATAGTATAATGGGAAGGTCTCAGAACTATACAATATTGCTGATGTGCAACAGGAATAGTATTTTGAAAAAGTGTTAATTGACTAAATTGACATAAAGTCTGTCACTTAATATGTGTGTGAGGGAACTCAAATTTGAAACATGGTCTGCTCTAACACATATAAGAATAATGGCACAAAGTGTAATCGTACATAAAAAAAAGGCATTCACAATGATTACTTGGCATGAATAAAAGGTCTAGGTCTACGAGGGAGAAAGGGAATTTGGTTTACATAGGTTTTCTGTAATGAAGACAGTGTCTATATCATGAATGATATTATCCATAAAATACAGTAATGAGTAATAATGAGAGAGAGGGAAAGAGAGAGAGAGAGAGAAAGAGAGGGAGAGAGAGAGAGAGAGAGAGAGAGTGAGACTAACCTCTGGGTTGGGTGATGGGATGCTGTGCTTTTGGGGCCATGGTGACAGTAGAGACAGTAGAGACTCTCCCTCTGCCAGCCCATGCTCCTGGGTCTGCCCTCCCATCCCTCTGGGGTCGCGCCTCCCTCACATCGCTGGTCGCTGCCACTGCCGGACCGCGAGGCTGACCTCTGCCACGGCCTCGGCCGTGTTGACGCCAGGCTGGCTCCATGGCAATGTGTGCCCTAAAGAGCAACACACCCCATAATACATTTTGCGGACATTTTGCCACTCAACAGCCCCCTCCCGTATCTCACCCATAGTGTTCTATGTTTATTTATAAATGTACACTTATACATAGCCATATTCTATTCATACGGCACATACACTTATTTTTACTACTCTTATAATGTTACTGTAACTACACTGCACTGTACATATCTGTCTATACAGTGAACACTGAATATCTATATTCATTCTGTTTTATTATAATATATACTGTTAATGCACTGTATATATCTATACTATTTTACTAATCGTATAATGTTACTGCTACTATACTGCATATAGATAGATAGATAGATAGATAGATAGATACTTTATTGATCCCCAAGGAGAAATTCAATGTATCTGTTGTTCATACATTGTTCATAGGTCATATCCATATCTACTCTGCTCTTATAAGGTTAGTCGGGGTGCAATGTCTCTTCTGTCCAAGCTCATACAACAAACGTGCACTTGCACTTACACTCATACTATTAAGCATGACTCTTGCAACAAACACAGGCCAAATGATTTCCTATAAGCTTACCGTTAACTCGATTTATTTATTTATTTATTTATTTATTTATTACCCAGGTTCATTTTGTTCATAAATACACATTGTGCAGACTTTTAACAGGTTCAATGATTTGGAATACGTGGAATAAGTTATACGACACTAAAGTGTTCGTAAGTATATATTTGAATGACGTGGATACAAACTCAGAGTAGTTCAACGATGAAGTTCACGGTTTGGCTGACAATAACTCTTCACAACAATGGGTGCTCTGTATAAACACTGGAATAGCTGAATTACCTTACGTACCAGCTAACCCAACCCAGCAATGTGGAAAAACTCTTGATACTGATGTGTCAAAATGAAACTGAAAAAAAAAAAAAAAAACTGTGTGGAGTTGTGGAGTTTTGACACTACATTCTTGTGCATTAGCAACTCACTTCCCTTGTCTCTTGTTGAGACCACTTACGGGGTGAAATATAGGTAGACTGTTATGTTAATGCTGTTAATGCAATGCTTAGCTAGTTATCAATGACACCATTTGTTGTTGTGTAACATCTGGCTAACAGGCAGCACTGCTGCAGCAACAGCAAGGCTGTGAGCTAACGGCTAACGTTACCTAGCTGCCCGGCTCGCTTGTTCAGCTCAATTAAAAAATATGTCAAATGCACGCTGATAACAAATTAGTATATTATTACTGTTGATCGTTACTTATTAAATTCGCACATCTGATTGAACATGCACAGAAATTAACAAACGTAATGTAACTAACAGCTAGTTAACATCAATTCATTGAAAAAGAAACCTACCAGAGTTTCAATCCACTGTCATGTACAGACGTGGCATGCGCAGTTTGTCCCTTTAGGGTGCATACTGGGAATAGTAGTATCTGCAATCCAAATGTGTCCGCTTCTGTCAACAGAATCCCTGGTAAGGTTTTGAAAAATAAAACTACATCTCCCACTTGTTTCATGTTAAAATATCACACGTGTCACAGTGCACAGCAAAACCCATAGGCTGTCATTGTCAAATATTTCACTTCCATAGATTCATTCATTAATTCATTAGTCTGAGAGTATTGTTAGTCAAAATATGGCATTTTGTCTAACTAAGCTATTTTGACAATAATCTTATAGAATATCATCAGAATGCAGTAACAGGCAGCCTAAGACATACACCTTGAATCTGGGTTACTCACGTTTTAGTTTTAATTCCACAAACTTCAGAAGTCCATTTAACAGGTTATATGTTCCTCTCTGGGGGCTTGCCCCATCGGACCCATAGCCTACCTCTGTTTGCGTTTTACTTCTGATATATCTATTTTATCATATAAAGTATTTACCTAAGACAAATTATGCAAAAATGCAGATTTTCAGAATGTGTTCATAAAGAGCTCATGATTTCAGTAAGCGGTCTCTCTTTTACATTTAGCTGACACTTTTGTTCAAAGCGACTTTTAAAAAAAATAGGGGGTCATCAAAGGTACAGAGACAATAGCCCTTATGTACTTGATGATTTGACAATGAGACAATGCTAATCTTCATGGTTTTAACAGGAACATGCATGCATGTGGACATTGGAATTGGGACTTTTTAGACTTCAACGTCACTTACTCCTATATTGCCCCCTAGCGGTCTCCAAAGGGAAAATATTAAGCCGACTGACAAATCTCCTCAGCTAAATCCTGTTCTGTGAAATATACAGTAGCCTATGTTACGCTTTAGTTGTGGCAATTGGCACTATGAACTACACTGATATTTCCTTACTTTTTTAAATGTCATGTCATGTGTGGTGGTGTGCTTCAAGAAAAAAACAACATGGTTCTTCATTATGAATCTTATAAGACAAAAAAAAATGCCACAGGTTGGAATTAAGTAATTTATAAACTGATTTAATAATAATCTGAAACAGAGTAGACTTACACATTATCTGGAACTAGAGCTTTTTACAGTTTAAGCATGTTCTGCCATATCTCATGTTTAATAATTGTGATTTTGACAGTTCCATTAACAACACACATAATTGTAAAAAAGAAAGGTGCACTGCAAAAGTGCCACAGCTGCAGCAGTGAAGATCAATTATATTTGTATAAAAGCACTTTACAAAGGTTGCCTATGCATTTGAAAGCCTCGTCTTTAGGATTTGACAGGAGGACGGCTATGATATAAAAAGGATTATGCTTTTGGAATTTAAAGCTCTCCAGAACCCTTTGCTGCATCTACTATGTGGTGTACTTTGTTTCTTCCCAATGTTAACTTGAAATGTTTGATAGAAATGATTGAATTGATGGCAACAATTCAGCTGTGGTGACCTCACAGAAGAGGCTGTGAAACCTCACAGGAGAAAGAATGAATTGTGGGAAATAATTCCCATGCGATATTCTTGTAGGAAGAGAACGTAGATGTAGAGGAAATGAGCATAATCTCAGCCATAGAGCTGCTTTTTCTACTTCCCACCTGGAAATACTGCATGAAGAACACAGCTCTCCTGTTTCAGGATTGGTGTTGTGATCCATGTCATACTTTTGTTCTTCCAAACAGATCTTTAAACTCTCAGACATTTTTTTTTTACTTTCATAAATAATACACACCAGTGTACAATTCAGCATACCAACAGGATCACAGAGTCTCTGAATCACCACATTTCAGGGTGGAAGGCTATCAGTTTGAAGGACAGCAGTCTCACTACTATCACTCTCTTGCTGTAAAAGTCTGTCAGGATTAGGGCTCTGAGTCTCCTGTGGGCTTTCTCAGTCCCCCATGTCCATTACCCTCTAACTGGCCTTCTCTGCTGTCCTCCTCCTGCCTCTCCCCTCCTCCCTGTCTCCCTCCTAGTCCTTCTTCTCGGGCTCCACCATCTCGGTGGAGAAGACCACCCCCGCGCTGACGGCCATCTTCCTCTCCAGGCGCGAGACGCGCTTCTTCAGCTTGCCCTCTGCAGCCTCGTGCTCAGCCAGCAGGCGGGCGTAGCGTGTCTGGAGTACCTCCAAGCTCATGCCCATGTGAATGACCTTCTCCTCCATCTCCTTGGGGTCGGGGCCCTGGGCGGCCAGCTCCAGGTCCAGCAGGTTGTCCTTGAGCAGGATCTGCCGCCCTTTCTCCTCAAGCATGGCCTTGGCGTCGGGGTACTCGGTGAGCGCCTCCATCAGGTCGTCCTTGGACAGGCAGAAGAGGTCTGAGTAGCCAATGCTGCGAATGTTGGCTGTCCGGCGGTTGCCCGCCTTGCTGCCCTTGATGGCCAGGATGCTGATCTCGCCAAAGTAGCTACCGTCGCTCAGCACGACAAATTGTTTGATGCCGTCATCAGCCACCACCGCAAGCTTCCCCTCCTTGATGATGTACATTTCACGGCCAATATCGCCCTTCTTGCAGATGTAATCACCAGGGCTAAACACCTGGGGCTGCAGCTTCAGCACCAGCTCCACCAGCAAGCCGGCCTCACAGTCAGCGAAGATGCGCACCTTCTTGAGCGTGTCCAGGTGGACGTTGATGGCTATCTCGGCCCTCAGCTTGTCGGGCAGGTACTTGAGCACCTCGCGCTCGTCCACAGCCTTCTTGTTGGTCCACAGGTAGTCGAACGACTTGATCACACGCCGCTCCAGGTCTTTCGAGACGTGGCGGAAAGCCATGTATTGCTTGATGGAGTCGATGCGGGCCTGGAAGTCAGCCCTAGCCTGGTTCATGTTGGTGATCATGGAGCCCACGTTACCAACGATGGTAGCGAAAATCAGCACGCCCACCAGGAAGTCGGTGACGACAAAGAAGTACTCGGAGTTCTTCTCAGGAGGGGGCGTCTCGCCGATGGTGGTGAGGGTCAGTGTGGACCAGTACATGCTGTAGGCATATTTGCGCACAAGCCGGGCGAACTCAGGGTCGGAGGGGTCCGGGTAGACGAAGCCGTCGTTCCCAAAGCCGATCCACTTGGAGACAGAGTAGTACATGCAGGCGTTCCAGTGGATGATGATGAGGATGTACATGACGAGGTTGGAGATGCGGAAGACGTTGGGGAAGTTGGTGCGCGTCTCGGTGCGCTCAAAGAACTCAAACATGCGACCCACGCGGAACAGCTTGTTCATGCGGATCTCGGGGTAGTTCATGCCGAACACCAAGTAGAAGATGTCGGTGGGGATCATGGAGATCAGGTCCAGCTTGAATTGGAGACTCTTTTTGTACCGGTCACGCAGCTTTGCCTCATCTTTCACCAGCAAACCTTGCTCTAGGTAACCTGGACACACACACACACACACACACACACACACACACACACACAATTTGAGTATGCATACAGGTACATACAGAAACACACAGATGACACATGATTCATGACATAATAATTAAGGCCAGCTCTGTGGGATAGCTCCTCACCTGTGCGAGTACGGAATGCCATGTCTGCCAGGTACACCATATCAGCCACATAGTCCAAGATGAGCCAGGATGTCAAGTAGTCATGCTGCATCTCCTCAAAACATGCCCTGGGCAGTCAAACAGTCATACACCCCCCCAACACACACACACACACACACACACACACACACACACACACAAATATAAATAAATTAACTCATCATCAACTAAAACCAACCATTTACCAACACTTTAAGTCCTGCTGTGTGTGTGTGTGTGTGTGTGTGTGTGTGTGTGTGTGTGTGTGTGTGTGTGTGTGTGTGTGTGTGTGTGTGTGTGTGTTCTAACCTGGCAATTATTATTGTCCAGTTGTACATGACAGGCACCGTAATGACAAAGAGCCAGTTGTAGTACATGTTTCCTGCTGGGTCCACTACATAGATCTCTTTGGGTCTGGAAAAGCAATAAACACACACACACACACACACACGCACACATATGCACCACACACACACATACACACACACACACACACACACCCACACACACACACAATCAGAATTCAAATCTGCATTAGAACATGTTACTTTTAAAGTCAAATTGAGTCAGAGTGGAGCCACACTTGCATCTATATTACATTTGGCTTCCTGTCGCTAACAATTTGATCATCACATTTATTGTTTGCTATTTGTAACGCTGATAAGATGAAATACTCACGGCTCTTTCTTCTCTTTCTCCTTCTTCTCCTTCTCCTCTTTCTCCTTCTTCTCCTTCTCCTCCTTTTCCTTTCTCTCTTTCTCTTCTTTCTCCTTCAGCTTCTTCTCCTTTTTCTCTTTTTTCTCTTTTTTTCTGAAATCAAAATTAGTATATAATAGACATACATGTATATGTTTTATACTGGAATACTTTTTAGGATGTCTATAAACTTCATCACTTAATTTTAACTACAATATTAAATCATGTTTTAGCCCCTGTGTCATTAGAGAATTGAGGAGTTTAGCTGATTTGAATCCCAACTTTTTGTGCCCAATGTTGGGTGTTGTGAGCCTTTCCTTCCAGAATATAGAGCATCACAGTCCCGCCCCTCCTCCGAGAGAACTTAGTTACCGGAAGTAAATTTCCCATTAATTTCTCCCATTGACATTTTGGAAAAATCCGTATCTAAAGAGTTTTAGAGCATGTCTTAGGCCAGGGGTGGGCAAACCTTTTGGCCAGGCGCGTAGCAAGCGTGGGGGATGTGGGTGTTATAACGTACACACTTTTGCTGGAACACGATTCTATCCCCCACACTTTTTGTCAGATTAAAATGAAAGTAAAATATGGAAATAAACGCTCCCGTAAAGAGTTGGAACCGTATCTACCATAACGCACACACAAAGAGACACACATAGGTCTGTTGATTTGATTGAATGGTCATCCAGCCAATCACATCAAGTTAGCCAGTGAAGAACCAGAGCCGCTCTGATCAAATTCAAAGTGCATCTTTCAAGGTGCTTCTACTTGGGTCGGCATTATAACGTCTGCAGTGAGCAGATTTCAGGTAGAATTGAAATGATAATTGTTAGGCTACTGCATTATGCTAATTTAGTAAACCAAAATTCACTCTCTGACTGACAGTTTTTGTCACAATGTATAAATGCAGAGAGTCAAAGTGAAAGCGGGGGTGCGCGCACCAAGGCACTTGTTTGTGCAGAAAGACCTTTGGCTACTGTTCTCAGAGCATTATGCTTTCTCTGTCTATGATCTGCAGCTTTTCTCAAACTATGGGCCTCCTCAACAATTAACCTACTGGTCCACGAAGCCTGCGAAATTAAGTTATGCCCGGTGCTTCACACGTCTGATCTGATTTCACTGTCAATGTGTGTTGTAGTGCTACATCTACTGGAGATCTTAATGTCTTAAATACCATCGCGTTCCGTTTAGAACATCTAATTTTGATACAAACGGAGGCGTCAAGACACATTTGCGTTCTACATCTGAGAACTAAGATTTCCAGCATGTAGGCCAGGGGTCTCAAACTCAAATGAGCTGGGGGCCAATTCTGCCAAAGTCATCTGATTGGAGGGCCGGCTATTTCTGAAAATGCAATGTTCTTTTTTTCAAATACCATACAAAACTGCAAACAGAAAGTGCAAGTGTTTTTATCTAGTTTTAGACACCTGTGCTAGCAACCTTAGCTTATAAATAAAATAATGATAAAATAAATATTAATACAAATTATAAAACAAATGAAAAGCATAAAAACAGGTATGTGTGTGTTTCACACCAAATAAAATATAAGAAAGCAACACCATTGGATTTTTATATCAAAATTTCAAAAGGCCATGGCTTGAAAGTGGTCAGAGATAAAGTCCTACTGTAAATGTAAAAATCTTTGAGTAGCTTAAAACAAAAGTTTATGAAGGGGGTAAATTTACCCATCTAATTTGCCACTGGATGGCAAGCACCTCAAATGATATGCACCTTTCAGTAAATACTGGATGAACATATTTGAGCAGGTTTACTTTCCTTTTTTCATATTAGGCCTACCCACATAACAAATTAACAGGAAAACACCTAAGATGTATACCAACACCTAAGATGTTTATGGTTTCTAAACCACAAGGCCTACAATTAATTATTCTGGTCAAATCAGTTCCTATCGCGGGTAATCTGAGTACCCAGAAGTTCGCATTATATTGCGGGTGACTTTGTAGTTTAGAGCCCTATTTCTACTAGCCCTGCTGTCTGTATCACGTCCATTACGGACACTATCATCACGATTACCACTGCAACCTCCAAGCTATGTTGGGCAGAGGGTCGAAATAAGCATGGTATGCTTAGTGGACACCGTCGTATAGGCTACACGCAGACGCACCTCCATTCAATAGACGATGGATCATAATCTCCAAAAGGATATTCTCCTTCAGATTTAGAATAGGTGAATAACATAGCCTACCATAGCCTACCTAAGACTTCATCACACGTAAACGTTTTTCAACATTTGGTGTAGCCTAGGCCTATTTCTGCTTAATTTCTGCTTCAATTTATGCAACACTATGGCCTGCATCGCTTCCGCGTCATTACAAATGCACGTCTTTGTGTTTCTCGCGTGTAGCCTTCCTGAAAACTTTGCGCAGCGATTTTGGGTTTGAATGAAGCTCTGGATGTCTACATAGTGGAGCAGAGTACAAATGAGATTTGTCACCGTACTTGGAACTATCGTCTATTTTAATCAGTATCGTTGTTTGTCGCAATTAAAAATAGTCTCAAGGGCCGGATTACATTATTATTTTGACATACGTCGCGGGCCGGAATTGGGCCGGACGCGGGCCGGATTTGGCCCGCGGGCCGGGTGTTTGAGACCCCTGATGTAGGCTATAACTCAAATAGAACGCTTATGAGCGCTCATGCAATGTGTGTGTCCCTGCAGCAAGTGAAACTGGAGGTAACGTGGGCTAGAAGCAACAATAGTTTAAACAACAACGTGGCTTCCTGTAACTAGCCTATTAATGGAAAAAGCATAGAAACTGCTAATCATAATCTTTAAACTGACATTAATTAAGCTGGCTATATGCAACACAATTTATTTATATTCCCTTTGCATATGTTTGGGTAGACTTCAAACGTTTTTGAATTTGAGCTTACAGTTCTGTCACTATTCTGTCCTTTACATGTATTTAGGTATTAGTGATACCTCGGAATTAGGCTGCTGTCTGTTAGGGCAATTTATTGTAGCCTGCTAACCCATATGCACAAAACATAATTTCTGAAATTATTTCTTGATTTATAACATGAGATACAGTATGTCTCCATGTAGGGTAGTGTCAAATAGTGAAGTGATAGGTAGATCATGTAGGCCTACATGTCACATGAGTCACACATATGAGGGGCGCTGCTTGTTCTGTCCCTCCCAAACTGCATTAAAATGGTGTGTTTAGCAATCAGAATTTCAATTTTTTTCGGGGTAGAAACTGCCGGACACCAATATAGTCCGCACCCTTCTCAGAAAATACTTACAACGTCCCTGTAGGGAGTTATTTAATATTTGGCAAGATTGTTTCATTTTCCTATCCCACAACCCCCACACTTTTAAAAAGCTTGATACGCCCCTGCTTTTGGCTCAAGGACTACATTGACAAAAGCAGTGTTTAACATGGTAATGCTGTCCTTTAAGAAACGTTCGGTGGCCTGATCAGTAGGCCTAGTCTGTGTCCACAGGGTTTAACATGTACAGTAATGTGAACACTGTTCACACAACTTTATTGGTTGGTTAAACATACTAGCACAATCTGTAAGTAGCCTATGCTGCAGGTTAAAACTATTAAAACCAATTTTACAAATTAAAGCCTAGTCTACCCTACCCAAGTTTATTTATTACCTGGTTTGGTCCAACAAATATTCAGACTTATCTTATTCAGACTCATTCTAATAGTCTACTATGAAGTGTCCATTAGGCCTAAGAAATCTTCAGAAATGTATGATAACTTCAGGCATAAAGAAAGAAAGAAAACTCATGTAGATTACTGAGGAGGAGAGGAGGGCCAGGCTGAAGCATGTTGCCAAACAGTGCAAGTGGGCCCCTTCACACTTAGGCCCAAGCCAAAAAGAAGAAATAATAATTTTGTTTTTGGTTTTTTTTTTTGTAAAAATTAATAATTTTGTAGTTTGTTTTCTTTATAAATCTCTGGTTTTAGGCAACTTCATACTCCATGGAAGATATGCACTATTGGCAACAATGTCACTCGCGCTTGTTTTGCTATGAAACGGCCATAGACCGCTCCAGAATAAGTCCCGCCTCCTAACTTCCGTATCCATCCAACCTTCGGTCGTCAAATGTCTATGGGAAATAACATGGCGTTTTGAAAGATCGTACCTGTCAAACTCTGTAGGTGACAAAGTAGAAAAAGCTGGTGGGCAGATTGGCCTACACACTTCTGTCATCTAGTTTCTACTGGATTTTTTGATTTTCGGTGCCGTTTAAGTAGTATAGTCTATAGTATACCACTTAAACGGCACCGACAATCAAAAAATCCAGTGGAAACTAGATGGCAGAAGTGTGTAGGCCAATCTGCCCACCAGCTTTTTCTACTTCGCTACCTACAGATGTTTTACCGGTATGATATTTTGAAACGCCATGTTATTTCCCATAGACAATCTACGCAGGAAGTTGGATGGATACGGAAGTTACGGAGGCGGGATTTATTCTGGAGAGGTCTATTCCCTCTTCGCGCGCCCTTCTCACCTTTTTCACCCCTGACCCGTTTTCATGCCTGTACAGTAGCCTAGCTAATGTTAACTAGCATTACCAACCTCCCTGCAAAACTCACCACACAACTGTGTAGGTCTTGTCCCTCATGCTGGCCCTTATAAAACCCACAAGCTGACGCTCGGACACACAACAGTCAATAATGTGACCCGATTTAAAGTGGTTTTCACCCCTTTGGACACTCTTGATTTTGTCCTTGAAACAGTGAAATATTCACGGGGGCAGGGTCGGTTTGCTAACCATTTTACTGCAGTGTCTAGCCGGTGGTAGCATCCAGCTTGTGCTATCAGCTAGCTAGCTAGTTCAAAAGTTTAAAGGGGAACTTGGCAACTATTTCAACGTAATAAACCCGTTTAGAAATCATTTGGATGGTTAAATGACCTGTTCCGGTGAAAATGGTGACTTTCCCCGCGTCCCCAGGCGGAAAACCAACCTTGCAACATTGAGACTACCATCCCGGAAAGAGAAGTGAGAAACAAGAAACTCATTTTAAATCCTGTTTCTTACCTTGTAACATCCACATAGTTCTGCCAAACTTATGCTAACTTGTAAATAAATCCATGTGCTTTATCGTTACCTTTTCCCACAGTTTGAAATAGTATAATGCACAATTTCTCCAGCAGAGGGGGAAATCCTGCCAAGTTTCCCTTTATATATATATAGATATCCCGTGAGGGAAATTTGGTCTCTGCATTTATCCCAATCCGTGAAACACAAAGTGAGGTGAAGCACACACTAATCTCGGCGCAGTGAGCTGCCTGCAACAACAGCGGGGAGCAGTGAGGGGTTAGGTGCCTTGCTCAAGGGCACTTCAGCCGTGCCTACTGGTCGGGGGTTTCGAACCGGCAACCCTCCGGTTACAAGTCCGAAGCGCTAACCAGTAGGCCACGGCTGCCCCTTTAAGTACTTAATGAGGATATACAGGGCTTTTTACGCCTCCACTAAGTTGATGTTTCCTATACACAACAATTCATGTTCATAGAAACAACAAGGTCACTAAAACATAATATATTTCATACCTGTGTTGCAGCATACGCTAATGTTAGCAGCATAATGACATTCTAATGTCTGAAAGGCTAATGATTAGCCTATCGGCTACTTGAAAAGTTAAGTGTTTAAACTAGGGCTGTCAAAATAACTGATTAATTTTGATTAATTAATTTGAGAAAAAATAACTGATTAAAAAAAATAACGCAGATTAATCGATTCCGTATGACCTTTGACCCCGAGCCGTTGTAGTCAGTAACCATTAGACTGTAAAATGAAGGAGAGAGAAGAAATGTCCTAGATCATTGATTGGAACATTTACTTTTAAGAAACGGTCTGATGGTGTTGATAAAAAATAGTGTTAATTAAAATAAAGTTTTCTGCAATGTCTGCAACAAGGAATTTGCATATCACCGGAGTTCATCAACTCTAAAGTCGCACATAAATGCAAAGAAATAGTGTTGACATTGAGGGAAGTGTTAATTTATTTTCATTGTGTCCCCTAGGTTATATCTGTGGCCTGAAATACCTTGTATGTAAAAAACAACTTCTTCCCAAAGCACTTTTGAATTTATTTCCTCAGCATATTAGGTCATATCATAGATTATTATGCCCATTATTAAAAAAATAATAAAAGAGTTTTTGAACTTTAATGTCACTAATGCTGATTATTCAATGATTTATTTGATTTAAATATTTAAAATACATTCACAGCAAAAATTATATATGCGATTAATTTAGAATAATAAATTACAGAGTATGTAATTAATTAGATTATTTTTTTTAATCGATTGACAGCCCTAGTTTAAACTAGCATTTACAGTGTTCTATTTGATGGTGTATTGGCCCTGACTAAGTTCATGTGATATATAAACCACAATCCTTGTTGATACAAGTACCAATGTTCGTCTAGAAAGTTTTTATTCACATTAAGATTTTCACCATAGGCATAGAGCTAGGCAGTAAAAGACTCTGCCATCTTTGTCAATAATTTTCGCTGAGAAAGTTTCAAACCAAAGATTCTACAACAGAGCTCTGTTCTAGAATCTTTGTTTCAAACTATGGCCTTTCCACCAATCAGAGGCATCACTGTGGGATTGTGGTATTGTTCAGGATTGTGGGTAATGAAGTACTTATCCAAGACATCGCGATTAAAAGACATTTATCTCAAAACAAGGTTAGTGCCCCTTGAATTTTCGCCCTCTATATGAGCATATACAATCGCTTAGTACAGCCGTAGCTGGTTTTAAGTCTACCATGTATGGTTACGTTTTTATGGCTTAGCCTATACCCCAATTGTCAATAGAGAAATTGTATTGAATTCTTACTTCCGGAATCGGCTGTGGGCGGGACTGTGATGCTCTATTCTATGTCATGCGAGTGACATGTCCTTGTGGCTAGCACACATAATAAATGTCTTACTTTTCCTTTTTTTCTTTCTTCTCCTTTTTCTCTTTCTTCTTTTTCTCCTTCTCTTCTCTGCAGAATAGAACAGAAAATAAAAGTGAGACAGGTCCTTCTGACATCCAGACAATCCAAGCCAAGGTCAAGAACGTCTCACTGGAGTTTTGGAGGTTTGTGTCTACATTGTGTTCCCTGTAAAGCTATTATGCATTATAAGAGATGTGTGTGTCACTCTAGCTGTAGACGCGCATATTTTCAGCTATATTGCTGCTTGTGCTGATCTTTATGTTGTGCAAGGCTGCAGCTTATTGTTAAAGGGCGCAAACACATTTTGCCCTGTGTTTGCTATGGTGTCTGGGATAGTTCTGTCTCCATTTTGATTTGGTACTGGGCAGTGTATCTGTTTGAGTGAATGTGCTATATGATGCCTAACATGGGCGAGAGGGAGATTCAGTTGCCCTTATTTTAGTGTGTCTGTGTGTATGTGCACGTGCACGTGCGACTTGTGTGCATGGGTGTGTTGTATATTTGTGCATGGGTATGTATGTGTGTGTGTGCATGGGTGTGTTGTATATTTGTGCATGTGTATGTGAGTGCGTGCATGGGTGTGTTGTATATTTGTGCGTGTGTATGTGCGTGCATGCATGGGTGTGTTGTATATTTGTGCATGGGTATGTACGTGTGTGCATGGATGTGTTGTATATATTTGTTCATGGGTATGTATGTGTGTGTGTGCGTGGCTGTGTTGTATATTTGTGCTTGGGTATGTATGTGCGTGTGTGCATGGGTGTGTTGTATATTTGTGCATGGGTATGTATGTGCATGTGTGTGTTGTATATTTGTGCATGTGTATGTGAGTGCGTGCATGGGTGTGTTGTATATTTGTTGTATATTTGTGCATGGGTATGTGCGTGTGTATGGGTGTGTTGTATATTTGTGCATGGGTATGTGCGTGTGTGCATGGCTGTGTTGTATATTTGTGCATGGGTATGTACAGTATGTGTGTGCATGGGTGTGTTGTATATTTGTGCATGGGTATGTGCGTCTGTGCATGGGTGTGTTGTATATTTGAGCATGTGTATGTATGTGCGTGTGTGCATGGGTGTGTTGTATATTTGAGCATGGGTATGTGCATGTGTGCGTGGGTGTGTTGTATATTTGTGCATGGGTATGTGTGTGCGTGGGTGTGTTGTATATTTGTGCATGGGTATGTGCATGTGTGCATGGATGTTTTGTATATTTGTGCATGGGTATGTGCATGCGTGCGTGTGTGCATGGGTGTGTTGTATATTTGAGCATGGGTATGTGGATGCGTGCGTGGGTGTGTTGTATATTTGTGAATGGATATGTATGTGCATGCATGCGTGGGTGTGTTGTATATTTGTGCATGGGTATGTGCATGCATGCATGGGTGTGTTGTATATTTGTGCATGGGTATGTGCATGTGTGCGTGGGTGTGTTGTATATTTCTGCATGGGTATGTTTGTGTGTGCATGGCTGTGTTGTATTTGTGCATGGGTATGTATGTGCATGTGTGCGTGGGTGTGTTGTATATTTGTGCATGGATATGTATGTGTGTGTGTGCGTGCATGTGTGTTGTATATTTGTGCATAGGTATGTGCATGCTTGCATGTGTTTTGTATATTTGTGCATGGATATGTGCATGTGTGCATGGGTGTGTTGTATATTTGAGCATGTGTATGTGCATGCGTGCGTGGGTGTGTTGTATATTTGTGCATGGGTATGTATGTGAGTGTGTGCGTGGATGTGTTGTATATTTGTGTGCGCACACTTGTGTGGGCTTACTCTTCATTGTTGTTGTTATTATTGACGTTAAAGAGTCCTGGAGTGGGTACTGGTTGACCTCTGAGGAGAAAACACAACGCCTGAACCAGTATTTCACAACAATCTTACATAAAACAGCATTGCAAAACATTTACCAATCCATGATGATGAGCCAACGCCAGCAAATAACCATCCATTTTTCTGAAAAGAAATCATTGATGCTGTTAATTGATTTTGTTGTGGGAAAACTGGACAGCCCATAATGCTCACGTGATATTCTGGGAGTCTTCGGAAACCTCCTCTATCCGCTCCAGGGCACTCCCTGGAGGCGGGACCAGGATCGTAACCTGTGGCGTCACCCTTGAAGACATGGCTGCTGATTGGCTCCACTGCCTGCCAGTCACATTAACCTCTGTGGTATTAGAGAAATGAAGGCAGTGACCCATTACCCACAGTCCAATTCTTCAATAAAGCCCATCTGACCTTTGTTCAACTTACACTTTAGTTTAGTTTGACATTGGGTTAACACAGAACAAATTACATAACAAAAACTGGGAATACATAATGATGAATTGCTTCTATGATGGGAATTTCAAGGTGTTGCTGTTCAAATGTGGAAATCCTACCATGGTAGAGATATTAAATCTGTTCTGAGCAACATCAATTCAGACAGCTCTATTACCTGTGGAGTCTGTTTCAGACTAAAGACTGGTATCATAAACGTCTTGGTAAAAACCAAGGAGGACAATTTCACTAGGGGTCAGAATGATTTTCATTCAATGTACTATTCATTTGCTTGATGATCATTAAGAGTGTTACTCACCGAGTGCTAGTGTAATCCCATAGACCGCAATGACACTAACATGTCCTCTTCTTCACAGGTATCCGTCATGGCATTTTAAAATGACTAAGACGACAGTAATTCTCTGTCCAACACACATACACAGGTGAGGCAAAGGCAGTTCCCTCCAAAATAAAGAGCAGGAAGTGAGCTTAATTTGTCTATATATTCCGCATGGCCTCCAGGATAGCGTTAGTATTACTGAGGTGGACAGGAAGGCTGGAAATGACAATCACTTAGTCACCGACACCGACACACACACACACACACACACTCTTGTGCCCGCACACGCACACACACACACACTCACACACACACTGATGAATATGGATGAGATTTGTTTCTGATCTGAGCTGTGTGAGTGTAGAGAGGCGGTACCTCACAGTAGGCTACTGGTCAGGAGGGAGATCGGGGGCACTAAGGCGACTTTGTCTCGTTCGCTCGGTTTCATCTCACTTGCCTCCTCACTTTAAGTCCACACAGTCAATATTTCACTTCTGTCCAATGAGCTTGCAAGAGAAAAAAAAAAGGGTTGGCTTTGTTTTGGAGTTTGGCTTGTATAAAGGAACTTAGAAATGCAGTTGTGATCGGAGCAGGTTTTAACGAGCTTCTCTGTCACTGTGTGTGTGTGCGTTCACCTTGAGGATAGAGGGTAACAACAGATTAGACTCTCTCTTGCTCCGTCAGCTCTCTGTCTAATACATCCAAACCCTAAGCCTATTACAATCACACTCCTCCAGTTAAATACATACCAAACCACACATACACACATGCACACACACATAGAGAGAGAGAGAGCATCAAAACAGCTACTACCATAGAAGCTGCTACAAGTTTCAAAGCACTTTGTAGTAATTTGTATAATGTTGTGATTACAGCTTTTTTCCAATTGCTTAAGCACAATTTTGAAAACAGGGCCTGTTTTTCTTTTCCTTCAAAACACTACACTACACACAACACCTCTCCCAGGTAGCAGAAGCCATCAGATCTTTTGCCAAATGAAACACTTCAGTCAAAACTATATTCTATTATTTATTACTACTATGTTGCTGTCATATCACAAACACATCCATCATATGACCTTCAGCATTGAAAATCAGGGAGATTTCCCAGGTTTCTCTCCCAAAATACGGGAACATTTCAACATTCCTCTTTCTGTTGCTGTCCCTCTAACAGCAAGAATTCAAACTACAAAACCGCTGCACTAACTAAAGGATGTGTGGAGCTACAGAGCTACATTTCCAGAAAGTATACTGCAATGAAAGAGCAGTGAAACATTTGTGGAGACATAAAAAGGCCTAACAAAAGGGAAAGGTAATAATGATTTAAAAAACACACACACACACCCCTAGGCATCCTTTCATGGGACCTGCATAAATTTGGACACATCATGTGACTCAACCCCTCTTTACAACCAATGTTGCTCAAATCTCATCATCTCAGGAGACCACTGCACATTGTTCTGATGTCATCCTACGGTTGCTGAGTGACATCCAAATTAGTTGACGGTCATATTCAAATTTAGCCTAGAAATCTAGACGCACCCTAGCGGCAGCAAATTACATTTGCTTCCAGGGCTAGTCTAGCAACTCTCCGTTGGCTTGTGAGCTTGAAAAATTAAACTTCTATCAGGCCAATCAAATCGTGTATAGAGTCGTTAGGCGGGCTTAACATAATGATTGATGGCAGAGTTGCAACATTTTGGCTTGAATTCCCTGCTACTTGAAAACAAAGAAGATGGATGTTGCTGTTGGCCAACAGTGTGACACGAGTTAAGCTTGTTTTAAGTTGGCAAAATTTTGAACTAGCCATCTAGCTCCGCTGGTGGGAAAACGCATAAGACTCAGCACTGTCCTATTGTGTGCAGAGGGAATTTAAAAGACAACCGATTATCCCGGCCCTCGGACTGAGCACTGCAAACGGTGAGTGCCCAGACCCTACTAATGTGGGTCTGGCTCGTCAGGCTAATTCAAATTTGCAGTGGTCTCTTAATTTTGAATATGACCGTCAACCGTAGGATGACATCAGAAAATGTGCCGTGGTCTCTTCATTGTTTCCAGAGCTGTACATGTGTTCCTTGTCTTTGTTCACATGCTCCTCCAGGTCTACCGCTATCTCTTGACCCCGCCGCTCCACCCGGCATCTTTTGTCCTGTGTGTCAATGTCTTGTGCACTCTGTGCACACAAGCATGCGCAATATAAATAAAAGTGACTGGACTGGACTGGACTTGACTTGACTCTTCCTCACTCCATTCCTCTATAGGCTTCACCTATCCTCACTGTTTCTCCTCCTCTTCCTCTCAGAATTGCCTTCCATTTCTGTTGTTGACAAGGGCTCACCTACTAGTGTTTTGGACTGATCGTTGAGTTTACAGTTATGCTCATGTACTGTATATATCTATGGTTATGCTGTTAAGTGTCTTTACACCCAATAGTTGTGTTTGATCAATTGGTTATGGGCCTTAAAATTGCAAAGAGGAGAAATTATTGTGGGTGATTTTAGGCGAGGCACTAGGCACATAAAGCTGGGCTGACAGCCTCATTGACATGGCACCTATCCCAATTTCTCAGAAAATGTGTGTTGTGTTAATTAGTTTATGTCTCTCCAATTGAGTCAATAGCATTTTATTGGTGCTGTTGACAGGATAGTACCAACAATGTATTGATAGTCATGTGGAAAGTTGCATTTATACAGCAACAATTTATTTGAGGTCGCCAGTCTCTAGAGCCAGCACACCTGCATTGTTCTGGTAAACCTACAGTATGGCCTATGTGTGTGTGCAAGTCATGGTATGCAAATTATCTTAACCAGCATCACATGTCAATCACATTTCGTAGGCTACAGTGAGGGTAGTCCTCATTTTCAGTGATGCAGAGATTATGTAAAACAAAATAAAATACTCATACAAATGTTTTAAAAGCATAGTAAATAAACTAGAAATATTCAATTACATCAAAAGACATGCCATTTGAAACATTCCACTTTGCTGTAAAATTCTTATGAAATATACAAAATAAAGATGGGATTATGTACATAAAGTAAACTTGTTGTCATGTTTCTCATGAAATGAAACAAAAGCATTGCAGCCAGTCTTGAAGTACTGAAATGTAGAGCATTGTATTTACCTGAAATATATGTTTGTTTACCAGTCACCTGGTTACAGTATCCATGCAGCAAAACTATGTCATAAAGGAAGCCAAGAAACATAATGTTTCAAAATACCATCATTGTGATTATTTGAAATCTAAGCCACTCTTCTGAGACACTTAAATTGGCTGCTGACTATAGTCACTGATTAAATATGGCTGCTTCATGCTTCTTACAGTGCTTTAGAGGACAGTTGGGCCAAGGTGATGATGAAGATGAGAGGGAGGAGAACCCAGATGTTGGACATGGCTGGCACAGCGGGTGGGAGGCAGAAACCGAGCAGGAGCGTAAGAAGAGACTCAAGAAGTACAAGCTGGAGGAGCTGAAGAGCGAGCTGGAACTGCTCGGCGTCTGTATCGACGAGGAGCTGGACCACAGTCGCCATCGGAGTCAGAAGAGGATGAGGAGAAAGTACAGGAAAGTCCTTGTGCGAGAAATGAAGAACATTGTCATGGAGAAGCAGAGACGGGCCGAGGAGGAGAGCGCCAACCTAGAGAGGGTGACTGATGCTCAACAGAGGAGGGCTTCCATGGATGAGAGTGGAGAGTATTAGGAGAGAACCGAGGAGAAATGGAGGAGAAGATTGGGACATTTTCATTTGATGTCCATCCATACACCAAACAATACATCCTTTTCTTAAAAAATATAAGTTAAACATAAACTTAAATGAAGACTTATGCAATAAACTGATTTTTGAATTCATATCATTCTTTTGTAATGTTGTTTTTCTTTGGAATAACCCAAGCATTGGAGGACTCAGGCTCCATCTCCTCTGGACGCGATGTGTGTGAGTGTAAGGGACTCCGTCCTCCCCGCAGTCTCTTTCTGTGTGCCAACGATGGCCGACTCTGGGGCACAGGGACTGTGGGCCTCCTTTGCCCCACTCTTCCCCCCTGCCTCCTGCTGCACCCCTGCTGGCAGATCTGGGGCATTTGTCCCTGGTTCAGTTGCCCCTGTGGCCTCCTTTGCCCCACTCTTACCCCCTGCCTCCTGCTGCACCCCTGCTGGCAGATCTGGTCCAGTTACCCCTGTGAGTGCTGGAGTGAGAGTGGTGTTGGGTGCTGCTGCGCCTAAGTGGGCAAAGGTGGGTGAGTCGGTGGGCACAGTGGGGAGCAACAGGCCCTCTGGGTCCTCAGGGGCACCCTGGCCTTGTTGTGACAGATCGGCATTGGGCATCTCAGCACTGACAGGGAGCATATAGATCACCTGAGTGACAGAAAGAGAGACATGAGTGATTGTGTGTATTATTATGCTTCTATTCGTGATATCTGAATGGTTTGGGTTTGAAACTTACAGGTGGTATAGCTCCCTCTTCTGAGCTCTCGGAGTCTGACTGGGAAGAAAACATTTGTTTGAAATGACTTTCTTTGTGAGGTGGTTTAGGTGGGTGATAAGTGCATGTGATCACTTCAAGTAAAATATACTTTTTTTGCCAATGGAATTTACCTCTGATGTGGATGAAGTTGTCCATGATGGGAAAAGGGCCTGACCAGTAACGAGAGAGAGAGAGAGAGAGAGAGAGAGAGAGAGTTGTAATTATAATCTCTAGGACTCCTCTCCCCTCCCTGCATGATATATACATCAGCCGATGTAAGAACAGAGCCACTATAATCATAAAGGACTCCGCCCATCCCAGTGCCTGTTCAGTTTGTTGAAGTCAGGCAAGCGCTTCTGCAGTTTGAAGGCCAAAACTGAGGGACTAAGAAAAAGCTATTTCCCTCAGGCCATTAGACTCCTCAACATGGACATGCCAACTCTAATGAATACCTTGATGATGAATCAAGAATGATATCCCATTTTGATAACATTTTTTATTATTACTATTATTATTATTATTATTATTACTATTATTATTATTATTATTATTATTACTATAATTATTATGTTATTATTATTATAATTAGTAGTAGTAGTAGTATTCATGTCAATTTATTATTTGATTTAATATTAACTTCTGCTTCTAATCTTGTATCTAACTTAGATTCTTTCTACTTTACACAGTCATGAAGCTAACCGGGCTTACATTTCACTACTTGTTATATACTGTTCTAATTGATGAATAAATCTCTCTGAATCGGAATGTTGTGAGACTGTGTGCATGTGTATGTTGTTGCTGCAAAACAAATTGCCCCATTGGGAACAAATACAATTCTACTACCACTACTAAACAATGCACGAGTTTAATTCTCTTCACTTTGGTGAACCATGTTAATTTAGATAGATAGATAGATAGATAGATAGATAGATAGATAGATAGATAGATACTTTATTGATCCCCAAGGGGATTTCTTTTCATCCAAAAGAGTAGTATGCTACAGGTTGTTGTGCACCTATATGCTTGTGGATGTCTAACCTGTGCCTGTGTGTTTTGGTCTGCAGAGGGTCCAGGCTGAGACCATACTGGGTAAAACATTGGATTAGTCTGTGGAAGAAACAGGACAAAGCATGCTTACATAGACATACATGCACAATCAAACAGTACAACAGTACAAACACATATAGTAATACAATGTATAGTAGTATACAGTACTGTTACACATCATCCCATAGACAGGCTTGATCAGTCTAACACATGCCAGGATGCACATTAGGCACAGACCCAATCACATGACCCACACACGCAAGCTCACCAGAACAGGCTCCACAGCAGGGAGGAGGGGCACTAAAAGAGGATCAGTCCACACACTCAGCACCTACAACACACACACACAGATGCTGTAACACACACACAACAATACACTAACTTGCACATATACTGTAACACACACACACACACACACACACACACATGCCACACACAAACGCACTCACACAGAGACACACACATGCTGTAACACACACGCAACAATACAATAACATGCACATATACTGTAACACACACACACTCTCTCTCTCTCTCTCTCTCTCTCTCTCTCTCTCTCTCTCTCTCTCTCTCTCTCTCTCTCACACACACACACACACAGAGAGAGAGAGAAAGAGATTCACAGTCATACACACGGTTACACACACACATGCCACACACACAGACACACACACACACACACACACACACACACACACACACACACACACACACACAGACAGACACACAATAACAGATGACTGGAGTCACCTGTCCCTGGGGGTCTGGCTGCAGAGGCTCTTGGGTGATGCTGCTGAGTGTTGGAGAAGGGGTTTGGAAGAGAAGCACCTGGCCCTGAGGATCCTGCACTCCAGGATTAACTACTACATACTGTATAACATAACATAACATAACATAACATAACATAACATAACATAACATAACATAACATAACATAACATAACATAACATATTAGATCCAACGCCATTATACAAAGATACAGTATGAGATTTGATCAAGTCTTTCCTCAAATCATCATAAGGATACACACCCAGCCTGCACACAGTCTTTGCAGCCTATACACTCACCTGAACTCTGTTCTCGGGTGCTGGAGTGTGTACCAGTGTCTCTGGAGTGTGTATCAGTGCCTCTGGAGTGTGTGTGTTGGGGAGCTGGTTGTATGTCTGCGTCTTTTGAACTTCCATGTTAAGTCTCTGAACCATACCTGTGTTGGCAGTTTCACTATGTGTGTTGACAGTTTGAATGGGTTTGTTGACATTTTGGAAGGATGGACTGAATGTCTGTGTGTGAGTGTTAGTGTTTTGAAAAGGTGTATTGAATGTTTGTGAGCGCCTTGCTAGTTCTTGAGCGTGTGTGAAGAAAGCATGCTGTTGTGTGCCCTGCTTGAATGATCTGCTCAGTGGCATCAGGTAGCTTTGTGGACCAGTAGGGGTCAGTATAGTCACTGGAACCAGCACAGAGTAGGTAGTGCCCCCCAGAACACTGGACACTGGCATCAGCTGATGGGGAAACAGACAAATGGACAAAACAGATAAACTGAGGATGGAAAGAGAGTGCACAATAATAACTCAATGTTTTGACCACATAGACACCATACAGCTGGCTCTAGCTGTAACTCTCTAAGCTCTCTAATTCTTAAATGTAAGCTCTCTGTACATTTGAAGGGTTCAGATGCAAAAGCCTCTAAAAGCCACAGGCTTTTGCATCTGAACCCTTCAAATGTACATAGAGCTTACATTTAAGAGTTAGAGAGCTTAGAGAGTTCAAAGGTCAACGTCAAAAATGAGATAAAGATGGTGAGTGGATGCTCTCCACACATAGTATACGTTAGTCAAATAATTTAACTTCAAAACACACTACAGTAAATACCACTCTCTTCCTGGTCTGAAATATCGATTTATAGGCAAAAATCTATACGAGCCTGATTTTAAATGCTCATTTAAAAGAAAAGTGGTCAGACAGATTTAGAGGATTTTGCATCTGAACTCTTCATTTGTACAGTTTTTATCCAAACTGGGCTACTGCAATGTTTTGTTAGCTGGCCTACCTGCTTGTGTAGGGAGACCATTACAGATGATTCATTCACGTTTGGTCTTCAATCACCCAGAGAAGTCTCCGCCTCTCCTCTGTCATTTACTCCTTACTGGCTTCCAACAGCAACCAGAATTACATTCAAGTCCCTCATTCCACGTCCTGTACCCTGCTATCTTAAGTCCATGATACCCTGCTATCTTAAGTCCATGATACCCTGCTATCTTAAGTCCATGATACGTTCCCTCTCGCCCACTGTGGTCCTCTGATGAACGTCTGCTATTTCACCCTTCCACCATTACACAGTCAACCCTCTTTTCTTCTGGGATTCCTCATTGGTGGAATGATTTATTTAAAGCTCTGCTTTCTAGCGCTAGTTTTGGGATCTTCAAAAAGCATCTAAAGACTCTGTGTACCTGGTATCTAATGTACTGTATTAGTTCTCCTTGCAGAGTCATGGTTTGTATATGTTTCTGGTTATTGTTTTTGTTATGTTAAATTATATTTAGTGTATTGCTAATAGGTATTTCTATAGGCTATATAACTTTACTTTAGACTGTTAATTTAGTTCAAATGTTAATGTCATATTTACTGATGTCATTGTAGGTCGCTTTGGACATAGGTCTGCTAAGAATTAAACATTAACATCAACAAGCATCTCAAGCAACATATCAACACGCTACTCACTGGAAAACTAGATGACGCTTCCAGCAGCAACATCATTGTCAGCAGACAGCCTAGCACACCATCATACACACACACACAAATACATAAAGTTAAAGTTAAGATATGTACAATAGGCCTCCATGTTGGAAGGCTTACTCAATGAACGTGAAACACTATGTATTAACTGTAAGTTAACACATATTCATTGCACACTGCCCTCCCCCCACATACACAGCACACTATCCTATCTCCCTTGTCATCCCCCCAACACACACACCAAGACCCCTGGCAGTTGGGTTAGCCCCTTGAGCCGTGGATCTGCCCAAGGTTTCTTCCTTGGTAAGGGAGTTTTTCCTTGCCCCTGTTGCTCTTGGGTGCTCCTTGTTGGTGCCCCCCCCCCCCAAATCCCAATCCTCCCCCACCTTTCTTATGCAGCCCTTGCCACTTAATCTACTAAACCCCTCTTCTACTGCACTTTTTACCACCCCCCCCTCCCCCCCCCCATAAATGCACAAATAGGCAGACATAATTTCACTGCATTTCTTACTTCCAGTAACTATATGCATGTGACAATAAACTTCATTGTATCCTTGTAAGTTATTTCCAACGGCATCCAAGTATAAAAAAATGAACAGAGCTTTAAGACCTCTGCACCATCCCTTACGAGAATGAATCAGTCTTACCTGTTCCCATGATTAATCTCCTGTACTGGGGATTAATCTCCAGTTACTGGGGATGTTTGGCTCACACTATCTATACACACTATGTTCTGACTGTCAGAATTTAAACTCAGACATCACAACTCATGAGCCAATCGGAGAAAGGGAGGAAAGTTTGTCGTCTTCGTCAGAAAGAGACAGTACATCACTTGAGAGATTAGCAGAATCATACAGACACACACATTTTCTCTCTCATTTGCTCTCATTCTCTCTTCTAAATGAGAGGAAGAATGAGTGTGTCTGTATGATTCTGCCAATCTGTCTTTTTTTATGAAGACGATGCACTTTTCTCCCTTTCTCTGATTGGCTCATGAGTTGTGATGTCTGAGTCGGGTAGACATAGCATAGGAACACATGTGTGTTGTCATTCAGGAGTCATAACATCAACCCTCATTAGCAAGGCCCACCGACACAAGGATGTCTGAACGACTTCAATGACATTACATCAGTGTCAGAGTAGATACGAGGGAGGAAAAAGCTTTCAAGAGCAAATTTACATGTCAGAAACACCCAGATTTACATTTCATTTTCACTTTATTACATTTGGCTGACGCTTTTTTAACCAAAGTGACTTCTAACAAAGGAGATGATCAAGGTAGAGTGCGATAAGGACAAGTTTGTGCAAGTGCTACTTCCATACAGCCAAGTGTCAGTCCTCGTCAGGCGGTAAGTGCTAGAATTAGCATGTCTATTTGTTGTTGAGGCGGTAAGTGCTAGAATGGAGTATCTTATTTTCTTTTACATTTGCAAAAAGATGACAGGAACACTTTATGAAGAATCCAAGCTGACGACTAGACACCCAAACCACAGACACTGATTCAACAAAACCTCTTTACCAAGGTGTTCATTACCGAGCTAGAGTGCACATAGAGGAAACAGATAGAGAGGTAAATGGACTAAACTACACAAAGAAGGAAGCAGACAGCGAAAATTAAACAAGCAGATCCTACACCTCCTACACCCTACACACACACAAACACACACACACACACACACACACACACACACACACATGCACACACACACACACACACACACACACATGCAGCTTTGGTGAGGGGAAATCATAGGCCACATCTCACTTCTGAGCTAAACTATTACTATATAGAATATAAACTAGACTTATCTTTCACAGTTGCTAACATAGTAGCGTTGTTGTACATTGTGCAATGTGCATAAGGATATGTGGACGAAATTCATTGTTTTCCATGTCATTTGTTAAAACAAATGCTCAAAAGCCTAACAACTCTATCTTGGATTATAGGAGATACAGTAAGTGTGATAAGACAAATGATGATGTCTAAGTAGTAGGCCTAATGAAACAGCTTCATGTGTCCCTTTTCTTCTTAGGTGGCATATGATCAAAGCACAACAAGGGGTAAAAATGTACATGCTGAAGGGCAAAGGACATATTCAAATGTTTTACTCTGGCCTTTTTTTGGGGTAGGCTGTATTGGCACATCTGCCTGCTTGTCTACCAGTGCCACCACAAAGTGATGTAGCCTATATGCTTTGACACTTAGATAGCCCCCTTGCATGTTAGATAGCCCCCCCCCCCCCCCTTCGATTTCAGCCAATCAAATGACAGCATTTCTTTTACTGTCATCCTGGCCATTGGAATCGGTCCAAATAGCACAAAGGAGTTTGCTAGAATATTGGTGGGAACAATTTTGTCATCTCAAAATATTGATGGGGACCTACACCCATGACACACACACACACACACACACACACACACACACACACACACACACACACACACACACACACACACACATACACACACACACACACACACACACACACACACACACACACACACACACACACATAAAGGCCTAGACAGCAGGTAATCCACAAAGTAGAGGGTGGTGATGGGAGGAGAGTCTCTCAGAGGATCAGGAACCACAGAGGAGGAAGGGGGTCATTAGAGAAGGAGAACAGCAGACAATGTGAAAGAGATAGACAAGGAAGGATCATACATATACTATACTATGCACATATACAATAAACTACACTCTTAAATATTCAAATCGCCTAAACCAAACACACTGCTACTGTAGGTAAAATAATATGTAGACACTAATACTGTATACAGTACATCAAGTCAAGAGAGTAAGAAACATAGCTTGGGTAATTGCTCATAAGCAGATTTGTCATTTGCTCTGTTCTGCTGTTGTTGTCGGTCTTGAGCAATGCCAAAGTGATGTTTTTCTATTCTAATTGTTCCATACTGTCTAACGTTGGAACAGAACTAAAGCTCTCTTCCAGAAGACATTATCCAAGACAAAATCCAGTGTAATGCAGAAGAAACTGAAGTGTCT
>NW_027468640.1:37932405-37959905 GCF_046254945.1 Alosa pseudoharengus
AACACACACACACAGACACATACTCACAGACACATAAACAAACTGTGATATTTATTAAACTGGGAGGAATAGGTAATTGCCCAACGCATACAATAATGTATCTTTATCTCCCCTCTCTCTTTCACTCACACGTACTTGTCTCAACCATACACACACAAACAGATACAGACACACGCACGCACGCACGCATATATACCACATCTTACTAAACTTGCATGTGAAAGCCTAAGGGTATTGTGGGTAGTGTAGTCCACCACAGATGACACATCACTGCAGGTATGTCTAACAGGTAAGGTGTGGTATGATGGTGTGTCTATGGGGACTTTACTGTCTGGCTCTTGCAAACCATAAAGTTAGCTAGAAATGGGGTCTCAAAGTCGAATTGACGAAAGTAAAATATAAACAGGGAACTATAATATGTTTGATCAATAGGTGTTTTGCTCTGCCGCATACACACACACATACACACACACACACACACACACACACACACACACACACACACACACACACACACACACACACATATGGTTTCAGGGCCGCAGGCTGTCTCTAGATTCATGCCCACCCCAGACTGGAATGTTTTGTGGTTTAACAATATTGTGTGATATAATTTATGCCCAAAAGACCACGTGTGTTATGTTTTCAGATGTGAAATAATCTCACCTAATCTTACAAGTCGGCAGGGCTGGTCTCTGTGAGTGCATGCCTTTGTGGTCTGAGCTAAAAGCCAAATGAAAATGTTTAAGTTTACATTGAGAGTAATTAAAAGGCACGTGTATCACTAAGGAATGCTGTAACGGTACACTGCCCACATACAACCGCTATAGAGTTCTAATTACAGTTCGCCACTGGAAACAAAGGCGGAACCGGAAGCACTGGGACAAATATGGGCATGCATGGGGAAAAAACCAGACAAGCACTTGAACGGAAGTTACTATATGGTAATGCTACTATATGGTAATGCTACTATGTGGCAATGATATAGATAGATAGATAGATAGATACTTTATTGATCCCCAGGGGAAATTCAATATGCTGGAGGAGAGACAGTTCCTGCGACTTCACTCATATTTAACATTGACCTAAAGGCCTACTATAAAGATAGCTATATGTAAGGGGGATATTATCAATAATTTGTGTGTGTGTGTGTGTGTGTGTGTGTGTGTGTGTGTGTGTGTGTGTGTGTGTGTGTGTGTGTGTGTGTTCCTGTAATTGGATTTCATGTAGATCAGTACATAATAGAGGGCTGCAAATCTCAAGTATTTATAGCAGTCTTAAACGAGATGTTTTACAAATATACACGTGCATACTTTATGTTTAGCTTGATTGTATGTAGATTAATGTGTTGAGGGACATAGTAGATAAAATTGGTACTGTACTCTGAATATGTATGGTGATCAAAAGAATACACACATACACACACACTCTCTCTCTCTCTCTTGCTGTATATAGACTTGCTGCATATAGTACTCTAACCGGAAATCCTTACAGTGCTTTTGAGTGATGTGGTGATGTGGCCTTGGCATGCACCATAATGCCACACACACTCTCTCTCTCTCTCTCACACACACACACACACACACACACACACACACACACACACACACACACACACACACACACACACACACACACACACTCACGCACAAAACATACTGTAAGCCTGAAACCTAAAAATTAAATCTTTTTTTCAGAAGGATCTCATTACATTGACAGAAAGAAACACTGCTAATTTACAAACCACAGAAAACATATGACCCAAAATATACCTGACGACAAGCATGCTTATGCGAGACAGTGTGTGTTGTGTGTCTGCGTATGTGTATGTGTGTGTGTGTGTGTGTGTGTGTGTGTGTGTGTGTGTGTGTGTGTGTGTGTGTGTCTGTGTGTGCATTGCATAGGTAAAGCATGCATTTACACTGCTTATATAAAAGGTTGGAACATAGATTTTGAAGGAAAACTGGCAGTGTGTGCCTCTGGGAAAGGGAACCCCTCATTCTACTGCATCCATCTTCTTTTTTCCTAAGCCAGGAGCACCACAGAAACCTCTGGGATATACATGCACAGTGTAACAGGACTACTGAGCTCCCTGCACTACACTGTTCCGTCTCTCTTAACAGTTAACATGCGCTTTAACCGCGTTCTGTTGATGTTCTGACCTGGTTCTATTGGCAACCTTCTTGGTTTGGACCAGCCTCAGTCAGAAGGTCTTTCCAAGTTCCCGAGATCCCTGGATTCTGTCTACTTGGCTGCATTCTGCCAGTGTTGTTGGTTTTTTTCTGCTGTTGATTGAGGAATGCTTATTATGGCATCTCTAATGGACCTGAGGACATTAATGTTACTCTCTCTTCTTGTGCTCACACAAACAATGCCGGTAAGACACATACACACAAATACACTAAATAGGGTGCTTATATATTGTGCTAATTATTTTTTTCAGTGTCACAACAATGTCAATGGTATGATCACATACTTCAGTGAACTATATTAAAGTGTGTTCCATTTTTCAGCAGTTCTGTTCAGTGAATGACTGATATGATTAGGTAAACACATGTGTTGTTTCTTCTGCAGACGAGTCGCAGTAAACGAGAGCTGGTGAATTCAGACGAAGCTGAGGTGGGTCATACTCACACAAGCGCTCACAGACCTCTGACCTCATGACTTTGTACATTGGGGAATAGCAGTATGACTATGGCTGTAGCTAATTATAATTTTAAAAATCGATTAATCTGTCAGTTATTTTCTTGATTAATTAATTAGTTGTGAAAGTGCAAAAAAGTCAATCAATGTTTCCCAAAGCCCAAGACGACATTCTCAAATGCCTTGTTTTAGCCAAATGGCAATAATATTCAAGTTTGTGATTGACTGATGATTAATTCTTGTAGCCCTAAACATGACAGAATAAGTGCGTTGGTTATCTGGACCATGTGAGGATGTGATATCAGTGATCAACAGCAATGGTGCGGTGAAATTATCTCTGTAAATAATTCTAATTACTGTAAACACCATAAGTCCTGGGCTTTCAAATATGAATAGAAAATTACCATTATTAGTCCCGTGCCTTGCACATTCCTCCTGGGTTAGACACTGCATCATTTGCACACAAGAGACAAACTAAGGGCCTATTAAAGCCAAGAAATACTAATTTCCAATAAGAAATGTCCTGAGTTCATGCTAATGAATCAATAAAAATTGCAAGAAGTAAAATGGGAATGTGCCTAACAGGCCTATTAGCCTAAACAATACCAACTGTTTTACATACCGGAATATAGACATAAAGACATAAACATTATGTTTCATGTCAGGACGCATACTGTAACTCTGGTATTCATGCCAAGGACAATTTGTGACCACATCCAAACCCATAACTACATATCTTTTTTATTTTTATTATATATTATGATAGTATGATAATGCATGTGTCAAATGTGTTTCAAAAACAGACATCTCAATTTTTACAAATATTCAAAGTCATAGTCTTTTCTTGTAGGTTTTCGGTAATATCATTGAATCCGTGTTGGGTTGTTTTGATAAAGTAAAATACATTACATAAAAAAACTAACTTCAGTTTGATTGATAATTTGATATGACAAAAAAAAACACCACAGAAACCTAAGTGTGACACCAAATGGTCATGGTCAAATAATGTCCCCTCTGTACATTGAATAATACATAAGGTGTCACATAAGGTGTCATTTTGGCTTTAACGGCTTACAAGTATTATAGCTAAAAAAAGTAATTTTATTTAATTTATATAGTATATTTAGTATTAAGTTTTTTAGTTTTCTTATCTTTTACTGTCTCTATTGTACAGTGGAGTTTTGTTATATGTATATACTTATATTTACTCTTTCTGCTGGTGCATGTTGTGTGTGATGTCTGTATGCTACTGATACCTTGAATTTCCCCTTGGGGATCAACAAGTATCTATCTATCTATCTCTATCTACCAGAAGTTTGAGGCCAATAGTACAAAGCAGTTAATATTGTTCCTTCATTTTTAGGCTTTATTGACTTCAAATCAAATAAACCCTCTGGTAAACCCTAATGAACCCATATCAAACCTTACTTGCAACTGCACTGACTCATAGTTGTCTCATTGTAATCAGGAGTGGCCAATTAGTAACAACAATGAGGCTAATCAAAACAAAGATCACCAATTATGTCCACTTCGTGTTTTGGTGTGGCATCTGCAAAAAATTAAAATTTTGAAGGTAGTGCAATATAAGCTCTATAGTCTAAATATAAATAACTGTACATATGGATGTCAAACATTAATTTAACACTCACATTGTCACAGAGAGAGAGAGAGAGAGAGAGAGAGAGAGAGAGAGAGAGAGAGAGAGAAAGCACATCCATGTACATCTAATGGATATACTGTAGTTTTGTTTGTTTGTTTGTGTGTGTGTGTGTGTGTGTGTGTGTGTGTGTATGTGTGTGTGTGTGTGTGTTTGTGTTTTCAGTCTGCTGAGATCTCAGATTCTTCTGTACAGGTAAACACAGTATACAGTTATTACTTATGTCTTATATTATGACAAAAACTGGTTACATTACCAATAATTCATTGATGTGGTTTGTCACTGTGCAGCATGGCCCACCACCTGAGGAGGATGAAAGCCCCGAGGATGTAGGAAATGACATCGTTGTCGATGCCCCAGCAGACGTTGGTCAGTTGGGTGGGGACGGGCAGAACGCCTTCACTCTTAGCCTGCGTGATGACGTCAACAACGTCACCATGGAGCTGGTGACCCTGGTCTTCACGGAGGACGAGAATGGACAGAGCAGCGCAGAGGGAGCCAGAGATGTCATTGCCCTGGGAACTGGACTCAGCTCGAACACTGGACCGGGCTCAGTCTCTAACAATCAAAAGCAAAACAGTATACAAACTGGTGTGAGTTCAGAGTCTATAAGTCAGGAGAGTGCAGTGGCAAGCCTTCAGGGAGTGAACACTGATCTGACATCTGTATCCAGCAGTCTGTCAGTCTCTTTGGAGCAAAACTCTGACAGTTCTCAAGTCAGCTCTGAGTCAAGTTCAAATAGTGATTCAGCATCTGTTGAGCTCACATCCAATAGCATTGGTATTGAGGTTAGTGCACAGCCACAGAGTCTAAGCACTGATCCAGGATCTGTCTCCAGCAGCCAGGAGAGCGCAGAGGGCAGCCTTCAGAGTCTCACCACTGGCCACCCATCAGAGCCCAGTGCTGCACCAACAGAGGCCTCACCACCGGCGGAAGAGGAAACTGACGAGGATGATGTTGATGAGGATGCTGTCGATGAAGATGATGATGAAGAAGTTGAGCCCCCTCTACCCACCTCTCTTCCACCTTCTGCCTCCCCCACAGGCAGTGCAGCGGACGCCTCCGTGGGCCCTGAGCTGAAGAACGCCTACAGTGGAGGAGTTAGTGGAGAGCCCATGCTGGCAGATCAGCCAATAGACATACAGGCTGGAAATGGTGCTGACACAACCAACATGCTCACTGCTGAGGCAGTCCTCATTCAACTCTATGGTGATGGAGTTGATGGTAAAAACAGCATAGTCAGTCAAGCATTAGACATCCCTGCAGCAGATCAGAAATCCCAATATCAAAGCCTTTCTGACAGCTTAAATACTGATCCAGGAACAGCACCTATTAATCAGGAGGTAACAGAGGCCAGACAACAGAGTTTAAATACTGACCTCCTTTTAGATCCCAGTGCAGCATCAGCAACACAGAGTCCCCAGCCTGATGCCACAACTGCAGCAGCAGAAGAGGAAGGAGATGAGGATGATGTGGATGAAGATGAGGTAGAAGAAGATGATGAAGATGAGACAGGTGGTGAAGTTACTCCCTCCATAGTTACCCCCGACGTCTCTCCCACCATCTCTGCTGCTCCTCCCATCCCTGTGCTCCCCACAGGCAATGCAGCAGACGCCTCTGTGCCTCCCTCAGGCATTGCAGTGGACATAGCTGCTGTAAATATTCTGGAAAAGGACCCCTGCATTGATTCTGCATGTTTTCTGAATGCTGGTGATGACCCACTCCTTGACACAGCCGGTTTTGTGGGTGATGACCCCCTGTCATATGCAACAGACCAAGCGGAACCTAAAAACGTACACACAGACAAGCACACACTCACTGATGCAGGTTTGACCTCTGAACTAAACAATGTTCCACAGTCTCTTAGTGTCTCCAGCACTGCTTTAGTCTTAGAGATTCCTTCTGACGGTCTCCAAAGCAACCCCAACACACAGATTGTAAACACTGACCCAGGAACAGCTCCGGTCAATCAGGAGACAGCAGAGGCCAGCCAATCAGATCCCAGTGCAGCATCAGCAACACTGAGTCCCCAGCCAGATGCCACAACTGCGGCAGCAGAGGAGAAAGGGGATGAGGATGATGTGGATGAAGATGAGGTAGATGAGGATGATGAAGATGAGACAGGTGGTGAAGTCACTGTCGCTCCTACCATTTCTGCTTCTCCTACCGTCCCTATCTTTCCCACAGGCAATGCAGTGGACGCCTCTGTTGCTCCCTCAGGCTTATCAATGGACAACACTCTGGCTCCACAGCTGAAGGACCCCTGCACTGATCCAGGGTGTGGTCTGAACTCTGATCCACTTCTTGACACAGAGGGTTTTGTGGGCGATGACCCCCAGTCTTACACAATGGACCAACTCAAGCACGCTTCTCAGAGCACACAGACAGACACCCTCAGAGACAAACAACCCCTCACTGATGCACCTGCAGGTTTGACTTCTGAACTCAACAGTGTTCTGGAGCCTCTTAGTGTCTCCAGCAATGTTTTAGTGACTGAAGAAGTTCCCTCCAATATGCCTCAAATTAGTCCTGACACACAGATTCGAAATACTGACCCAGGAACAGCGCCTGTCAATCAAAAAGCACCAGAGGTCAGCCAAGCAGATCCCAGTGCAGCATCAGCAACACAGAGTCCCCAGCCTGATGCCACAACTGCAGCAGCAGAAGAGGAAGGAGATGAGGATGATGTGGATGAAGATGAGGTAGAAGAAGATGATGAAGATGAGACAGGCGGTGAAGTTACTCCCTCCATAGTTACCCCCGACGTCTCTCCCACCAACTCTGCTGCTCCTCCCATCCCTGTGCTCCCCACAGGCAATGCAGCAGACGCCTCTGTGCCTCCCTCAGGCATTGCTGCGGATGCGGCTTTGGCCTTTCAGTTGAATGACCCCCTTCTGGACACAGAGGGCTACTTGGGAGATGACCCACAGTCATACAACACAGACCTACTAGCTCCAGCCTCCAAATATACACAGGCCAACACCCTCACAGACAAACAAGCACTTCCTGATGCACCCGCAGGTTTGATCTCAGAGCTCAACAGTATCCCAGTGGCCTTAGGCATGTCCAGCACCGCTGCCACCTCTGTGGAGATCTTGGTTCTCCCTTCTAACATCATTGAGATCGATATTGAGATAGAGAGCCCAAACGCTGGTCCAGGACCTGACATCAGCAGCCAGGAGAGTGTAGAAGCCAGTCTTCAGAGTCTCAGCACTGACCTCCCATCAGATCCCAGTGGTGTGCCCGTGACACAGGCTCCACAGCCAGACCCCACGACAGCTGCAGCGGAAGAGGAAGATAAAGATGAAGATGAGGATGAGGATGAGGACGAGGCCATCATTGCCAACCCCAGTGCTGTGAGTGTGCAAGCAGGCCCTCTCTCGGACACTCTCAGCATCTCCAGTAGTGCTGCCGTTTCTGCAGAAGCCCCCTCTGACAGTTCCCAGGTCAGTTCAGAGTCATCTCTGAGTGCGTCGATCTTGGCAGAGGTCACACTGACTGCTGATGTTTCGTTGTCTGTGGACGCCCCCTCTGACAGTTCCCAGGTCAGTGCTGAGCACAGTTCCGTGTCAGTGGAGCTGCCTGTTAACAGTCTTGAGGTCAGCGCTGAGGTGGCTCAGCTCCCATCAGACCCCAGTGCTGCTGCCCCGGCCACAACAGGCCCACCACCCACATTGGCCTCCCCTGAGGAAGACGACGCTGACGAGGATGACGAGGATGAAGGCGGACTGGTCCAGGCAGAGGCCCTTAGTCTTTCCAGCAGCACCTCTGTCTCTGTGGAAGCTCCCTCTGACAATTCTCAGATCAGTTTTGAACCGATCCCTAGTAGTGCTGCCATATCATTGGAGCTCCCTTTGAACAGTTCTGAGATCAGTGCTGAATCAGCTGTCATTGCTTCAGTTTCTGTGGAATTGCCCTTGGACAGTTCCAACGTTAACGCTGAAGTGGCTCCTCCACAGACAGTTCTGGTCTCTATTAGCACCGAGGCTAACTCAGACCCTGGAGCCAACCCCCCTAGTGCCCCCAACCCTGCCTTTGCTGCTCAGCCTGGGCCCAGTGCAGGGGTTGTTGTCATAGAGACAGCCCTGACTAGCAGCGAGGAACGCCTGGTGGAGCAGGAAAAGGCAGAGCTAGCGCTCAATGCCACTAGTGACCTTCAAGGAAATGCAGAATTAACAGTGGCTAATCCCTGGACTGGGTTTTTGCGTTCGCTGGGCACTCGTGCACCGCTACAAGCACCTCAGCAAAGAAGTCCATCCACCTCCCATCTCTCCGCCCTGAAGATGGGTGTCACCAAGCCTCTCCCAGCTATAGCTGCTCCAAGTAGCAGCGAAGAGGATTAGCTGCTCAAGTGAGATGAACATGAAAACAACCACGTGCACCTGCTGCAAATAAACACAGACTTCTTTGAACTGTTATAGACGTGTAAGAAAAGAAGGCATTTAGTAACCTGAGAGTAGACAGCCCACCCAACCTGAGATGGTGTCTTAACTGTGTTAATCCGTGTTTTAACAGTGTTTGTATTTTGATACTGTCTTTCTTTCATATTCAAAACCCATCAGGGGCAAGGCCAGGGATAAGGGTTTCAGATATGATCTCATTAGAACAGATGTCGTTTTTTAGGGGAATAAAGACCCCATTCTAATATCCTGGCTACACTCCTAATAATATCTAAAATTGCATTGATTTGTATAATGCCTGTGATGAGTAGCCTATGTATTTTCTCAAAGATAGCCTATTTCAAATACTATATCTCAACATACTGTACTGCATTAACTTAAGTTTAACCTTCTGATCTTCTATGCCTCCATTTGCACTGGAATCATATTCTTTAGCCTTTACTGGTACTGTGCATGTGATTCACTTCCTTTTTGTCCAGAGATCACATACATTGTTGACAGTGATTGTGTCTCCTACTTAAACTCTTGTGTATTGTGTGAATAGTGTATGTTTCTGATAAATGGCCTTGTAAAAAAACCTAATAAAATGACATCTTAAGAGAGAGGTTGTGTCTTCATTCCGTATTTGCTAAAACACACACACACACACACACACACACACACACACACACACACACACACACACACAGAGAGAGAGAGATGACACCCTTTATTGCTCAGCAGGATACACTACCCAGCACTAGAGACATGTCTGTGACTTGATTTATCATACTCCCCAAGGGATTGGTTCAACAAAGACAACCCAATGATGCCCCCAAGCGTCACCAATAGTACATGAACAGCTTATGTTACCAGCTTATGCTACCTGACTCTGCGCTGGCAAAACAATGATTTTATAATCAGTATACAGTACTGTGTTCAACACAAGTGTTTAAAAAACAAGAAAACTAAATAAACAAAAAAATCATGTGAGACACTGTATTGTTTTCACTTGTTTGTTTGCATGTATTAGCCTGGGAACCTGATGAATCTGAGAGCTCATTTGATTTGCTCTGGTGTATCCACCTGGCTCCTCTCCCATTCAATCACTTTCCACCCACCCAGCCTAAACCTGCCAGAGCAGTCATAACTGTTTCTCTGATATGGGCTGGGCTTTATGTGATGACAAACAGAGGAACACAGTTAAGGTACTTTGTCATCCATGTCTAGTCAAATACTGTATGTCTTCTGTTCAAAAACATGGCATGTAAATAAAAAATGTAATTTCAGTGTTAGGAAGTAATTTTATTTGTGAGTAAACTACATGGGCAAGTTTTCTGTATGTGGATTAAGCCTGGTGATCTTCAATGGTGATCTCCACTGAAAAAAAATTGAAAAAACTTTTAGTTGAGGACAAGGCTTATCCATGTACAGGAAACCGGCCTCGCGTACTAAAAACAATCTATAGCCTACTATGTAAACACAGATAGATACAGATACAGAAGTACAATAAGATGATTGATTTTTATAGTGAAAAAAGCTTGTCACACACAACCACACACACACACACACACACACACACACACACACACACACACCACCAACAACAACATGACAACACTCAACCAACTCCTAACCAACAAAGCCTATAAGAGTTGGTCTCTGAACAACAGAATTTTCTGAAGAGGAGAGGACAGACAAATCTGTGGCTGTGGGGGTGGGGGGAGAAAGATGAATGAGTGAGTGTGGGAGACTCAGAGAGAGAGAGAGAAAGAGAGAGAGAGAGAGAGAGAAAGAGAAAGAGAAAGAGAACGAGAGGAAGAATGAGATGGAGACAAGAGCGAACAAACATCGGCAAACCGCACAACATCCTGAGCGCTGGCGAAGCGAGGGAGGGAGGAGGAATGGTGATGAGGTCAGAGGAGGAACAAATGCACATATGTCACTCCATCACTCCCACATCGACACTCACACTGGGTATATATACTCGTGTCACTCACTCATACCAATCAGAACAAAAACACGTTTGTGACTCTTGGGATAGCAGCAGCCCTTCAACTCTACCAGAAGCTTTTTTTCTCGGGATGATGCTGGTTACCATCACAATCACCTGCTTGCTTGGATTGGCACTGTGCAATCCGGTGAGTTTCTTTTCAGATTTTGTAAATGTGAACGTAAATGTAATGTAATTGGAATGTAAATCAGGTTTATAGGCCAGGTATCCTGATCTCGCGAGCTCCATTTTTCCTCTCGCAGATCAGTCTGGCTTCTTGCAATGGAGAAAATTTAGACCCGTTCGGCAAACGAACGGCCAATCAGCGTTGGTTCTGAGGCGGGTTTAGCTTAAGGGTAGCCTAACTTGTGGTGGTATTTATGTTGACGCTCTGTTAGTACATCATATGCTTCGTTGATCTGATTGGTTGATTTGGCCCGTCTGATAAACAGATGGTTTATCCAATTAGCTAACCAGTATTTTCGACCCTTCCCAAAGTTCTACAACGGGAAGTTCCCAGATGGATATGCCGAGCAGATACGAAGCAATCCATCTGGTGGAGTCAGGTTAAAGTATACTTGCATATACAAGGAAGTATACTAGACCTATAAACCTGATTTACATTACATTTTCTTCTCTCTCTCTCTCTCTCTCTCTCTCTCTCAGTGTGTTTAGTTCCACAGGACTATGGCTTAGATCGATACATGTTCTATAAGATGGTTTGTTAACTTTGATTGTATTTCTTTCATTATGTGTGTGTGTGTTCTAGATTCCCCAGCAACAACGTTTGGACGAGTATCAGGATCCCGGGCAAGTTGAACAGTTTCCTGTGAGTGTTCTACTACTGTGTAATATCTCAGGGCCTAATGTACTAATGCTTTTGCACCCACTTCAGGTGTATTTGTTTCGCAATGTGCGTGTAAAATCATTGCTAGGTATGTACAAACAGGCCGCAATGACGTAAAAGCACAAATTGCCTGTTGCTGGAGCTGAAAATGGCAAATTGCGTTTTTCGTGTTATGCATATGCATTTAAGGGAGGATCCAGGGGAAAGTGGGATAAATACGATGTACACTTGGGTATGACTGCGTTCACTATCTGCGGTTTCTCAATGGCGCTGATAATGCTACGTTCGCAAATGTACGTACATCTGGTCCTCTATGTCAGCTGTATCACACATGATAAATCTGCTCACTACCTCTTAATGACCACAGTGCTTACTATTAATACATCATTTAAATGTCAGGACAACATGTGAGGACAATTGTGGGCTCACTAGGTCATTGAATATGACAACGGCAGCACACCCAAAGAATTCTTTTTGATAGGATTCAAAATCAAGTTCAATTTCACAGAACTGAGACGTGACCTCTCCCCTTTTTTCAGGTTCTACCAACAATAGGAGAACCACTGAGTCAATCACCTTTACCTTTAGAACCAGAGGGGGTAAGTAAAACAACAAACAAGACAATGTTATAGATAATCAGTCAGCTTTCAAATGAATGTTGCTAACATCAAAATCCATCTTACCACCCCAGATCAACACAGCAATTCCCCCAACTGGACAACCACTGTCAAATCAGGTAAACACACACACACACACACACACACACACACAACTGAGACATCCAATGTAAGTGCGCATAAAGGTGACAAACAGTAACAACAGCTGTGATTTTCACTTTGTAGTAATTGGATAAGCCTATGTTACTGTATTGTCTCAGAGATTCTCTGAATAATGAAGCATGACCCTTACTTGTGTCTCTGTCCCACTCCCTCTCTTCTTCAGACAAACCCACTCCCACCAACAGTAAGTTTCACTTTCTCTTTCTGTAAACTGTAAATAGTGAAACAAAGCTGTAAGAGTAGGACCTTGTACACAATTATTATATGATTGTGTATGCTAAATCATTTACATATATTCACATGTATTCATTTGGCAGATCTTTTCATCCAAAGCAATTTACAGCACATATAGATCAATCAAAATGCTGACCCTCTATATTACATGTGGTTGTAACGGTGATTCATATAGAACATGTGCTGTTATTAGATATGATCATTAAATGCATTGTGTGCTGACCTGTATGAGGCGTTTATGAGTGACCCTTCATATTGAAATGTCCAGCAGCCTCCAGCTCCTCTACACAGTTCCTCACAGTCTCTCAGCTCTGACCAGACCCAGTCCGTGGAATCAGAGTCAGAGGTGAGACACCACACACATACACTCACACACACACACACACACACACACACACACACACACACACACACACTCACACACACACACACACACACACACACACACACACACACACACACACACACACACACACACACACACGTACAAAGGACTTTGTAGATTGTTTTACGTGAAATACTGTTGTCCTTCCATACAGAGTTCTCAAGAGGTTACTTCAGATGAATCCCCTGAGGACACTGTGAGTTTAACTCTTTATCAATCTTAAACTCCTTATGCTGGAATTACATAGTACATGTAAACTCAACCATCATTTCATTAATTTATACATTTCATCATCACATACATTTCTATTCTATATTTGTATTTATTTACTACTTACTTAACTATTGGCATTTTCATTCCATCTTCATCTTCCCCTCAGGCTTCTGAACAGACCACATCTGAGCAGGTGGGTTTTTATTATGTTTGTCTTTATGTTACATATCATACATGTCTGGATGGAAAAGTAGGAATCAGACTTATTGTCAAATGTGTAAAAAAAAGTCACATTTTGTCTTTGGATTGCAGAGCTCAGAATCCCTGCCCAACACATCGGAAGACACTGTGAGTAAAACCTTTTACTCATAATAGAGTCAATTACTACCTTAATCGCTCACACACACAAACACACACACACACACACACACACACACACACACACATACACACACACACACACACACACACACACACACACACACACACACACACACACACACACACACACACACACACACACACACACACACACACAAATTGAAGAATTGAAAGGTTTACTTTTGTGTGTTGTTTCTTAGACTTCAGAAGAGATGGGATTAAATCCTGATGGTCAGCAGGTATGGATTTATTGCACAACTGGATCCTCTAGCACAGATGTTACATAGACACATGTTTCATGTTGCATACTTAGGCTGCATGATCGATGTTCTACAACAGTCACTTCTTGGCCACTGGTGAGAGCTTGCTAAATGGTAATTTGGGAACATTTTGAATTCCTAAAATGCTTACCCACAACTGTGGGCAGGATATAATTTGTTTTCCTTTTCCCTGTGTTACTTATAGAGTAGATTGTGACCTTTGACTGCCATCTACTGTTTGGTCCTGGTAGTAAACCAGATAGTGGACAGTAGACCTGTTACCTTGGTCAGTAAACCAGGGTAACGGGACAAGCACAGCAAAAAAAAAAAAAACCTACAACTACAAAAACAACTGGAGCTACATATGCTGATGTAAATGTGGAATGTGTGTGTGTGTGTGTCCTCAGCTGATGGGCCACATGTTGGATGAGATTAATGGCGACACACAGGATAATAGTCTGGGCAGCGAGGAGAACATGCGCAGGGTGAGAGCAACCTTATTTATAACACTTTCCTTTTTGGCTGCAGTGAGCACATGAAGCAGATAACAAAATATCCATGACTTGTCTAATCAAAATGCCTATGTTTGTTAAAGGGTGTGTAAATAAGTGTGTATTGAGGGTAGCATGTCTATGTGCCTTTATAGTACAGTATGTATGTGTGTGTGTACTATGTGTCTATATTCATCACATGCACACTCGTTGCAGAGTCGCATCCTTGCGTTTGGCATCCCACTGCGGCCTCAGGTGGCTCCTGAACCCCCCATCGCCATGGCAACCCACAGCCCATCACCCTCAGAGGGCATCTCAGTGCAACCTGCCATCGTCACCGCTGCAGCCGCCGACCACGCCGCCACTGCCTCTATGGAGCCTGACAGCGCTGGTAACAGCCTGGAGAGTACCGAGTGCACCGCCGCCGGCGACAACGGGGCCTGCGTACACGACGGAGTCTTCAACCCCATCGCCGAGGGTGACCAGCATGGCCCCGGCCTTGGGCTACTGATGCTGGAAGAGGAGCGGGGGCAGCTTCATCTGTGAGGACCTCAGCTCCTGACCTAAACTAACGCTTATAGAGCCACACCTGAGGTTCCACACACCTGCAGAGCGACACCAGCTGCAGATGCACCACTCCTTTTTGTGTAAGAGAACACTTGTAATACTTCACCTGTAGCAAAGCACTTGTAGGAGAGCACTTATAGCAAAGCACTTATAGGAGAGCACTTGTAGAACTACGCAATGAAAGGGATGATTTTAAAAGTATACTGTCACATTTCCCAGCACATGACAAACTAATCTGGGAGTCAAACCTGGTAGAGAAGAACCTTTGAGAAAGATATAAGAATTTAACCCGCAAAAACATAAAGACTGGCATGGAATTTAAGCTTTTAATGAACGAAGATCATAGAAGTCTGTACGTACTGTGTTGGAGATACAGTATGTGAGAGATGCAGAGGCCATGAGGATATTTTTCAGCAGCACATCAGGGCAGATCATCTAGATTCTAGTGTTTCCTTCGTACTCTTAAAACTGACTAAAACTATTTATATCTGCCACCAACTATTCTATGTGCCCCATAAGAGTTAAGATAACTCATTTCTATCAGAGTGACACATTTTTTTGACACATTATTGACACAGCATGACATTAGAGCAAGTTTGTGATTAAACTGAATACACTGAATGGAACATATTCTTGCAGAGGGGTAAATCAAATAGAGAATCCTAAAGACAGCCATGTGTCATCAACCAAAAGGATCCTAAAATCAAGGAGTTGGCACCAGGCCAAAGAACACTTTGTCACAAAGAGTAAAAAAAGAACTAGAAGAGACAAGTAAAGTAAATTAGGGCTCAGATCAGGCCTCTTAGGACACAGGGCACATTGTATTCAGAGAGCCCACCCACTGCCTTCCTGGAATGGTGTCACACAAAAGAAAGATAACGCATGCAAGAGATCCAAAGGGGCTCTCAGACTGCAGACTAAGCTCAAACCACACTGTAGACTAAATTCAAACCACTTTCAGTAGTACAATCAATAAAATGTACAGAATATTCTACTGTAAACAACGTTTTATTAGCCTTGGACATCATCACTAATAATGTCTTTACATATCTGCCAGCTGCAGCAGCAAATAGGAAATTGATATACAGTACTTAAAGCTACTTGCTAAAAACATTCATCTAAAGTTCTGTATCACCTACTGTAGCTACTACTGAATATGTATGATTAATTCAGACTGCTTGATATACTCAAGAGGAATGCATACATTGGGAGTTTTCTGTTGTGTGATATGCTATATACTGTAAAATCATATTCAAACTATTTTCCTTAAAATTTGGAATCACATTCCACAAACATAATGATTGTATGGATGTATCCTGCTGTGTGCGTGTGAGTGTGTGTGTGTGTGTGTGTGTGTGTGTGTGTGTGTGTGTGTGTGTGTGTGTGTGTGTGTGTGTGTGTGTGTGTGTGTGTGTGCGAGAGAGAGAATGAGAGAGAGAGGAAAATTCAGATTCAAAACTCTGTGAATTCATTTTACTTCTGCTACTACAATTTTTACTACACATTTAGTGTGGAAATAAAATCTCAAGTGATTCTGAAAACCTGTATCTTTTAATTGTACTTGTCCCAACAATGGCACTATGGTTTTGTTTATCAATGAATTTATTTTCAAACTGTTCCATCCAAGATAGACTATGATTGGCAAGCACACACACACACACACACGCACACACACACACACACACACACACACACACACACACACACACACACACACACACACATATACACTCTCACACACACACACACACACACACACACACACACACACACACACACACACACACACACACACACACACACACACACACACACACATATACACTCTCTCTCTCACACACACACACACACACACACACACACACACACACACACACACACACACACACACACACACACACACACACACACACACAGCTGTGTGGTCTTCTATGAAATGAGCAGCTTGGTTTTGATTACAGCCACAGGGACCAAATGATAAGTCTCTCTTACAGTAAGTCAACACAATAACACAAACACAAAATGACAGGTTGGTTTCACTAGTTCTCCCTTTCTGTCTTGTTCACTCTTTATATCTCTCTCACTCACACACACTCACACAGAGAGAGAGAGAGAGAGAGAGAGAGAGAAGAAGAAGAAGAAGAAGAAGAAGAAGAAGAAGAAGAAGAAGAAGAAGAAGAAGAAGAAGAAGACCTACACACAAGAGAAAGAGACAGAAGTCAGCAAGCTCAAGCTCACTTATTGACATGGCAGGGAACAGCAGCATAATAACAACGTTCTTATAAAACAGAAAAAATGAAATGTGCCTTGATATGAGGCCACCTTACATCAATCAGCACAGAAGAAACATCAAAAGGCTGCAAGGAGGAAGCTATGCTAGGGGAAGAACTATCTTTAGTCACTAATTATCCTAATTCAGAATGTATCCGTCTCTGTGTATGTTGGTGAGGGTGAGCAGGATGACTTCATCACACATTTCACAGTGATGAGGAGAAGACGGGGAAATGCCCATTTGTACCCTCTTCAGATCCTCAAAGAGACCCTTGGTCAGTCCACTCTAAACTGGATGGGCACACACAAGGATTGGATGAATGAAAGCCAGCTATGCCAGAACACCACATGGCCTTTGTCTTATAGAGCACATTCCATGACAAATCAGAAGATCTGAATTATGAGCAGTTTAAAGATAGGCCTAGATACTCTAGTGATGTTCAAATAGTTATTTTATAAATACATTTTATGTTTATGAGGTGATTTTCAGACATAATGCTACGGTATTATACCGTAATGCTAAGGTATTTATGACTCAGGCACAAGTACTGTGTTTTATTGAAGGGAGTTGGTGGAAAAAGACCATAGAAATCAGTGAGAGAAACAAAAAATCTGAGCATCAAAAGATAACATCAAATGAGCCACAAGGCTCAGGGGTCACAAACCAAATCCCTCATGATATCTCAGACAAACAGGAAATGGTAACCGAGATGCCACCAGAGCAGGGGACTTCCTGTACCACCACAAATATAACCTCAGCATCACAACCACCCACACCACACATACACTCATGTCACACACACACACACACACACACACACACACACACACACACACACACGATTACACTGAAAAGTATCTAATTAAAGCTGAAACTACACCATTCATTATTATGGTCAGGGTGTGTCTACAGGTAAATATACCTGTTGGTGTGTGTGTGTTTCTATTAAAAATAGAAGTAGAGAGAGAGTGAGAGGTGACCCATAATTCAATCCTTTGTGGTTATTACTGTTTGCTGTGTGTAAAGCTGTATGCATGTGTGTGTGGGGGTGGGGTGGGGGGTAAGAGAGAAGGAGATGCCAAATGCCAAGAGCCTATATAGGAGTGTGCAGGTGTATGCAGGTGTTCTGACTGAGCACACAGCAGAGAGAGAAGCAGGGGGATGGAGAGGAGAGTACAGATGGTAAGTCTAACATAACGTCAGCATGGCTAGAATCGTCTTTATCTGATTATGTATGTTTATCTGGTTCTTTTTCTTGTTCCTGTTCTTTTTTATCATTAATGGTTGTTGAGTTCATATTTGCAAGATCATATGTTATTATCATATGTGGCTCACTGAAAGTCAGTGCATTTTAATTACCAACTTCTCTGTGGTTGCTGAAAGCTGAGGTTAGGGATGTGGGTGTTGTGGCTTACATATTTTTTTACATTTTTAGTTCCACCATTTGAGACATTTTTGTATTGTTGATGAAAAGGGTGGACTATTTGCAGTATTTCACTTTTGTTTTTGTAGTTTTTTGAAGTGTAATTTCAGAGTAAATTGACATTTTTTTAAACAATGGGACTAAATCTACAGTATGGGTGGATGTAACACAGCTTAATGCTAACATGAATCAGACATTCATCCGGAGCATAATATATCAAAGGATGATACCTTCTAATGTAATACTGAATATTAAGTGATCACCACACTCTATGCTTCATCATCTCATAAGCTCAGAAGTCATTCAACAGTTTTATCTTAATTTACAGGCTTTTGTCGCCGTAAAGATATTCCTTCTCTGTTTGATTGGCAGCCTCAGAACCCTGCCGGTGAGTCAGACACACATTCATGCTCCAATCATAGGCCATATGGACCACAGAGCTGGCTATAGATTTTCTTCCATGGGTAGCAATATGTGTCATTTGAGCTAATGGGGTATTCCCATGCATGTCTTTACAGATTCCAAATGATGTGACTCTGCATCCCGTAAGTACTGTATACCCTTCCTGAAACTACATCTGGAACTACCCTTCATCCTTCTTGCTCACTCCCTCTCTCTTTGTGTGACGTGTGTGAGTGAGTGAGAGAGTGTGAGAGAGTGAGAGAGAGAGAGAGAGAGAGAGAGAAAAAGAGAGAATTCACTGTGTGTGTGTATGTGTGTTTGTGTGCTCCTCAGAGTTGGGTGGAAGGTCTGTGGGGGTCTGCTGGTGGACCACTCCATGGTGTTGACCTACGTGCAGAAGGGCTTGTAGAGGTTACCAAGGTCATAACCCCACCATTCCGTATCTCCCGAGAGACTTCTGACAAGCAGCAGCACAGGGTGAGAACAGACTTCACAAAACTCCACGTAAGATCTGCAGATGTTACCAAGCAGTCTGTTAGTAACTCCCAAAACAGTTCAACTCTCAACTCAACCACTTCAAAATCTACTGCTCACCTTGCCCAAACTGAGGCCAACTCAGCAGGCAACTTCAACAGCACTTCTACAGACAATTCTACTAGGAACCTTACTCACATCTTTGATGGGCGAGAAGTCCACATCACAGGCAATCTCAAAGGCAACGCCATCGTCAACTCCACTGATAGGACTGTTCATAGCTATATGCCTGACCTCTTGACCACACATCATTTCCAAATATACCAAAGAGAAGATCCTGGCCTTGATCCCAGCCTTGACACCCATTCTGAGCAAACCAGTAATGCTAATGTCAGCTTCAGGCCTCAGCTCAATGTACAGCCTCCTCTGTTTAGCCCAGACACCCATCTGTTTGTGGACCCCCATGTGCAAAATGATACTAAAAGGAATGAGATAAATAGATCGCCTCGTGCAGCTGAGTCAGCACAGTCCAGTGATTCTAGTGGGTCACCTGATTCAAAGAATTCGATGGTGGCTAGTGACCTAAGTGATTCCAGTGACACAAGTAGTAACAGTGACTCAAGCAAGTCTAGTAGTTCAAGTGAATCCAGTGATTCTAATGATTCAAGTAGCTCTAGTGATTCTAGTGACTCAAGTAGTTCCAGTCAATCCAGTGGCTCAAGCAAGTCTAGTAGTTCAAGTAGCTCTAGTGAATCCAGTGACTCAAGCAAGTCTAGTTCAAGTGAATCCAGTGATTCCAGTGACTCAAGCAAGTCTAATAGTTCAAGTAGCTCTAGTGAATCCAGTGACTCAAGCAAGTCTAGTTCAAGTGAATCCAGTGATTCTAATGATTCAAGTCACTTTAGTGATTCTAGTGACTCGAGTAGTTCCAGTGAATCCAGTGGCTCAAGCAAGTCTAGTAGTTCAAGTAGCTCTAGTGAATCCAGTGACTCAAGCAAGTCTAGTAGTTCGAGTGAATCCAGTGATTCCAGTGACTCAAGCAAGTCTAATAGTTCAAGTAGCTCTAGTGAATCCAGCGACTCAAGCAAGTCTAGTAGTTCGAGTGAATCCAGTGATTCCAGTGACTCAAGCAAGTCTAATAGTTCAAGTAGCTCTAGTGAATCCAGCGACTCAAGCAAGTCTAGTAGTTCGAGTGAATCCAGTGATTCCAGTGACTCAAGCAAGTCTAATAGTTCAAGTAGCTCTAGAGAATCCAGCGACTCAAGCAAGTCTAGTAGTTCGAGTGAATCCAGTGATTCCAGTGACTCAAGCAAGTCTAATAGTTCAAGTAGCTCTAGTGAATCCAGCGACTCAAGCAAGTCTAGTAGTTCAAGTGAATCCAGTGATTCCAGTGACTCAAGTATCTCTAGTGAATCCAGTGACTCAAGTAAGTCTAGTAGTTCAAGTGAATCCAGCGATCCAAGTAAGTCTAGTGGTTCAAGTGAATCCCGTGATTAGTGACTCCAGTGATTCTAGTGACTCTAGTGGTACTAGTGTGTCAAGCAGCTCAAGTGACTCAAGTACCGGTAATTCAAGCAGTTCTAGTTATTCTAGCAGCTCAAAAGATTCTGGCAAGTCTAGTGACTCAAGAGATTCCAATGACAGCTCCAGTGACTCAGATAAAAGCCCCAATGGTTCCTCTCACTCATGCAGCTCCCAGGACTCCAGTACAGCCAAATCATGTGCTCACAATTCCAACTCTTCTGGACAAAATAGCAGCCATGGGGACAAGTGAATGATTGTTGTAATTCATAAGATGACACACAACCAACTTTCATGTGCCCATTTAAACATGTCAGTCATTATTTATTTTAGCAGTATTTAGCAGGGCACTAAAGTATCTGCACCAAGCTGACTTTCCACAAGCTGCAGTGGAGCTAAAAGAACCAAATGGATCATATTGACCACAGGAACAAACATAGAGAAGGAATATGTCAGAGTACCGATAAGGGCTCATTATAGATACATTACTATTTGTTCATTTTATTGATGCTTTTATAAAAAGGTTAGATATGTATATTGTAGTGGTAGCACTACCTTTCTCATGCACCTTTCTACCTGTTTGGCTATAGGAACGTGGAAGTGTTAAATTGTACTATCAAGCACTGCTGCCCAGAAAGACAGAATAATGGTTACATGAGTGAGGGCATGTCCCATCTGTTTCATCCTCCCACATTAGTGTACTGAAAACATTTTGTTTCCTAGAACACCTTCACCTTGGGCAACATTCATAGGTTTTATTACATTAATTCTGTGTATACAGATCTGCAATATGTGGTCTGTGTGCTTTGCTAGTAAAATCCATAGTTCCCCTCACTGTGTGCAAATTTGGCTTTTGACTTTTTATGTTTTTCATGTTATGTAATAGTATGGAAATAAAACAAAGAAACAAAAAAGGGTATTTCATTCATTTCATTTAGGTTATGTAACATTTCACAGTTGTCCAGACAAGTGAGGTCAAAACGGGTTCCTGTGTAGACTTGGGTGTGTTTGGCAGATGGAAACTCTTTACAAGTGTCAGGACTTCTATTTGCTTCTTAGGTAGATGTGCATGCACACACACACACAAACACATAAATAGTCTGCACAACACTTTGGACCTTATTTGTATTTGCTATGTTTCTGGAGCCCAATGATAAGATTTACAACTTAGGTTAATTTTAGACGTCCTTGTGAGTTAATGAAGTTGGGTGATTTATTTTACTGTTATGGTAAAATATATGGAGCATATATCCAAAGTACACTCACAAAAGCCAGGATCCTCCCTTCAACAAATCCCTGCACACACATAGACACAGTTAAATACCTTTAAATGTTTTGACCCAGTAAATACACCTCCTTTGTCTGGGTCATGGTTTGTTGCTAGTGGCTAAATATTTAAGTTCACAATGTGGGGAGCTATTCAGAGAATTCAATGCAAAACCAGGTAAACACCAACTGATTAAGAAAATATAATGTGTGATGAACTGGACTGTGCAGCACCCAACTTGGAATTTTGAAGTAAAACAATAGTTATAATTTGTTGTGTCCATTCATATCCATTTGTGTTATTCTAAGGATGATGTTCTAGAGTTGCTGATCTGACTGGGAAAGTATTCATGCATTGTTGGTTATGCTATGGCTCCAAAAGAACAAGCTGCTAACTTAGCAGGTCTTTAAATGATATCTCAGTACCTACTGCCTGGAAACATAGGAACTGTTCTCTGGTGATGGAGGCTGCGATATCTTACTTCCATGACCTCCCAACAACCTCTTAACATATTACATGTCAACTGTCTCAAATGTTTGTGGTAATTCTATGTTTGTATTTGTGCACATTCTCTTCCTTGTAAAAATCCAGTGAATTAAAGTGAATTAACGTTGCCTACCCAGACAAACACACCCAGTCCAGAGACACAGTAGAAAAGAATCAAATTAATCATCAAGAGAGGACACACTGAGTGCAATGTCAGCATTTTGAGTCAAACTAAAGTCTAATGCAACTAAAATATCTAGACCACAAATTTGCATGACCACCAAAGCAAATATCCTCTCTCAATTAATGCAACACAATGCAGTTATTTTACCTTTAAATAACAGCTTCAAACTCATTCTGATTGCCAGTGTCTGCCTGGAATTCTTGATATTGCACTATTTAACATTGCTGATCAGGTAGGATTATGACCTTTTCAGTCAGTTTCCGAGTAACAGAGTACAGTCTTAGAGCTAAAAGATGTTGAATGTTGAGGCCAAGGGGGATTGATATCCATTCTTCTGTGGTGTTTCTTTAAGACAGAAAAATAACTCTTCATGTGCTGTAGACCAGATATGCACACCCTGTCTTTCATACTTTTTCTACTCTCTAACTCTGAAACAGAAATATACACAGTCTCTCTCTCCTCTCTCTTTGTGTCTCCAGCTCTAATCAAGCATGTGCACACACACACACACACACATACACACACACACACACACATTTTATTAAACCAATAAAACACTTTGCAATAAAATCCCACTCATAGTGTCACACCAACACTGGTGGCCACAGTAACAGAAATGACAACACACTTCCATTTTAAATGAAAGCGCTCTGTCTCACCACTTAACCAGCTCACTGACCACTGAGGAGGGGCTTAGATGGGAAAGAGACCTGCAGCTAAGCCGTGATTGGTGGAACAGACTGCAAGTGACGTTTAAATAGGACCTGTCACTGAAGTACATTTAGATGTTCTATATGTGTATATGGCCAAAAACCTATACACACAGATTTTATACACACTTCTCTCGAACTGAAAGGAAGGAAAAGGATACGAAGGACCTTATAGCCTTTCGGACTTCATCATAATGGAACAATAAAGGTAGAAACTCATTCTTTCTATGATTTAAGTATATCATAGGTGATAACTGCACAAATATTTATCATTACACCTATGAAAGGCAATTTAACTTTTTGAAAATCAAAGGTAGTTTTATATAGTTTCTGTACTAACTCTAACACGATCATCATTACTGATTGTCACAAATGGCTGAAAAACACTGTTTATCACAAATAATTTATTCAAATATCAGCTGAATGTGTCCACAGCATGTCAAACTGGAATTACACATTAAAATACAAGACTTTATTGGTCAGAAAAACTTAATTACAATTTCTTATGGCATTCTGCTGTTAATGGACGTTATATTAAACATTGTTCTTTTAAAGTCTTTATAAGCCTATGATGAATGTATATTAAATTCATGTTTAAAAGATTTAATTGAATGTATTATTGAAACATATGTTAATGTGTGCTGCAGGACATACTCCGGTCTGTTAATAGGTTGAACATCCCTTTATTGCTGCTGATTTGAGGACTGCAAAGAGGAACTGCTGCCATCTTACTCCTGATTTTGGAGATTTTGTACTCCAGCTAGGTGGAAGTTATTTTTTGCCTGGAGGATTTCTGAAGAGTTTTAAAAGGGTATGTTCTTTTGAAAGATTTTGGGGATGGACCTCTATTTTGCTCTATTTTGCTGCATTATCTCTGCATTAGTGACTGTGATTAGTGATTAGTGACCCTAGTCATCAGCAGAGAACTTAAATGATTAGTTTTTGGATTATTTTCACTGTTATTCTATTGTCCTATTACAAATAACTGATTCAGTGAACATTCCTTGCATTTTACAGTTGATTGAACCACCTGAAGGAGTGTGTTTGCCTCACTCAGTAATTGGACGATGAGGACTGCCCTGCTACTTATCTGTCTGCTGGCCTTGGGCCTTGCACTTCCTGTATGTATATGTACTCTCCATCATTATTACTTCACAGACATTCATTTACATGTATCCACTCATTATTTTGTGTGTGTTTGGTCTCTATTGTACATGCAGGTACACAAGAAAAGAGTGACACGCTCAGATAGCTCAGAAGACGGGGTAAGAAAACGAAGCTTTTTTATACATGCACCCTGAGAGTGGAATAGAGAATTATGTCCAACATTCCAATATGTGCTTTAATCTTCTGCATTTCTCACTAGTAGGTCACTTTGACACTATAAGTATGCTCCTACCTTGTGACCCTGTATGATATCTGTACCGTTCCTAAGTCTAGTTAGAGCAGCTGATGGATCTTTAGGTGAAGACATGCTGTCTCTCCCTTGATGCACATCATTGTAAATAAAACTCTGTTCCTGATTTTTCCTACCATTGGTCTGTCTGGGTCTTCATTCATCTGTGGTATCAAAATTACCATCAACCCACACCTATACACAGAGAGAGAAAGAGAGAGAGAGAGAGAGAGAGAGAGAGAGAGAGAGAGCGTGCAGAGGGTGCAGTGGTCGTTTGACGGTTATCTTTTTCTTTTCCTTTGTTTGAGATAGGGATAGATAGCCTAGAGACAGGATAGGTAGCCTAGTGTGAGCCTCTGTTAGAGAAAGACACACATGCATACATACACATACACACACACACACACACACACACACACACACACACACACACACTAAGCGGGGGAGACAGGAATACTGTGAGGTGAGCAACTTCAAAGAGAGAGAACAACCACAATAAGGATGATATTATGAAACAATGAAACTCACATGCACACTGGCACACAGATTTGCTGCACTAACTTTGGTCTCATTTGATTCCAGGGTGACTCCAGTGATGATTCTAGTGATGAAGATGGAGGAGAGGACGAGGAAGAAGAAGAGGGAGGAGAAGGAGAAGGGGAGGGAGAGGAAGGAGAAGGAGGAGAGGGAGGAGAAGAAGGAGAGGGAGGAGAGGGAGAGGCAGAGGGAGAGGGAGGAGAAGGGGGAGAGGCAGAGGGAGGAGAAGGAGGAGAGGGAGAGGAAGAGGAGGAAGGTGGAGAGGGAGGAGAGGGGGAAGGGGGAGAGGAGGAGGAGGAAGAGGAGGAGGATGACAGTGATGAGGAAGATGAGGAGGAGGATGAAGACGAGGATGAAGATGACAGTGATGAAGATGATAGTGATGAGGATGATGAAGAGGAGGGTGGTGAAGAGGAGGGAGGAGAAGAGGAGGGTGGAGAAGAGGAGGGAGGAGAAGGGGAGGGTGGAGAAGAGGAGGGTGGTGAAGAGGAGGGTGGTGGAGGGGAGGGTGGAGAAGAGGAGGAAGGAGGGAATGGTGAAGGTGACAATGGAGGAGGAGAGCCAGAAGGAGAAGATCAGGAGCCACCACCTCCTCCTGTGGATGAAAAATCTGCTGTATAGGTGAGGCCGTGTGTGTGTTGGCATTTATGATTTTGTGTGCTTATGTTTATCTGTATTTCTGTTTATTTTCATAATAGATATCAACAATATCAAAACATGTGACAGAATTACAGAATAGAATACATGTGTTTATCCCTTTACGTGACTGTGTGAGTGCGTGCTTGTGTATGTCCACCATACAGTATGCTTTCCCATGGATAGGAGTTCATGTGCATCTCATTTCCTTTACAGCCGCAAGTCAGCCTAGACGAAACACAGACATCTGCGGGGATTTTGCTGAGACTGTATGCAGATCAGCTCAGAGTGACAGCAGCACTTAAATCTGATCCAAGATTACACAGCAGTGGACAATGTATAGCTGTTGCTCTTAGTGATAATGGAAAGAACAATCTTTGGATCCCCTGGGTGTGAGCACAGATTCACTGTATAGGATTATATTTAATTCTTTGTAATTATGAACATACTAAAAATGTGGTGGTACTTGTTATAGTTTTCTCACCAAGTTTCAGTTTCTCTGCCTGTTCTGTAAATAAACGATTTAGATTTTTTTTCAACAATGGCATTTTCAAGAAAACTGTAATTTTATGAATGAACAATGCAAGAATTTGTTGTAAAAAAATGTAATCTTTCTAAACTGTATTTTGAGTTGGTGCCTCGCCTAAAGAGACAGATCAGCCGGTAAAACAGACTAAACAGATGTGACTTCATCATTTCTAAAAATGAAAATTCTGATCAAGCAGCAAAGGACAAAATAAAGTGTCTTGATTAATTTCCTTCATACGCCTCATACGCACAGTGTGGTTACCCACAGGACACGCAAGCCATGACTTTGGTAATGAACCCTTAGCTGTCCAGCACATGACCTCATCCTGTCACGCTCTAAATGACAACCATATGGGCTGAATAAAGGACAGACAGTATTAAAACCAACCAAACAAAACCAACCAAACAAAAATCTGTTACACAGCTCTGTTTGCAAATGGATAAAATGAGTGCAATGATTTAGGATTAAAGGGGATTTTAAAGGGACTAAAAGAACAATCACCCAAATGACTGTGACCAGTTACAGTTATACTAATAACAATACTAACAATAAGCTTTATTTGTATAGCACCTTTCATACACAGAATGCAGCTCTACAGTCCTTTACATTCGGAACATGTAACACAATAATAGAGACAAAAATAACCAACAATTTCCTACAAGTTGTTCAGTTGGTTGACCCAAGTCTCTAGGGAGTGTTTGGCTGGTGTCACAATAGGGACAATGTTATGGCTCCTCAAACTTCTATGCCCCCAGAACACACACACTACAAGGTTCCCTGTGGAACTGTCCTTGGTCCTGGAGCCAACTCTGCTGGTTGCTCTTGGTCCTGGAT
>NW_027468640.1:37964905-38367405 GCF_046254945.1 Alosa pseudoharengus
CGGTTTTTAATTCACATTTTACACAACGTCCCAACTTTTTCTGTTTTGGGGTTGTATATGGTTATGGTTATTGTAATTATTCTGTTCAATTCTATTTAATCTATTACTATTATTGGTATTTTTTCCAATGTAGGCTTCATGACTACTTAAAATTGTTATTTTTAATGTTAAAGGAACACGCCAACGTCTTATACAGGTAGGTTTCAAAAAGTTAGAGTATCGTGGAAAAGTTCACTTTTTCAAAAAGTGGATCTTTCATAATTCTAGATTCATTAGATATAAAATGAAATGTCAAGCCATTTTTCTTTTAATTGATGATTAAAACTAAAACAGCTCATGAAAACCAAAAATGAGTATCTTAAAATATTATAATAAAGAGGTTATAATACCGAAATGTCGGTTTCCTGAGCCTTTAAATTCTTAGTCTGGTGCAGACCTGATAGTTGTCCAGAAGGCACTCTTTCACCCCCCACAAGGAGGGTAAGCAACAGATGGTGGGCAGGGTGTTCACGGAGTGCTGTATGAAAGCATATTCATGGAAAGTTGACTGGAAGGGAAAAGTGTGGTAGGAAAAGTTGTGCAGGCAACATGACAGCAGCCTTGAGAGAATTGTCAAGCGAAGTCGATTCAAAAACTTGGGGGAACTTCACAAGGAGTGGACTGAGGCCGGAGTCTGCATCAAGAGCCACCACGCACAGATGTCCAGAAAATAGGCTAGAAGTGGCAAATGCCTAGTGTCAAGCCAATCCTGAATCAGAGGCAAGGTTAGACTGTCTTACCTGGGCTAAGGAGAAACAAAACTAGACCACTGGTCAGTGGTTTGAACTCCTCTTTTCATGTAAAAACAAATGTTGCATTTCATTTGGATATCAGGGTCCAATCAAGTTCTAAAGAGTCTGGAGGAAGAGTGGAGAGGCACAGAATCCAAGTTGCCATGTCATCTGCTGGTGTTGGTCCACTGTGTTTTATCAAGTCCAGAGTCAATGCAGCCTTCTACCAGGAGATTTTAGAGAACTTCATGCTTACATCTGCTAACAAGCTTAATGGAGATGCTGATTTCCTTTTCCAGCAGCACCTGCCCACAGTGCCAAAACTGCTAGTAACTGGTTTGCTTACCATGTATTACTGTGCTTGATTGGCCAGACAACTCATCTGGCCTTAACCCCATAGAGAATCTGTGGGGTATTATCAAGAGGAAAATGAGAGACAGCAGATCCAACAATACAGATGACCTTAAGGCCACTATCAAAGCAACCTGGGCTTCCATAACACCTTAGCAATGCCACAGGCTGATTGCCTCCATAACACACCATATTGATGCAGTCATTTGTGCAAAAGCACAAAAGCAGTATAAATTAACTATTTCAGATTAGTCATATTAGTCAAAAGAGTTCATTCAAAAGACTGACATTTTCTTTTCAAAAGGTCAACATTTCTGTATTTTAACCTCTTTATTCTAATATTTCAAGATACTCATTTTTGTTTTTCATGAGCTGTAACCCGTAATCATCAAGTTGAAATATCATGTTGACTTTAATCTCGACTTGTTGACATTAAACACGAAATTTCGAGAATGAAGTTGAAATATCATGTCGACTTTAATCTCGACATTTCGTCTTTGCTATCAACATTCTGCAGACTGAGTTACTGCACGTACAGAGGCGAGAGGGGAATATATCATCTTGGGGGAGACGGGTAATAAGCCAATTTCCCAAAATGTTGGCCTGTTCCTTCAATGTATAGTTTATCGCTATCACTGTAAGTCTCTTTGGACAAAAGCATCTGCTAAAAACTATACAAATAAAAACGATGTTGGCATGTACCGATGACACACACCTGCTTAATGGCTCCTTCTATTAGATCCACGAGAAGAGGACTTGCATAAGCAGATAACTCATCATCACCTATAGACAAAAGGCCACATTATACACACTCACTCACAATAGGCACACACACAAGAATAACAACATACCGGTAGTTACTTAAAGCTACTGGAATTGTTTTCTTAGTTTTGTGAAAATTACCCATTATTGCTTGGTCCAGGCTGAAGTAAGCCACAGCTTTCAGGTGAAGCATGGACAGATAACCCTGGACAAAAAGAAATGGAAACATCTTGATTGAAGTTTCTAAAACATTCCGAATAAAACAACGTTTTCCGATTATAGAAAATAATATCAAAACAACAGACACTTTCTGTACAATTAGTCTTGGACCCTTTGCAATGGTTACTCTCCAGACTGACCTCTAGCCACTCAGTGGCGCCCACATTACCAAAGTCACCAGCATCCCAGCTGACAAACAGCAAACTCCGCCTGGGGTAAAAGCCTGGTCTCTCACACACACACACACACACACACACACACACACACACACACACACACACACACACACACACACACACACACACACACACACACACACACACACACACACACACACACACACACACACACACACACACACACACACACCAAAATGTGTATATGATGCACTCTTTTTGGCACAGCTTCTTAATTAAGGATCACCAAGAATAAAAACACCAGAGGCATAGATAGAATAGATGAACAGAGCATTTGACCATGTTCTGTGATGTTAACACAGAAGGTAAGAATCAGTGCCTCAAAGATTAGAATTAAGTTTTCTGACTGTCAAGTGTGGTTCTTTTATAGGTCTACGTTTTCTCTACTGGCACTTCAGCCTAGGCACAAAGCATAATCCCCAAACACTCACTGTCGTTTTTGCACATATCCAAGACTCCCATACATATCCATATCCCATATCCAAGAAACACAAGAATGATTAGTTTGCTAAGAAATCCCAGGTTTTAGATAGTGTCAGCAAGTGGATGATATTTTAACAGCTATTTTAACACACACACACACACACACACACACACACACACACACACACACACACACAAACAAACACACACAAACACACACATACCGTTCTGCACCATGGAGCTGAAGGTGCGGGCAAGCTCCAGCAAGAGGGCTGTGCCCACACCAGACTTGACTGCACCTGGACCCCAAGAGTCTCTCTGGGCCCCAATGATTATATATTGTTCTGAGAAAGAGAGGGGGGTAGAGAGAATGAAAACTACTAAGTAGAACAAAAGAAACTAGATGTACCGCAGAGCGGTACAAAATATGACCGCCGCCCAGTCCAGCACATTTTTTCCACAAAAAGAAATCACGCTGAAAGGCCTATATGATTCTAACTGTCTCACTAAATTGCATTATCCACACTCAATTCTCACTGGTATCTGCTAGACAACAAGTCCCAAAACATGATTAGTTCATAGATTTCACATGTAAAATTCATTTTATACAACCCCACCTCCATCTTGCCTGTTCATAATTCTGAGAAATTCTTGATTGTTTGTGTTATGTTTATGTTATGTGTGTGGGTGTGTGTGTGTGTGAGTGTGTGTGTGTGTGTGTGTGCGTGCTTGTGTGTGTGCCTGCGTATGTGCCTGTGCATGGAAGCGTACATATGTCTACTGTGTGAGTATATGTCATACGTATGATTACTGTGAATGTGTGTGTGTGCGTGTGTATCTGTTGTGGTTATGGGTTAACATGACCCCTGGAGGCAAATATACGGAAAAAAAATGGTCATCCTAGGCCCTACAGTTCTCAAGATATTCACAGAGAACTGTGTCTGGCCTACCCTCCTTTCGGGGGCTCCAGTCCAGCGGGGGGGCTACAGATCAAAACGAAAAATGACGGTTCCATGCTATCCATGTGGGGGTACAGGCCCACCAAGTTTTGTGTACCCCGGTCTTTCAGTGTCCCGGGAATCCTTGTTGGTGTACGTCACTAAATGTACACATAAATTATTTTATTGTAAGGCCCCCCATGAATGAAAGTACACAAAACTTGGCATGCATTCGGAAGGTGTCATAATGATCCTACACTTTTAATTTCGTGCAGTTTTGACCTTGTCAGCCAGAGATATTGTGATGAAAACACCTAATTTTTTGCTTTTTAATTTTTTAACTAGGTGGCGCTATACATGAAATAAGTGGTAATGGGATGGGTTGACATGCCCCCTTAAGAACAACATACATAAAAAAGGTGGACCTCCTAGGCCCTACGGTTCTCGAGATATTCACAGAAAACTGTCTCCGGCCACCTACAGGCCATTTGGTGTATAGTAACATAAATTAATTTATTTTGTGGCCCCCCATGAACGGAATTCCACGAAACTTGGCGTGCATACAGAGGGTGTCATAATGATCCTACACTTCCAATTTCGTGCAGTTTTGACTATGTTAGGTCACAGATACCTTCGATTACAACACCTCATTTTTACTTTTTTGTGTTTAACTAGGTGGCGTTTAACTAGGGGGCTACAGATCAAAACGAAAAACGATGGTTCCATGCTATCCATGTGGGGTTACATGCCCACCAAGTTTCGTGTGCCCCGGTCTTTCAGTGTCCCGGGAATCATTGACAGAAATTTGGGCATGCGAAGAAAAAAAAAAAAAAAAAAAAAAAAAAAAAAAAAAATCTGACTAAACCTATATGACCGCCGCTTCGCTGCGCGGCGGTCATAATTACATATTTGACATGTATGGCAACATTTTGAACCACTGTTTGTGTTTCAAATGTTTGTCAAATGTAATGTTTGTCATTAATCAGTGCTTTAAGTTGAATGATTTGGAACTGATCAATTAATGACTTACCTATTATGTACATAATAATGTATTAAATTATTATGTCAATACATTTATACAATAATCTTTAACATAATGGACACTAATTTGAACATGCACAATCTAAAGCTAAAGTGCTGTGGAAAGCACACATTAACAAAGGTGGTAATTCCTGTATGTGCCAATTAATTGACATGTCACAGAACACAATGAAACAGAAATCTGTTGAGTAATTTGTTGCATTTGTATAACATAGCGGAACAAGATGGTGGTTGATTTGATTTGAGACTTTGTGGTCTATGTTTGGAAGTTTTATGTACTGAGAACTTCCTTGTCTGTGCACTGACCTGCTTGTGTTTGCGTCTAGCGCAGAGATGGTAACACTATACACTTTCCATACTCATACTCATACAGTATGGATTTGGGTATGGAAAGTGTATACTGTATACAGTACGTGTGATTCAACCTCTTTACTCAAGTAAAATTAACAAAGTACATGCTCTGAAATGTACTTAAAGTATAAAAGTAAAAAGTATCCTGGCCTTTTTGAAGGACTATTTTACCAGTGTTTTCTCTTGAAAGAAGCTGACTGTAGCCTACAAAGATATTCCAATTTAACAACTTTAACTCCGATACAACGGAGTTGAATTAACAATTATTTCACTATCCCTATCGACATTTCAGGAAAAAAATTAAGCAAGCTTGTTGGCCTCTACAAAGCCAAGGATGAATTTGCAGAGAAACAAAGGTAAGGTTGAAGCAAGCTCACTGGCAGAATAGGCCTAGTAGGAAATATTTTCACACATTTTTTTAGGAGGAAAAGAACACAAAGAATAGGATATTTTGTCATCTGTACATGTTCTATTAAAGCACAGAATTCCATAAAGAAGTTTTCAGTTCTCATGTAACTCTTCTTTTGGCACTGCCCCTTAGTGGGCACCCCTAGAGTTGCAAGTCAAGTCTTGTTGTTGGATAAGCACACAGTGACCTCAAATGGAAAACCCGCCTCAAATGCATTAACAAAAAAGTAACAAGTCAGTTTTGAAAATGTAAGAAGTATAAAGTACAGATATTTCTGCAAAAATGTAGAGGAGTAAAGTAAAAGTTGTTAAAAAAAATACTAAAGTCAAGGAAAAGTACAGATACCTGAAAATGCTACTGTACAGTACTTAAGTATTTGTTATTTGTTACTTCCCACCTCTGGTGAAGTGCGGTGTTGCATTTATTTGATAAGTTCAAATAAATTAGCATTAATTACTGCATTGTATTGCACATTGCATGCCATATAAATTAGAACCCTATGTTTCTCCTGTGATCTTTTTTGCTCACCTGGTTCAACCTTGCCTTCAATGGAGGCAAATATGTTGTTGAGGAGTACAGGTGTCATGCTGTTGAACACCCCCATGCGCACCTGGCGTCCTGAGCCTCCGGTGAGAGAGGGACCCAACACACACCTGACGTACACGTAGATCTGCAGACGGCCCTGCCAGCCCCGCGGACACGCAACACCCTCCAGCTGTCTGAGAGAGAGAGAGAGAGAGGAGAGAGAGAGAGAGAGAGAGAGAGAGAGAGAGAGAGAGAGAGAGAGAGAGAAAGAGAGAGAGAGAGAGAGAGAGAGAGAGAGAGAGGTGTGTGTGTGTGCGTGTGTGTGTGTGTGTGTGGAGGGGGGGGTTGATTATATTTGTATTGCACTGCCTCCATGCTATGTTAAGTATAAGATGTAAAACTATTTTACTTACTATACCATCTATTCTCTAAGGTGCTAAACTATTTACATGATCTTTATGCTGGGCTGATGTTCCACATCCCCCAGCTGTGTGAAAGTATGACTTCATCACTGACATCTACAGTATATGGTCCCGAATTTAAGGACGTTTCAGAATGATGCAAAGTATGGCCAGCTACAGACACCGAGTGGTATACAGATAGCCAATAGGCTACCAGAGACTTTTTGAGTCACATTGTTTGTTTTATGCTTCTCTATCTTCAAGTTATTCAATAGGCTAAACATAGCCTTAACTCAAAACAGCTGTTTATCATTTTGATCTATAAAACATATCACATGCAGCCATGCTTAAATTCTGCTCACTGTTCATTTATTATAATGTAATATAATATGCAGTATTCATTATTGAATGCTTAGCTGGAATGATGTTTTTCCCAATCATCCTATAAAGCAGGCCTAACTGCAGGCTTGTAATTGGGCTACGGGTTTTCTACAGGAATAGCATGTCTGAACGGGCACTGCACTAGTTAATCAAATTGTCAACTGTGTGATGAATATGTGTTGTAGTACAACTGCATTAGTCATGTATACTGAACATGAGAGGAAGTTACATGCCATACCTCAGAAGCATTGAGGCCACGTTGGCACTGATTGGCTGTGCCGGGATGAGTGGCAGGCCAGACGATTGCATGGGTGGAAACTGGGTGTGGTTAAAGGAGGGGAATCCAGGGGTGAAAGGGTCACCAGAGCCCAGATGAACCTGTCATTGAGGGGAGAGCTACTGAGGTCATACAGTTTTCATATATTATATTATATTATATTATATTTATACACCATTGCCAAAAAAGTTGGGATGCTGTGTGTTATTCATTCCATGATACACCCAATGTGATGGTCTGGACTGCAGAGAACCCATTTTAGCATCTGGACTCTATGGAGCCATACTGTTGTAATATGTGTAGAATGCAGTTTGGCATTGTTTTCCTGAAATATTCAAGGTCTTCCCTGAAAAAGATGTTGATGTTAGCATTTTTGCTCAAAACCTGTTTCTTTTTTGCATGGTAAAGTTTTAACCAGCCTTTGTGGATGAAGCATCAGACTGTGTTCATAGTCAATGAATCTGACTGAATTCGCTGAATTCCCTTTTCACAATTCCCCATTGATGAGCATTATTCTTATATTGTTACATTATTTACCAATACAGGTTTTCACAGACTAATGAATACCTCAACATCTTTACTCCTGAGAGATTCTGCCTGTCTGGGATGCTCTTTTTAAATCCAATCATGGTGCCAGTTAACTGTATTAGTTGTGATATGTTCCTCCATGCATTTTCTTTAGCATTACACAAAATTCTAACTTTTTGTTGCCCCTGACCAAACTTTTTTGATATTTAAAATGAGTTCATATTTTCCATGAAATAGTGAAAAAAATGGTCAGTTTCACTTTGATATGTTGTCTATGTTCTGTTTGCAACTAAACATGGGTTTGTGAACTTTGTAGATGATCACATTTTTGTTTTATTCACATTTTACAGCCAAAACCTTTTTTTACATTACTCATATTATATGATATAATATTATATTAGAAATTAAATTAAATTAACTTGAATTGAAGTTTCTTGCTGTCTCTCTACTAGGTGGCAGGATGTGGTTGAGGGTTTTGTTTTGGGGGTGACCTCTCTCTCTCTCTCTCTCTCTCGCTCTCTCTCTCTCTCTCTCTCTTCTCCTCTTACATGTTCGGAGATGGCAGCGTCACTGCTGAGGCCTAGTCTGCGCGGGTCCTGGGGCACGTCGGCAGGGTCTGGGTAGACCAGCACGCCCACCATGCCCGCCGTCTGGGCAAGACGCACCTTCTCCGCAAAGCTTACGCCCCCACCAACCCTCGCCAGGGCGATGGTTCCCTCTAGCGGCAGGCCCAGGGAACGCAGTGTGTCAAAGTCCTTTGGCCGTGCGTAGTTCACATACATCACACCCCCCTGCAGACGCAGACGCAGACACAGAAAGAACTATAGCATCCATCAACATAGAGACAAAAATAGTTTGTTGTCTCTAGGTTCTGCTTTGTTATTGTGTTATTTTCTCTTTTGAGCTTTCACTTTTATATATTTTAGTAAAGCTTTATTAAATTATTAATAGTTATGACAACTATGGTTGTTATAGTTACCGTTGCTGTGCCGGTGGGGCTGTAGGCGCAGTAATCTTCAGCATTCAGTGGGATCTCTTCCAGTTCTACCCCATTCTTATCAACTATCCATAGGGCATTCCTCTGGGTCCTGCAGTGAGTAATCATAAACAAGGGTGGTGGTGGCAGTCTAGTGGTTACATGTCTGGGCTTCCAAATGGAACATCTGAAAGTTGTGAGTTCAATCTCAGATGCCCCCATTGTCCTCCTGAACAAGGCACTCCAGAAGAGGACAGATTGTCCATGTAGTTAGTTCACTCTGGATAACACACACACACACACACACACAAACACACCTGGAGGGGAACTGTAGAGTGGCATAGTGGGAGTCAGTCCAGGTGTGGTCCATACGCAGCTTCTGGAAGCTCTGAAGGATCTCTCGAGCCAGGTCGTTCCCCTCGGAGGACCCGGGTGGGTGGGTCGTCCTGCTCACTCGCCTGAACATATCAAACAGATGGCCTGCAGTACATTGTAGGTAGAGCCCCTCTGACGTGCCAATGAAAGAATAAGACCGTATGTGTGGCCAGTTTCTCTGCATATCCATATTAACGTGGGTGGATGTATTTATGTGTGTGTATGCTTGTATGCATTGTATGTGTTTTGGGGTGCATGTATTAGGGTAAAAGTAGGGGCAGACCATTCATTAAACAAGTGTGTGTGTGTGTGTGTGTGTGTGTGTGTGTGTGTGTGTGTGTGTGTGTGTGTGTACCTAATAGTGGTGTCCAGTGTTTCCTCCTTGAGATATTTCTTCAGCATGTCCCGCAGCTCCCCCATGTGAAGGTCCCCCTCTGGATAATGAGGTACCCCTGGCGGGTCGTCCACTGGTACCAGATCCTCATCGTCTCCACAGTACTGGCACGACCTACGGAATGCCACATATCCCAACAGGAATGCTACCAAGGAGAGAGAGAGAGACACAGACAGATATATATAATATAAATTTCACTTAGCCTAATTATTTATTATTTATTTATTTACTGTATTATAGTCTACTTATCAAGCATTCACTAGGACTTCTTATCACTCTAGTATCACTCTTTAACCCACCTGTATCTGTTTTTGATTATGAATAAATTGCACACTTAATGCACTTAATTTCAACATTTATTTATTTATTTAGCCTATTTACTCTGCTCGCTCCCACTTCCAATCGTTTGTTTTATATAGGCTACTGTATATCATGAAACACGTTTCTTTGAGTCATGCCTTTTTATTTGGGAGACTGCAACATACTTATGTCCGCTAAAACACTTTCATTACTGCTGCGCAAGACCTGGTTAAGCCGTACACGCGCTGTCTGTCTCTTGTCTCTCCAGCAAAACACTGCACACATAAAACCAGAATAGGCTATTAAACATCAACATATTTTTCTTTAGCCTGTATGTTTTTTTTTATTTGGGAGACTTTGCAAGAAACGTCCGTCTGCTAAAACACTTTGGATACCAGTGCACGTTGGCGCAATTACTGTAGGCTACTGTACGCGCGCTATAGCTTGCTCGTTGTCTGTCCAGCTGCACGGGAGGTTTAGACACAATTCAGATACAGTTCAGAACGATGTATATGAAATATATTTTGGGGGAAACGTGTTGCTTCTGGTAATTTGACGTTAGCAGTCGTGTTGTCATGCTGAAAGTGCTATATTTTTCAGCGACAGTATAGTTTTCTTTCCGGTACGGCGTACCCTCTCCAAATATTTTAGTGGTACTCCGTACCGGCCAGTACCGGCTTACTTTCACCCCTGATATAGATATAAATATATTTGGTGTGTGTGTGTGTGTGTCCATGTTGAAATGTATGCAGAGCTGTAACTGTAAGAGCCAGTTCTGTTGAGTGTATTGTATATATATGTGTGTGTGTGTGTGGTGAGAGAGAGAGAGAGAGAGAGACGTGTGTCACCTGTAGTAAATATGAGTAGTGCCGTGAGGCTCAGATAGATCAGTGTCTTCCTGTACTTCAGAGGTTGCCGTAACACCAGAGCTGTGATGCTACTCCCAAATGCCTCCTCCTCTTCCTCTTGCGACTGCGATTGGACGAGCTGGAGTTCCACACCTGGCTGACTGCCTCGGGCCCCTCCTCCTTCCTCAACCCCCTCTTCAGCCTGGGCTCCATCCCCACCTCTCTATGGGGGGGGGGGGGGGGGTCAATGAGAGAGGACAGCACACATGCCTTGCTTAGGAGTGCTACCTCACAAATGGATGTAAGGCCATCATGAGACCAAAGTAGGGTGCACTGACTGAAAGGAAAGCCAGAGGATTGTGACGAGCTATTTGCTGAATTTGACTAAATGTGTTTTGGGATAGAATCACAAACTCTCATTCAATCATGCTGTGATTGTTTTCATACACACATCATTCTCATATGTGGAGTAAAACTGAGCTGGCATTAACAGTGTACATTACTCTACACATTTCAACCTCTAGTCCTGCCCTCTGGTTTAGTCCACTGTTTCCTACTTGCACATGTCATGAGGCAAATGCAGTAAGTGCATCTCTCTCTGCAAACATGACCTTTGACCTCTCAACACCGTGACCCCTTGAGCTCTTACCCCACTTAACAGGGACTGAATGGTGGCCATGGGAAGTGCTGTCTGCCACTGTGTTCTGATGAACTGAAAGAACAAAGGGAATCAGAGTGGACTGAATGAGAAATGAGAGTGTCTATGAGAGACAAATAGAATGCAGTGGAGAGGGAGGGCAAGAGCCAAGGACACATCATCACAGTACAATAAGGATTAAAAAGCCTTTTAAACTTTACACATTATGCTGATATATATATATATATATATAATACCGTAATAACTATAGTATATATATAAATATAAATATATACCATATAACATCCCTGACAATCTACTATAATCATGCTGTTATTATTAATATGCATTATCTTATTATTAATACACTGCATATGTTGTACCTATATTATTCATATTATAATGTTACTGCTACTACATTGCACATATCTGTACATGTTGTTCATACATTGTTCATATTACATTGTTCATATTATCTTGTACTCTGCACAATGACAATAAAGTTGAATCTAATTTGGTTAGATTACATTTAAATGGGACAAGTAAACTGACTTGATTGTTTTAGGATTTCAAAATAAACACCCAATAGTAAGACACTTTCCTGATTAAAAACCAAGAACTTAAAGGCAAAGCCAGGAAAAGGCAAAGCAATACATAAAACACACATAAACATGAAAACTGTTAAAACTGACCTGAATTTTTAAAACACACAAACTAGGAATCACTGGGGGTGACAACTTACCTTTAGATATGTGTAACTCAAATTTCTAGAACTCTCTCAAATAGCAATTCCTAGTCCCAGGTGTTCTCACGTGATAAGAAATTACAGGATGATGTAACATGCAGACTGTTTGCTGAATGCTGCACATCCGCTCACATACAAACTCTCACAAATGACTATCTGTTGATATAAATAAAATAAGATGTTGACCTGTAAAATCTAAGATTGTGTGCGGCCCATGTGTTTATAGTAGCATGTGTGTGTCTCTATCTACCTCTGTGAACATGACGAGATGTCAAATAGCATAATATACTGCCTGCAGTATGAGTGTGAGTTATAAGCAAACAAACAAAAAAACAGTGATAACTTCAAAGTTGCTCACCTCACAGTATTCCTGTCTCCCTTTCTTTGTGTGTGTGTGTGTGTGTGTGTATGCATGTGTGTCTTTCTCTGACAGAGACTCACAGGCTGTCTATCCTTTCTCCATCTCTCCCTATCTCTCTGTTCCAGCAAACAGAGGAAAAGAGAGAGATAACTGACAAACGACTGACTCTCTCTCTCTCTCTCTCTCACACACACACACACACACACACAGAGTTGATCCAAGAGGAAACACACTTTCAGCCAGACTCATTAACAATGCCTCTCTGCTTCACTCACTCCTCACACAAAGCATCTTTGGCACACACAACTAAAAATGACTCCAATATAGACACACAATTACATTATTCAAACTATACACATAATACTACCTACACACAAACGAACAACAAAAATACAATTGCGTCTACTACTAAAAAATATGGTTGAGCCTACTACACATTCATGTCCCCTATGAGTAACTGTGTGCACATCCATTTTTTGCTTCTCAAAGAGGAGCAGAAAATTGTCCCTTAGGTCATGGACACGCTTTGTATCTTGATTGGCTGCCACTACTAGAGCTAGCCTGATTGGCTTGTGGAGGTTACAAGCACCCAGCTTTTGTTTGACATGTTTAACTTTATTAACAGCACTGCAAACAGATGAGCACTTTCTCTCTATCTGGCTTTCTGTCTTCTGTCTCCGGTGTTCTGGGGCTCAGCTTATTATATAGCTAATGCTAATTCTGAATACTACACCTACTACCACCAGTTGCCGTTGCAACATTTCCTGTTTACAGTTACATTTCCTGTAAACTAGCCAACCCAAGATAACTTTACCAAATGCCTACTGTGAGATCAGACCTAGGAAAGGTCTTGAGAAAAGGAATTGTGATATGTATTAACATATCCTACATACAGTGGCAACATAAAGTTTCATTCACTAAAGGAATGGGGTGTAGAGTGGTGGACTGGTGGTGTCTACATCTAGGAAAAAGTAGGAGCATTTGATTGGAATTTTGTAACGTTTTGAGCATGTCTATAATTAGCAGATTGGGGCAATTCCACGGAAAATGGACTTTTTGTCACATCCATAACGCCAGTAAAATGCCTTGTCATTTGTATGATGTGAATGATGCATTTTTTCTCATTTACATTCTTCAGCCAAAAATAGTTCTCAAAATAGTCCAAATGCTCAAATTTCATGTAATCATTCACATCATACCATACCATCACATTTTATTGCCGTTATGGATGTTACAAAAAATTTAATTTTCCATGGAATTGCCCTATGACAGACTGGATCAGAATATTTGCAAATTCACACATGTACACGCATTCAAGCACAAAACACATTAAAACTCATGAAGAAAACACCCAGATTTTACAAATCTTTCAAGAGAACTCTACCCTGACTAGCAGGATAATAATGATGTTAATAACACTCGCTACCTTAGAATAATAAGGTTCTATCTGACATTTTTGTCAAAATGGAGTTATTTACAAATTTTTTTACTTTGAAAGTTTCTTAAGTTCAGATGAGGTGCTTCTTAAAGTTGTGTACATATTTGGACTTTATATCAAAAAGAACTTGTTCCATTTACCATGTAACTCTATGGAATTCTAAAACTTTGAAGCTCAATATCTCAAAACACAGATAGAACCTTATTATTCTAAGGTAGCGCACTGTCTGTCCCTTTCTACACACAATTTCTTATATCTACCTTTCTACTCTCCTTTGCTTTCTTTTACTTTTTGTCTTGACATTTCAAGAATGAAGATCACCAGACTGTTACTGTAACTGTACCCCCAAACGATTACAAGCCTCAAGAGTGATCGATCATAACATCATTGACATCGTAGGAAGTCCCCAAAACTTTTTTTATGGCCATTATACATCTATTGGTTGCTCACATAAACCCTGTAGTACACGTAGTAATACTATAACATTTCTGTAACAGTTCTGTGGTAGTGTATAACATTTCGAACATTTATATAAGATTACTATATTTTGTCTCAAAATACTAGAAGATTCCTATAGCTCTGTTTCGTAGGGGAATGTTCATGAACCCAGAACGTCATTGGGACGGCCTGACTGTCAGACTCACATCTGGAGCAACCTTCAGTCAAATACATATCAGACACACCTGGACCCTTTAGAGTCACTACAGCATTTCACTCGTGCAACAGAAACACAAATAGTAACCAGCATGACCTTCTCTCACCAGCTGATCTAATAAAACCTTTCTGCACCTGTTGTTGCTGAATGTGCTATATAAATAAACGTGACTTGACTGATAGTTGTAGGCCTACCATCTCTGCCAGTCCTTTCATCTGTTTCATCTGTGCTTAGGGTTTGCACAGGTGATAAAAGCTGTGGCTCCAGGTGGGCCCTTATGGGGCCTTGGTTGGGTAACATCTCCACGGTTCAGAGTACACATGGATGATCGATCCCAGTGGCCAAAATACATTTAACACCAAGAATAAACACAGATATGACCTATCAGTCAGCACTACATGAATCTGCCCTACAGATCATAGACATACACACACAAACACACTCTGTGGCCTCAGTCACTGAGACACACACGTCATCTAAGGATGATTTTCCTGTAATACTTACAAGATTACCATTCAATAATCATGAAAAACACTCTATTCAAAGTGAAATCATAACACTGCAATTTAACAAATGTGAACTACACATCAAACTGATCATGACAAGCTGCCGTCACAATCCAAAACCTCATCGTCTTACAAAACAAACACACACACAATCCACAAGCCTTCATCCTCCATGAGCCTCCTCACAGCTAATTAGAGAAACGTCTTGGGTCACTTACTGGTAGTTTTGTGACCAGAGAAGACTTGACACAGACACAACGGGAAAAGGACAGACTTTGAGACGAGTCGTGCTCACCTGCTCCGCGTGCTTCGTGTCTCTCTGGTCTCGCTCTCATGTCTAGGCCCCCAATGCTAGCCACAGACTCCGCCCAAACTACTCCTCATCAGAAACCCCTCCCGCTGACTGTTTGGATGGCTGGTGATTGGTTGAGCCGGTATACATAGCGCAGACCATGCTGTCTCCTGGAACCACACGGGTGTGGGTTTGTCTCTGCGTGCCTTCCCCATGTAGTGTGGACACTGAGAGACAGAGAGGATAATGGAACTTTGCAACATTGCCCGAGTTCAGAGAAGGTTACATGGAATCTAAATTCTGATTCTTCTTGGTTGAAGCATTCATGCACTGTGTATACAGTAGATCAACACAAATGCCCTGTTCACATGAGCTAAAGTGTGCCATATAGTGTTTTTATTTTTCAATGGAGAGAAAGTAGAGTTGACATAGATTGTGACAGAGAGGCCACAACAGAACCCCATGGACCACTGGGCTGAGCTTATAGGGAGATAGACAACGAGGTCATCTTAGGCCATGAGGGGGCAGACATTTTTTTTATTTCTGGTTTGAGGAGACAGGAAAAGGTATGTGGCACGGGATGAAGGTCGGAGTTCAGCTTTATCTGCCCTGGCCTCAGGCTTCAAAACAATCCATGCAGTGCTGTTTATTGCACCTTTTCACCAAGAGCCTTTGTGATGAAAGGTGAGACAACTGATCACCAGCAAGCAGCCTAAGGGGGGAGGGGGAGGGGTCATGCAATTCAGCCCACAAATGAGATGATGAGAGATGGAAGGCGGCTACCTGTGTTACCTTCACCTTCATCCGTCTCTATTGTAAACTGCAGTGTTTCAGAAGAGGAGGAGGCTGCGGCCCTCAGCACTGCACTGCACTGCACTGCACTCCATGGCAGGATGAGATAAAAAGCTTCAGGCCATGGAGCAGCACGCTGCCAAGGAGTCAAGTCAGGTCAACAGCAGAGGTGAAGATACACACACATGCAGGCAGACAGACACACACACACACACACACACACACACACACACACACACACACACACACACACAGACACATGCAGAGTAGTAGCTAGCTGCTGTGCTGACTGTTGGGTTGAGATGTGGTTGCTCCCTTGATAAACTCACAACACAATAGAAACAACGGGTCTTCAATGTTAGGAAAAATATTTTTAATTGCAACTATTGCACTTATGAACAAGACCTTTTTACACTTATTGACACCCCTCCGCCTCCTAAAGTCATGAACTGCTGAATTTAACATTCAAATAAACTTTGTACAAGCCATACTAGAACAAACAAGATATGCAATATAAACAAGAAAAAACAAAATCACACACACACACACACACACCTCAGAGTGTGTGCGGCAGTGGCGAGGTGTGTGTGCAGGTCAGCTGAAGTGGGGAGGGGAATTTAGACAGGAACTCTCTCTCTCCTCGCTTCATCCTCCTCATCTGGGGCGCCTCTGCACACCAAACACCAAACACACCAAACCCCATCAGTGTGTAAACACTCACACACGTCCAAATGGATCACTTGCATAAAGAGTAGTGTGAGTGTGTACGTGTGTGTGTGTGTTTGTGTGTGTGTGTGTGTCTGTTTGTATCCGTGTGGGCTCTCATGTGAATGTGGAAATGTGCTGGTGTTTGAGTGTGTGTGTGTACATTTGTGTATGTGTGTAACAGTGTGTGTGCTTTACCTTGCTTCTGAGCACGTAGCTGGCAGGTGACGTTGAGCTCCCGACAGACGCTGCTACTGGAACACAACATACACAGGTACCGCACGAGAGGGTCCTCCGCATTCATATCACTGACCTACACACACACACACAGATTATTAGTGTTCAGAGTGCTTAATTATAGACAAGAAGTAGATACTGTGGACAGCTTTCCATCATGCTTTTACATGCACTTTTACATGCACTTTTTCTTGCTGCATATGTTAGCAGTAAACTACATCACTGTAGTGTTTACCATGTCATATGTCATATACATTAGTCCAGCTGTTGATGAGTTCACAGTGTACATTAAGCAGACACAGACACAGACACAGACACAGACACAGACACAGACACAGACACACACACACACACACACACACACACACACACACACACACACACACACACACACACACACACACACACACACACACACACACACACACACACACACACAGCATTATTAATTTATTATTACATTAGTCTGGCTCTTAATGTGTTCAGAGTGCAAAATCTAAGAACCTGCTGATTACACGCCATAATGCAGCAGTAGTGTAGTGCTCACCATGTCCCAGCCTCGGGCATACACACGAACAAGACCTCGGACCCGCACACGCCACTGAAGTCCCTCCCACTCAGTTGCTCCTAGCAACAGCAGGGTAGGAACCATCTCAGAGGGGAACCAAACGTGAGCCTCACCAGTGCCGTCCTCTGCAGCCACTCTACCGACACACACACAAATACACACAGACACGTTCAGATGGTCACACGCACACGAAACACACACACACACACACCAGTTACCAATGTCTGATTCAATTCAAAACATTTAAAGCTGCAGTTGGCAAGTCTGACAGATTGAGGGGACTTAGCCAAAATGTTGAATGTTTACAACTCTCATGCCCAGGGTATATACAGAAATTCTTAAGTTGAATTTAATACCTTTTTTAATACCTTCACAATATTGTTTAATACCAACACGACTTCGAGCTGCAACTAGCGGCAACCTTTCGAAATTCATTGTTGGGGGTAACTAATTATAAAGTAACAGATTACTGTCATTTTTGTAACTTAACTTTCTGAGTAAGAAATTGTAGCAATGCTTACAATTCAAATCAAGTATCTATTATTACAGTTACTGGATACTTTGTTCCTTTTTTGCTTCAATAAAAACACTGGCCTATACACAATTATTTGTTATTTAATCCTAACTTTTTTATGGGTTATTTCATTGTTATGTGTAGGAAGAGCACACACCACTTCTCCAGCACTACACTCTTTCTTTCACTATCATTCTATCTCAATCAAGACAAAATGACAAATGAAAATCAGAAAAGGTATACTGGACTTTCTTCTAAAAAGGCCTACAACCATACGCAGTACACACACACACACACACCCTTGCTGTCTCATATAATTTGCCAGTCAAGGTATCACATTCAAAAATAGGCTGTCTCATTTTACAAAAATACTAATTATTAATTGGGTGCTGCTGGAGAATGTGGGCCCCATGTGATAAAATACTTTTGGGCCTGCATGCTCCCTGTGACGAAAATTTTGAAAAATAACCTCTTAAATGGTGACTTCTGGGGAATTTTGTGGAAACTAATTGACAAATTGACTTAAAATATATTATATTATAATATATTGATAGCATATTACAATACAGCCTATACAAACCTACACAGGTTCTTATATTCAACTATTTGAACACTTTGATCTCATCACATACTACATCAAGGGAGTAACCCTATAGCTCCTGAGCAAGCTTTGAATAATGTAAAGGTAACACCTGTTAAACTAACCTTAACATGACATTTACTAAGGGTAGAAAATGTTAAATCTTATAGCCTAAACCTTATCTTATAGCCTAAACAAAAATGGCTCTGGTAGACTCCATATGTGACCTGAAGGCATTCACTCCCATCCAGGGGCATTTATTGTCTTTGTACAGACGTGGTAATAAGCCTCTTGGCTGTTGCCAACTAGCCTAAGCCAGTCTTTGAATCTCGAGTCCTCTAACCATGACATCGTCAATGGTAGCGAACTTTTGGCAACAAGTTTAGGCAGTAAGCCAGCCGTATATCCAGTTTGAGCATAGAGTTTGAGGGGGCGCTAAAAGTTTTTACCGCGAACGCACACTGACATATCTCTCAGGTCCTACTCGCACATATAATTAATATAATATAAATAAATTCACGTGAATTTTAGGAGATAGGCCTGCACTTAACACAAATGGAAAACATCATAGTTAGTGGTTCGAAAATGTAATACCTCATCAGATGACGTTTATTACTTTTTAATACTTTTAAATGGCCTTAAATTTGGCTAATTTCATTTACTACCTTTTAATACTTTTTACAACCCCGCGGACACCCTGATGCCCCTCCCACCGAGCACCCTCTCATCGAGTTTGTGCTCATCTGTGCGCGTCAGACTACACCAGACTGTGATTGACAGTCAGATCTCACACAGCCCTGCTCTGATTGGACCAGAAGAACCGGGAGCTGTAGATTTTTGCAAAAACAAATAACAGGCTTTAGGTGAAGGTAGAAGTGCAGGTTTTTTTTTTTTTTAAACTGGCTGATTTATGTTGTTCTGTCTGAGCATAGTGCCGGTTTCAGTGAATATGATCATAAAAATCTTGCCAACTGCAGCTTTAATTGTGGAGGTAATGTCCATCTCATGAGTAAGTCCTAACTGTTTATAAGTGCCATTAAGCAGACACAAGAGCACTCACTTGGCCTCGGCCTGGAACACTGCACTGCTGGAGTCACATGAGGGGAATGTCCGGCTGCATCCACTCTGTGATGGAGAATGGAAAAGAAAGGTCAAAATATAAACACCAAACTGACCATTCCATGTTTTTGTCTTTCTGTAAAAGTACTACAGATACTCATCTATCTGTTAATGACGAGAACGTCTATCTGTCTGTGTGTATTTACATTTCTCCAACCGATTTCAAAAGACTAGATTTCAAATTTGGCAGGTGTCTTGCTGCGACCACGAGTTAGTGCGGCGCCAAGTTCGATGTTAAAAGAAGCACACATTGGCTTTTGCTGATTTTGCCACTCTAGCCACTCCCCCTCTCACACGGCGCAGCACTGAATCAGTGCACACTGGTAGAAGTCCATAGAAGGGAGTGCAGTGTCCAGCAGCCTGGGCTATAGGCATGGGCCAAATTATTATATTCCGGGAATCAGTTCTTTCAGTTCCCTTCACCTTCACAAATCGTTTGTTTGATTCGTTCTTTCAGTTCCTTAAGTCAAAATATGCTTTAGAACACGTCTCGGTTGTCTTAAGTCAAAAATCCTTTAGAACACCGTCTCATATGGTCTGTTACATAATTTATGTAAATATCAAGCTTAATATTAAGCACATAAGTGCCTTTTTCCATAAATATACTGAATGGAATGCAGTAAGAATCAAATGGCGTCTTCCAAGTTCTAGAGCTGGCAGGCAGGCACGTAAGTAAAGCCAGGCCTATCATTTGTTTACCCATGGCAACGCGGTTGCTACCTGCTGTAGTACTCTCATTCACGTTTTAGACTCAATCACAATATACGGTCGAGGGAGATGAAGCTCTGTTCGTTTGTATCTTTTATTACGTGACCATATTTTTGTATGTTAAAAAAGAACCAGTTCTCTTGTTTTGGGAATCAGTTCTCGTCGTTCACCTTCAGGATTCGTTCTTTCTGACCGAATCAGTCACGAACTGCCCATGCCTACTGGGCTAAGATGTTTGGATGATTATCAGGTCTGACCTCAACAATGTAAAGACTGCTTCTGAATGCGGTTTGCTGCTTGTATAAAATTATTCCGCAGATTTTGCAACGACACGCCAACCCACAGGGGTATGCACGGGCTTGATCTGTAGAAAATAGTCAAATGCAGTAATGTTTAAGTTCTGCTTACTGCACACTTTTTATAAGCTGACTATTGAATGCTTTGCTGGAATGATGTTTTCTCTACTGTCATCCTATTTTTAAAGCAGGCTTACCTGCGAGATTGCAATTGGGCTACGGGTTTTCTACAGGAATAGCATGTTTTGAACGGGCACTGCACTAGTATATGTAAATACACTACAGTACTATGGCAAATTTCCATGCTTTTTTGGCTTTGACTAAAATAAGACCAAAATATAGCTGCAAGCAGCAATGAGGGGGCCAAGCAGATTAGGCCGGAGTAGCCACGGCGACAAGATAGAACTCAGCAGACACCCGCGATTAACACTTTCAACAAGTGTCACATCAAATCATAGCTGATTTTGTAGGGCTGAAACACGGCTGAGTATTGCCACCGCCTCTGCCAGCCAGCCCCCCCCACCTAATCACCCCTGCCCGTCCCACCCCGTCCTGCCCCGCCCCGCCCTTGCACGCACGCACACATTAGAATGAACTGGATGGAACATGTTGTAATCAGTTTCACATCAAAAAATAAAAGATCGATAAAACACATCAGCAACTACAGATCAAAATGCAATATTGCTAATTGCAGCACCACCTACAGGTCAAAGGTCACCAAAGTTTTTGAGCGTCCTTCTAATGGGGTCATGAATCCAGATAGTAAATTTGGTTATGATACATGGCAGGGTTGTTGAGATATGAGCTCACTTCCTGTTTGGCGGCTTCGCCACCAATTTTGATTGACTGTTACGAGCGAATGCTTTTGCCAATTGTTCCAGAAAGCAATATATTGATAGATTATGGTCTGAAGATGGTCTCTGCCAATTTTGGTGAGGATCCGCTGAAATTTGTGACCTGTGAAAACTTGTACGTGTTTTTGATTAAATCCAATATGGCGGCCGAAGCAATTACGATGACATCACAAGTTCGCTTGGGTCGGCCTAAGGACCTCCAACAGTATTATCAGACACCACTAGTGCATTTTAATTCCGAACACAACAGCAGCTACAGGCCAAAAGGCATGTTTCTTAATTACAGCGCCCCCTAGAGGTCAAAGGTCACCAGATTTATTGAGTGTCCCCCTGATTGGGTCCTGAGTCTATGAACCCAGTTTGGCTTTGATACATGCAAGGGTTGCTGAGATATGAGCTCACTTCCTGTTTGGCGGCTTTGCCGCAAATTTCGATTGGCTGTTACAGCCGAATGCTTCAGTCAATTGTTCCAGAAAGCAATGCACTGATAAGGCATGGTCTGAAGATGGTCTCTGCCAATTTTGGTGAGGATCAGCTGAAATTTGTGACTTGCGAATACTTATTCATGTTTTTGATTAAATTCAATATGGCGACCAAATCAATTACGATGACATCACAAGTTGGCTTGGGTCGGCCTAAGGACCATCCACAGTATTGTCAGACACCACTAGTGCGTTTTAATTCTAAGCACAATAGCAGCTACAGGCATATAGGCATATTTCTTAATTACAGCGCCCCCTAGAGGTCAAAGGTCACCAGATTTTTTGAGTGCCCTACTGATGGGGTTATGAGTCCATGTACTAAGTTTGGTTATGACAGATGAAAGGGTTGCTGAGATATGAGCTCACTTCCTGTTTGGCGGCTTCGCGGCATATTTCGTTTGGCTGTTACGGGCAAACAGTTTTAGTTCCGAAGACGAAAAGGAGTATCTTTTGTGCGGCTTGGTCTGAAGATCATGTGTGTCAGGTTTGGTGTGGATCGGACAAAATTTGTGACCTGTGAAAACTTTTTAGTGTTTTTGATGAAATCCAAAATGGCGGAAAATCCATCATGGCGGAAAATGACGTCATAGGGTGCGTTGAACTCGGCTTGGTCCAAGGATTCCAACGATACCTCATTTTTGACAATTGGCCCTATGGGTCAAAAGTTACGTGCGTGAATGCACGTCCAACTTTGGCCTGTTGGTGGCGCTAGAGCCCTCAAGGTGCCGGCATGAATCTTGGTGAAATGAATCATTGGCCTGTCCTCAATCAGTGTGCCAAATTTCACAACTTTTCACCAGACGGTTCTATGGGCTGCCATAGACTCCAATGGCAGAGGAAAGATGTTAAATAATAATAAGAAAATATAGCTGCAAGCAGCAATGAGGGGGCCAAGCAGAATAGGCCGGAGTAGCCAGGGCGACAAGATAGAACTCAGCAGACATCCGCGATCAACACTTTCAACTAGTGTAACATCAAAACATAACTGACTTTGTAGGGCTGAAACAGGGCTGAGTATTGCTGCTGCCTCCGCCAGCCAGCCCCCCAACTAATCACCCCTGCCCGTCCCACCCCGTCCTGCCCCGCCCCGCCCCGCCCTTGCACGCACGCATTAGAATGAACTGGATGGATCATGTTGTCATCAGTTTCACATCAAAAAATAAAAGATCGATAAAACACATCAGCAACTACAGATCAAAATGCAATATTGCTAATTGCAGCACCCCCTACAGGTCAAAGGTCACCAACATTTTTGAGCGTCCTCCTAATGGGGTCATGAATCCATGTAGTAAGTTTGGTTATGATACATGGCAGGGTTGCTGAGATATGAGCTCACTTCCTGTTTGGCGGCTTCGCCACCAATTTCGATTGGCTGTTACGGGCGAATGCTTTTGTCAATTGTTCCAGAAAGCAATATATTGATAGGTTATGGTCTGAAGATGGTCTCTGCCAATTTTGGTGAGGATCCGCTGAAATTTGTGATGTGCGAAAACTTATACGTGTTTTTGATTAAATCCAATATGGCGGCAGAATCAATAACGATGACATCACAAGTTGGCTTGGGTCGGCCTAAGGACCTCCAACAGTATGACCAAACACCACTAGTGCGTTTTAATTCTAAGCACAACAGCAGCTACAGGCCAAAAGGCATGTTTCTAAGTTACAGCGCCCCCTAGAGGTCAAAGGTCACCAGATTTCTTGAGCGTCCCCCTGATTGGGTCCTGAGTCTATGTACAAAGTTTGGTTATGATAGATTAATGGGTTGCTGAGATAAGAGCTCACTTCCTGTTTGGCGGCTTCGCCGCAAATTTTGATTGGCTGTTACGGACGAACGGTTTTAGTTCCGAAGACGAAAAGGAGTATCATTTGTGAGGCTTGGTCTGAAGATCATGTGTGTCAGGTTTGGTGTCGATCGGACAAAATTTGTGACCTGTGAAAACTTTTTAGTGTTTTTGATTAAATCCAAAATGGCGGAAAATCCATCATGGCGGAAAATGACGTCATAGGGTGCGTTGAACTCGGCTTGGTCCAAGGATTCTAACAATACATCATTTTTGACAATCGGGTCAACGGGTCAAAAGTTACGTGCGTGAACGCACGTCCAACTTTGGCCTGTTGGTGGCGCTAGAGCGCTCAAGGTGCCGGTATGAAACTTTGTGAAATTAATCATGAGACTGTCCTCAATCAGTGTGCCAAATTTCACAACTTTTTACCAGACGGTTCTATGGGCTGCCATTGACTTCCATGGCGGAAGAAGGTATAATAATAATAAGAAAAGATAGAAACACAATGGGTGCCTTCGCAGCTTCGCTGCTTGGCCCCCAAATATAGCTGCAAGCAGCAATGAGGGGGCCAAGCAGTATAGGCCAGAGTAGCCATGGTGACAAGATTAAACTCAGCAGATACCCGCCATCAACACTTTCAACAAGTGTCACATCAAAATATAACTGACTTTGTAGGGCTGAAACAGAGTATTGCCGCTGCCGCCTCCGCCAGCCAGCCCCCCCACCTAATCACCCCTGCCCGTCCCACCCCGTCCCGCCCCGCCCCGCTGTTGCACGGACACATTAGAATGAACTGGATGGAACATGTTGTCATCAGTTTCACATCAAAAAATAAAAGATTGATAAAACACATCAGCAACTACTGATCAAAAGGCAATTGCTAATTGCAGCACCCCCTACAGGTCAAAGGTCACCAGATTTCTTGGGCGTCCCCCTGATTGGGTCCTGAGTCCATGCACCAAGTTTGGCTTTGATACATGCAAGGGTTGCTGAGATATGAGCTCACTTCCTGTTTGGCGGCTTCGCCACCAATTTCGATAGGCTGTTACGGGCGAATGCTTTTGTCAATTTTTCCAAAAAGCAATGCACTGATAAGGCATGGTCTGAAGATGGTCTCTGCCAATTTTGGTGAGGATCCGCTAAAATTTGTGACCTGCGAGAACTTGTACGTGTTTTTGATTAAATCCAATATGGCGGCCGAATCAATTATGATGACATCACAAGTTGGCTTGGGTCGGCCTAAGGACCTCCAACAGTATTACCAGACACCACTAGTGCGTTTTAATTCTAAGCACAACAGCAGCTACAGGCCAAAAGGCATGTTTCTAAATTACAGCGCCCCCTAGAGGTCAAAGGTCACCAGATTTCTTGAGCGTCCCCCTGATTGGGTCCTGAGTCCATGTACAAAGTTTGGTTATGATAGATTAATGGGTTGCTGAGATATGAGCTCACTTCCTGTTTGGCGGCTTCGCCGCAAATTTTGATTGGCTGTTACGGGCAAACGGTTTTAGTTCCGAAGACGAAAAGGAGTATCTTTTGTGAGGCTTGGTCTGAAGAGCATGTGTGTCAGGTTTGGTGTCGATTGGACAAAATTTGTGACCTGTGAAAACCTTTTAGTGTTTTTGATTAAATCCAAAATGGCGGAAAATCCATCATGGCGGAAAATGACGTCATAGGGTGCGTTGAACTCGGCTTGGTCCAAGGATTCCAACGATACCTCATTTTTGACATTCGGCCATACGGGTCAAAAGTTACGTGTGTGAACGCAAGTCCAACTTTGGCCTGTTGGTGGCGCTAGAGTGCTTGAGGTGCCATCATGAAACTTGCTGACATTAATCATTGGACTGTCCCTAATCATTGTGCCAAATTTCACAACTTTTCACCAGACGGTTCTATGGGCTGCCATTGACTTCAATGGCGGAATAATAATAATAAATATAGCTGCAAGCAGCAATGCGGGGGCCAAGCAGTGCGCTATAGCAGGAATGGCGTTGCCATGGGATGAGCAAGCACTCACAGCAAGTTTGATGGCAATTGGATAAAGAACGGCTGAGAAATAAGCTAATTTACTTTGTTAAAGCACAACTAGAGGCCAAATTACACCAATGTCCTTGTGCGTTCTTACAATCAGCTCCCATATCCGTCTACCAAGTTTGGACTTCATACACCAAAGTGTTGCTGAGATGTGAGCTCACTTTCTTTATTGCAACACCCCTAGAGGCCAAATGAGACCACTTTCCTTGCATATCCTCACAATCAGCTAATATGTCCATGTATCAAGTTTGGACTTCATACAACGAAGCGTTGCTGAGATATGAGCCCACTTCCTGTATTACAGCGCCCCCTATAGAGGCCAAATGATGCCAATTTCCTACTGTGTCCTCACAATCAGATACCAAGTCCCTGTACCAAGTTTGGACTTCATACATCAAAGCGTTGCTGAGATACAAGCTCACTTCCTGTATTGCAGCGCCCCCTGTAGAGGCCAAATGACGCCAATTTCCTAGTGCATCCCCACAATCAGGTACCAAGTCTCTATACCAAGTTTGGACTTCGTACATCAAAGCATTGCTGAGATACAAGCTCACTTCCTGTATTGCAGCGCCCCCTATAGAGGCCAAATGATGCCAATTTCCTAGTGCGTCCTCACAATCAGATACCAAGTCCCTGTACCAAGTTTGGACTTCATACATTAAAGCGTAGCCGAGATGTTAGCCCACTTCCTGTTAGGCGGCATCGTCGCCATGTGTGATTTGCTGTCACGGGCAAATAAACTTAAAATTAAAAAATCTGACAAGTATCGTTTGTGCGGCTCGGTCTGAAGATCATCTCCGCCAAGTTCTGAGAAAATCGGAAGAAATTTGTAACCGCTGAAACTTTTCGTAGAGTTTGGACTAAATCCAACATGGCGGAGGTCCAATATGGCGGAAAGTGACGGGATAGGGGTCGATGAACTTGGGATGTTCCAAGGATTAAGACGCTACCTCAATTGTGAAAATCAGACAAAAGAGTCAAGGATCACGCGCATGAACGCATGTCCAGCATTGAACTGGTGGTGGCGCTAGAGTGTTCAATGTATATGCATAAAAATTGCTGTGAGTGATTGGGACAGTGTCCTGACTAATGGTATCGAGTTTTGTTATGTTAACTCAAAGCGTCACGGAGATGTTAGTCCACTTCCTGTTTGGCGGCTTCATCACCATATTTGATTGGCTGTTACAGGCAAACAAAAATGAAATTGAAAAATCTGACAAGTATCGTTTTTGCGGCTCGGGCAGAAGATCATCTCCGCCAAGTTCTGTGAAAATCGGATGAAATTTGTAACCGCTGAAACTTTTCGTAGAGTTTGGACTAAATCCAATATGTCGGAGGTCCAATATTGCAGAAAGTGACGGGATAGGAGTCGATGAACTCGGGATGGTCCAGGGATTCAGACGCTACCTCAATTGTGAAAATCATACAAAAGAGTCAAGGAATACGCGCATGAACGCATGTCCAGCATTAAACTGGTGGTGGCGCTAGAGTATTCAATGTATGCATAAAAATTGCTGTGAGAGATTGGGACAGTGTCCTGACTAATGGTACCGAGTTTTGTTATGTTAGCTCAAAATGCCACAGAGATGTTAGTCCACTTCCTGTTTGGCAGCTTCATCGCCATATTTGATTGGCTGTCACGGGCAAACAAAAATGAAATTGAAAAATCTGACAAGTATCTTTTGTGCGGCTCGGGAAGAAGATCATCTCCGCCAAGTTCCATGAAAATCGGATGAAATTTCTGACCGCTGAAACTTTTTGTAGAGTTTGGACTAAATCCAATATGACGGAGGTCCAATATGGCGGAAAGTGACGTAATAGGGTTCATTGAAATTAGGTCGGTCCAGGGATTCCAACGGTGCCTGATATGTGAAAATCGGACGCACCGTTCAATGGTCACATGCGTGAATGCAATCCAGGTTCGACCCATTGGTGGCGCTAGAGTGTTGGGCATAGAGTTCTGTAAATTGGTGAGAGTCATCATGGGACAGTGCTGAATCAGTGTGCCAAATGTCATAACTTTAGACCCAGCGGTTCAATTTTCGGCCAGATTTTGACCTGTTGGTGGCGCTAGATGGCTGGGTTTAGAGGTCCGTAAATGAGTGTGAGTGGTCAGTGGAGTGTCCCGAAACTTTCTGCCAAAAAATCTGAACTTTTTAGCCAGGCGTTCTATGGGCTGCCATAGACTCCAATGGCAGAAGTGTAATAATAGGAAAAGCTAGTAACTCAATGGGTGCCTTCGCAGCTTCGCTGCTTGGCCCCCAAATATAGCTGCAAGCAGCAATGCGGGGGCCAAGCAGTGCGCTATAGCAGGAATGACGTTGCCATGGCAGGAGCAAGCACTCACAGCAAGTTTGATTGCAATTGGATAAAGAACGGCTGAGAAATAAGCTCATTTACTTTGTTAGAGCGCCCCTAGATGCCAAATTACACCAATGTCCTTGTGTGTTCTCACAATCAGCTACCATGTCCCTCTACCAAGTTTGGACTTCATACACCAAAGTGTTGCTGAGATGTGAGCTCACATTCTTTATTACAGCACCCCTAGAGGTCAAATGAGACCACTTTCCTTACATGTCCTCACAATCAGCTAATATGTCCATGTATCAAGTTTGGACTTCATACAACGAAGCGTTGCTGAGATTTGAGCCCACTTCCTGTATTACAGCGCCCCCTATAGAGGCCAAATGATGCCAATTTCCTACTGTGTCCTCACAATCAGATACCAAGTCCCTGTACCAAGTGTGGACTTCATACATCAAAGAATTGCTGAGATACAAGCTCACATCCTGTATTGCAGCGCCCCCTGTAGAGGCCAAATGACGCCAGTTTCCTAGTGCATCCCCACAATCAGGTACCAAGTCTCTATACCAAGTTTGGACTTCGTACATCAAAGCGTTGCTGAGATACAAGCTCACTTCCTGTATTGCAGCGCCCCCTATAGAGGCCAAATGATGCCAATTTCCTAGGGCGTCCTCACAATCAGATACCAAGTCCCTGTACTAAGTTTGGACTTCATACATTAAAGCGTAGCCGAGATGTTAGCCCACTTCCTGTTTGGCGGCATCGTCGCCATGTGTGATTGACTGTCACGGGCAAATAAACTTGAAATTAAAAAATCTGACAAGTATTGTTTGTGTGGCTCGGTCTGAAGATCATCTCCGCCAAGTTCTGTGAAAATCGGATGAAATTTGTAACCGCTGAAACTTTTCATAGAGTTTGGACTAAATCCAATATGGCGGAGGTCCAATATGGCGGAAAGTGACGGGATAGGGGTCGATGAACTCAAGATTGTTCAAGGATTCAGACGCTACCTCAATTGTGAAAATTAGACAAAAGAGTCAAGGATCACGAGCATGAACGCATGTCCAGCTTTGAACTGGTGGTGGCGCTAGAGTGTTCAATGTATATGCATGAAAATTGGTGCGAGTGATTGGGACAGTGTCCTGACTAATGGTATCAAGTCTTGTTATGTTAACTCAAAGCGTCACCTAGATGTTTTACCACTTCCTGTTTGGTGGCTTCATTGCCATATTGGATTGGCTGTCACGAGCAAACAAAAATGAAATTAAAAAATCTGACCAGTATCGTTTGTGCGGCTCGGTCTGAAGATCATCCCCTCCAAGTTCTGTGAAAATCGGATGAAATTTGTAACCGCTGAAACTTTTCGTAGAGTTTGGACTAAATCCAATATGGCGGAGGTCCAATATGGCGGAAAGTGATGGGATAGGGGTCATTGAAATTAGGTCGGTCCAGGGATTCCAACGGTGCCTGATATGTGAAAATCGGACGCACCATTCAATGGTCACATGCATGAATGCAATCCAGGTTCGACCCATTGGTGGCGCTAGAGTGTTGGGCATAGAGTTCTGGAAATTGGTGAGAGTGATCATGGGACAGTGCTGAATCAGTGTGCCTAATTTCATAACTTTAGACCCAGCGGTTCAATTTTCGGCCAGATTTTGACCTGTTGGTGGCGCTAGATGGCTGGGTTTAGAGGTCCGTAAATGAGTGTGAATGGTCAGTGGAGTGTCCCGAAACTTTCTGCCAAAAAATCTGAACTTTTTAGCCAGGCGTTCTATGGGCTGCCATAGACTCCAATGGCAGAAGTTTTATAATAATAATAATAATAGGAAAAACTACTAACTCAATGGGTGCCTTCGCAGCTTCGCTGCTTGGCCCCCAAATATAGCTGCAAGCAGCAATGCGGGGGCCAAGCAGTGCGCTATAGCAGGAATGGCGTTGCCATGGGATGAGCAAGCACTCACAGCAAGTTTGATGGCAATTGGATAAAGAACGGCTGAGAAATAAGCTAATTTACTTTGTTAAAGCACAACTAGAGGCCAAATTACACCAATGTCCTTGTGCGTTCTTACAATCAGCTCCCATATCCGTCTACCAAGTTTGGACTTCATACACCAAAGTGTTGCTGAGATGTGAGCTCACTTTCTTTATTGCAACACCCCTAGAGGCCAAATGAGACCACTTTCCTTGCATATCCTCACAATCAGCTAATATGTCCATGTATCAAGTTTGGACTTCATACAACGAAGCGTTGCTGAGATATGAGCCCACTTCCTGTATTACAGCGCCCCCTATAGAGGCCAAATGATGCCAATTTCCTACTGTGTCCTCACAATCAGATACCAAGTCCCTGTACCAAGTTTGGACTTCATACATCAAAGCGTTGCTGAGATACAAGCTCACTTCCTGTATTGCAGCGCCCCCTGTAGAGGCCAAATGACGCCAATTTCCTAGTGCATCCCCACAATCAGGTACCAAGTCTCTATACCAAGTTTGGACTTCGTACATCAAAGCATTGCTGAGATACAAGCTCACTTCCTGTATTGCAGCGCCCCCTATAGAGGCCAAATGATGCCAATTTCCTAGTGCGTCCTCACAATCAGATACCAAGTCCCTGTACCAAGTTTGGACTTCATACATTAAAGCGTAGCCGAGATGTTAGCCCACTTCCTGTTAGGCGGCATCGTCGCCATGTGTGATTTGCTGTCACGGGCAAATAAACTTAAAATTAAAAAATCTGACAAGTATCGTTTGTGCGGCTCGGTCTGAAGATCATCTCCGCCAAGTTCTGAGAAAATCGGAAGAAATTTGTAACCGCTGAAACTTTTCGTAGAGTTTGGACTAAATCCAACATGGCGGAGGTCCAATATGGCGGAAAGTGACGGGATAGGGGTCGATGAACTTGGGATGTTCCAAGGATTAAGACGCTACCTCAATTGTGAAAATCAGACAAAAGAGTCAAGGATCACGCGCATGAACGCATGTCCAGCATTGAACTGGTGGTGGCGCTAGAGTGTTCAATGTATATGCATAAAAATTGCTGTGAGTGATTGGGACAGTGTCCTGACTAATGGTATCGAGTTTTGTTATGTTAACTCAAAGCGTCACGGAGATGTTAGTCCACTTCCTGTTTGGCGGCTTCATCACCATATTTGATTGGCTGTTACAGGCAAACAAAAATGAAATTGAAAAATCTGACAAGTATCGTTTTTGCGGCTCGGGCAGAAGATCATCTCCGCCAAGTTCTGTGAAAATCGGATGAAATTTGTAACCGCTGAAACTTTTCGTAGAGTTTGGACTAAATCCAATATGTCGGAGGTCCAATATTGCAGAAAGTGACGGGATAGGAGTCGATGAACTCGGGATGGTCCAGGGATTCAGACGCTACCTCAATTGTGAAAATCAGACAAAAGAGTCAAGGAATACGCGCATGAACGCATGTCCAGCATTAAACTGGTGGTGGCGCTAGAGTATTCAATGTATGCATAAAAATTGCTGTGAGAGATTGGGACAGTGTCCTGACTAATGGTACCGAGTTTTGTTATGTTAGCTCAAAATGCCACAGAGATGTTAGTCCACTTCCTGTTTGGCAGCTTCATCGCCATATTTGATTGGCTGTCACGGGCAAACAAAAATGAAATTGAAAAATCTGACAAGTATCTTTTGTGCGGCTCGGGAAGAAGATCATCTCCGCCAAGTTCCATGAAAATCGGATGAAATTTCTGACCGCTGAAACTTTTTGTAGAGTTTGGACTAAATCCAATATGACGGAGGTCCAATATGGCGGAAAGTGACGTAATAGGGTTCATTGAAATTAGGTCGGTCCAGGGATTCCAACGGTGCCTGATATGTGAAAATCGGACGCACCGTTCAATGGTCACATGCGTGAATGCAATCCAGGTTCGACCCATTGGTGGCGCTAGAGTGTTGGGCATAGAGTTCTGTAAATTGGTGAGAGTCATCATGGGACAGTGCTGAATCAGTGTGCCAAATGTCATAACTTTAGACCCAGCGGTTCAATTTTCGGCCAGATTTTGACCTGTTGGTGGCGCTAGATGGCTGGGTTTAGAGGTCCGTAAATGAGTGTGAGTGGTCAGTGGAGTGTCCCGAAACTTTCTGCCAAAAAATCTGAACTTTTTAGCCAGGCGTTCTATGGGCTGCCATAGACTCCAATGGCAGAAGTGTAATAATAGGAAAAGCTAGTAACTCAATGGGTGCCTTCGCAGCTTCGCTGCTTGGCCCCCAATAATAATAATAGGAAAAACTACTAAAACAATGGGTGCCTTCGCAGCTTCGCTGCTAGGCCCCCAAATATAGCTGCAAGCAGCAATGAGGGGGCCAAGCAGAATAGGCCGGAGTAGCCACGGCGACAAGATAGAACTCAGCAGACACCCGCGATCAACACTTTCAACAAGTGTCACATCAAAACATAGCTGATTTTGTAGGGCTGAAACAGGGCTGAGTATTGCCACCGCCTCCGCCAGCCAGCCCCCCTTACCTAATCACCCCTGCCCGTCCCACCCCGTCCTGCCCCGCCCTTGCATGCACGCACGCATTAGAATGAATTGGATGGAACATGTTGTCATCAGTTTCACATCAAAAAGTAAAAGATTGCTAAAACACAAGCAACTACAGATCAAAATGCAATATTGCTAATTGCAGCACCCCCTACAGGTCAAAGGTCACCAAATGTTTTGTGCGTCCTCCTAATGGGGTCATGAATCTATGTAGTAAGTTTGGTTATGATACATGGCAGGGTTGCTGAGATATGACCTCACTTCCTGTTTGGCGGCTTCGCCACCAATTTCGATTGGCTGTTACGGGCGAATGCTTTTGTCAATTGTTCCAGAAAGCAATATATTGATAGGTTATGGTCTGAAGATGGTCTCTGCCAATTTTGGTGCGGATCCGCTAAAATTTGTGACCTACGAGAACTTGTACGTGTTTTTCATTAAATCCAATATGGCGGCCGAATCAATTATGATGACATCACAAGTTGGCTTGGGTCGGCCTAAGGAACTCCAACAGTATTACCAGACACCACTAGTGCGTTTTAATTCTAAGCACAACAGCAGCTACAGGCCAAAAGGCATGTTTCTAAATTACAGCGCCCCCTAGAAGTCAAAGGTCACCATATTTCTTGAGCGTCCCCCTGATTGGGTCCTGAGTCCATGTACAAAGTTTGGTTATGATAGATCAATGGGTTGCTGAGATATGAGCTCACTTCCTGTTTTAAGGCTTCGCCGCAAATTTTGATTGGCTGTTACGGGCGAACGGTTTTAGTTCCGAAGACGAAAAGGAGTATCTTTTGTGAGGCTTGGTCTGAAGATCATGTGTGTCAGATTTGGTGTCGATTGGACAAAATTTGTGACCTGTGAAAACTTTTTAGTGTTTTTGATTAAATCCAAAATGGCGGAAAATCCATCATGGCGGAAAATGACGTCATAGGGTGCGTTGAACTCGGCTTGGTCCAAGGATTCCAACAATACCTCATTTTTGACAATCGGGCATACGGGTCAAAAGTTACGTGCGTGAACGCATGTCCAACTTTGGCCTGTTGGTGGCGCTAGAGTGCTCAAGTTGCCGGTATGAAACTTGGTGAAATTATTCATGAGACTGTCCTCAATCAGTGTGCCAAATTTCACAACTTTTCACCAGACGGTTCTATGGGCTGCCATAGACTCCAATGGCGGAGGAAAGATGTTAAATAATAATAATAATAATAATAAGAAATCATAGAAACACAATGGGTGCCTTCGCAGCTTCGCTGCTTGGCCCCCAAATATAGCTGCAAGCAGCAATGAGGGGGCCAAGCAGTATAGGCCGGAGTAGACAGGGCGACAAGATAAACTCAACTCAGCAGACATCCGCGATCAACGCTTTCAACTAGTGTAACATCAAAACATAACTGACTTTGTAGGGCTGAAACAGGGCTGAGTATTGCTGCTGCTTCCGCCAGCCAGCCCCTCCACCTAATCACCCCTGCCCCGCCCCGCCCCGTCCCGCCCCGCCCCGCTGTTGCACGGACACATTAGAATGAACTGGATGGAACATGTTGTCATCAGTTTCACATCAAAAAATAAAAGATTGATAAAACACATCAGCAACTACTGATCAAAAGGCAATTGCTAATTGCAGCACCCCCTACAGGTCAAAGGTCACCAGATTTCTTGGGCGTCCCCCTGATTGGGTCCTGAGTCCATGCACCAAGTTTGGCTTTGATACATGCAAGGGTTGCTGAGATATGAGCTCACTTCCTGTTTGGCGGCTTCGCCACCAATTTCGATAGGCTGTTACGGGCGAATGCTTTTGTCAATTTTTCCAAAAAGCAATGCACTGATAAGGCATGGTCTGAAGATGGTCTCTGCCAATTTTGGTGAGGATCCGCTAAAATTTGTGACCTGCGAGAACTTGTACGTGTTTTTGATTAAATCCAATATGGCGGCCGAATCAATTATGATGACATCACAAGTTGGCTTGGGTCGGACTAAGGACCTCCAACAGTATTACCAGACACCACTAGTGCGTTTTAATTCTAAGCACAACAGCAGCTACAGGCCAAAAGGCATGTTTCTAAATTACAGCGCCCCCTAGAGGTCAAAGGTCACCAGATTTCTTGAGCGTCCCCCTGATTGGGTCCTGAGTCCATGTACAAAGTTTGGTTATGATAGATTAATGGGTTGCTGAGATATGAGCTCACTTCCTGTTTGGCGGCTTCGCCGCAAATTTTGATTGGCTGTTACGGGCAAACGGTTTTAGTTCCGAAGACGTAAAGGAGTATCTTTTGTGAGGCTTGGTCTGAAGAGCATGTGTGTCAGGTTTGGTGTCGATTGGACAAAATTTGTGACCTGTGAAAACCTTTTAGTGTTTTTGATTAAATCCAAAATGGCGGAAAATCCATCATGGCGGAAAATGATGTCATAGGGTGCGTTGAACTCGGCTTGGTCCAAGGATTCCAACGATACCTCATTTTTGACAATCGGCCATACGGGTCAAAAGTTACGTGCGTGAACGCAAGTCCAACTTTGGCCTGTTGGTGGCGCTAGAGTGCTTGAGGTGCCATCATGAAACTTGGTGACATTAATCATGGGACTGTCCCTAATCAGTGTGCCAAATTTCACAACTTTTCACCAGACGGTTCTATGGGCTGCCATTGACTTCAATGGCGGAATAATAATAATAAATATAGCTGCAAGCAGCAATGAGGGGGCCAAGCAGAATAGGCCGGAGTAGCCACGGCGACAAGATAGAACTCAGCAGACACCCGCGATCAACACTTTCAACAAGTTTCACATCAAAACATAGCTGATTTTGTAGGGCTGAAACAGGGCTGAGTATTGCCACCGCCTCCGCCAGCCAGCCCCCCACCTAATCCCCCCAGCCCGTCCCACCCCGTCCTGCCCCGCCCCGCTCTTGCACACACGCACGCATTAGAATAAACTGGATGGAACATGTCATCAGTTTCACATCAAAAAATAAAAGATCAATAAAACATCAGCAACTACAGATCAAAATGCAATATTGCTAATTGCAGCACCCCCTACAGGTCAAAGGTCACCAAAGTTTTTGAGCGTCCTCCTAATGGGGTCATGAATCCATGTAGTAAGTTTGGTTATGATACATGGCAGGGTTGCTGAGATATGAACTCACTTCCTGTTTGGCGGCTTCGCCACCAATTTCGATTGGCTGTTACGGGCGAATGCTTTTGTCAATTGTTCCAGAAAGCAATATATAGATAGGTTATGGTCTGAAGATGGTCTCTGCCCATTTTGGTGAGGATCCGCTGAAATTTGTGACCTGCGAAAACTTGTATGTGTTTTTGATTAAATCCAATATGGCGGCCGAATCAATTACGATGACATCACAAGTTGGCTTGGTTAGGCCTAAGGACCTCCAACAGTATTACCAGACACCACTAGTACGTTTTAATTCCAAACACATCAACAGCTACAGGCCATAATGCATTTTTGCTGATTGCAGCGCCACCTAGAGGTCAAAGGTCACCAGATTTCTTGAGCGTCCCCCTGATGGGGTCCTGAGTCCATGTACTAAGTTTGGTTATGATAGATTAATGGGTTGCTGAGATATGAGCTCACTTCCTGTTTGGCGGCTTCGCCGCAATTTTTGATTGGCTGTTATGGGCAAACGGTTTTAGTTCCGAAGCCAAAAAGGAGTATCTTTTGTGAGGCTTGGTCTGAAGATCATGTGTGTCAGGTTTGGTGTCGATTGGACAAAATTTGTGACCTGTGAAAACTTTTTAGTGTTTTTGATTAAATCCAAAATGGCGGAAAATCCATCATGGCGGAAAATGACGTCATAGGGTGCGTTGAACTTGGCTTCGTCCAAGGATTCCAACGATATCTCATTTTTGACAATCGGCCATACGGGTCAAAAGTTACGTGCGTGAACGCATGTCCAACTTTGGCCTGTTGGTGGCGCTAGAGCGCTCAAGGTGCCGGTATGAAACTTGGTGAAATTATTCATGAGACTGTCCTCAATCAGTGTGCCAAATTTCACAACTTTTCACCAGACGGTTCTATGGGCTGCCATAGACTCCAATGGCGGAGGAAAGATGTTAAATAATAACTAGAAAAGCATTTCCTGAAGGAAATACAGTGCATGAAAATGCAAAAATATGATGAGTTCATATGGTTAAATTATTTGCTTGGTAGATAAGGTTTAATATAGTTGGAATGACTAAACAGTTAAATAGGTTGATAATTGAAATGGTTAAATTATTTAGGCAGATAGTTGATGATAACTAACAGTTGGAATGGCTCCAATGTTTTCTAGTAGTTATGCTAACTATGTTAACAAAGATAACAATGTTAACCAAGTTACTATGCTAACTAGCATGTTACCAATGTTAAAATGTTAACTATGCTAATCATATGACTTAGCTAACCTAGCTAATCATTTTTATTAGTTATGATTAGCATGCTAACATGCTAACTCTGCTAACCATGTGACTTAGCTAACTTAGCTAATCATTTTTAGCAGTTTTGCAAAAAATGCTAACTAGCATGCTAACATGTTAGCATGCTAACTATGCTAACCATGTGACTTAGCTAACTTAGCTAATCATTTTTAGCAGTTTTGCAAAAAATGCTAACTAGCATGTTAACATGTTAGCATGCTAACTATGCTAACCATGTGACTTAGCTAACTTAGCTAATCGTTTTTAACAGTTTTGCTAAAAATGCTAACTAGCATGCTAACATGCTAGCATGCTAACTATGTTAACCAAGTTACTTAGCTATCTTAGCTAACTAGCTACAGTGGGTAGGAGTCATAGTTGATGACAAGTAACAGTTACAATGGCTGAACAGATAAAAGTTCAGTAGTTTAAAGGGTTAAATTGTTTAACAGTGAAATATTGTAGTGAGGACTTTTATTTTGAAACAGTTTTTGGCAGAGGAAGCAGTTGAACAGGATGTGTAGTCTTAATAGGGCCAGTTTGTATGCTTAAAGCCTGAGACTGGCAGTTGATGCAGCTGGCCCGAACACCTGCCATAGGATTCTAATTGCTTAACGGCTCTATTGTGATGTCATCAGCCCATGTTAAGTCTATGGGGAAATTTTGAACAGTTTTTAATTAATAGTTTAAAAAGTATAAAAGTTACAAAGCTGAAAAATACAAAGCACCCATGTCCTAAGTAAGACCTACGTAACATAGTTTGAATGAAGTTTCTACGTTAAGCGGTTGAAGCTGCATTAATTGCGTTAGAAGAAGAAGAATAAGAAGCCTAGGAAGAACAGTACAGTGCATTTTCATGCACTGTAATAATAATAAGAAATCATAGAAACACAATGGGTGCCTTCGCAGCTTCGCTGCTTGGCCCCCAATAAGAAAACATAGAAACACAATGGGTGCCTTCGCAGCTTCGCTGCTTGGCCCCCAAATATAGCTGCAAGCAGCAATGTGGGGGCCAAGCAGTCAGTTCAGCAGGCCAGATTTGCCATGTAAGTCAATGCCGTTGCATCAGACATATAGCCTTAAGCAGTCACAGCAAGTTCCATGCCATACAACCCAAGATTGGCTGAGTTACAAGGTCAAGTTTCACATCAAAACATAACTGATTTTGTGGAGCTGAACCAGGGCTGAGTGTCGCCGCCCCCTCCCCCAGCCAGCCCACCGCCGCAACCGCCCCTGCCCATCCCACCCCGCCCCACCCTTGCACGCACGCTTTAGAATGAACTGGATGGAACTTGCTGTCATCAGTTTCACATCAAAAATAAAAGATTGACTGAGATATGATCACACTTGCTGTGATTTAAACATGGAGGTCAAAAATTGACGTCATAGGGTGTGTTGAACTCGGCTTGGCCCAAGGATTCCAATGATACCTAATTTTGCCATTCGGGTCAACAGGTCAAAAGTTACGTCCGTGAACACAAATCCAACTTTGGCCTGTTGGTGGCGCTAGAGCGTTTGAGGTGCCGGCATGAAACTTGGTGAAATGAATTATTGGACTGTCCCCAATTAGTGTGGCAAATTGTATAACTTTTTACCTGACGGTTCTATGGGCTGCCATTGACTTCCATTGCAAAATAATGCGCATCAGCAACTACTGGCCAAAATGCATTTTTGTCAATTACGGAGCCCCCTAGAGGTCAAATGTCACCAAATTTCTTGAGCGTCCTACCGATGGGCTCAGAGGTACATGTACTAAGTTTGGTTTTGTTGCATGAAAGCGTTGCTGAGATATGAAATCACTTCCTGTTTGGCGGCTTCGCCGCAAATTTTGATTGGCTGGTACAGGCCAATGCTTCTTTCAATTGTTCCAGGAATCAATGCACTCATCAGGCATGGTCTGAAGATGGTCTCTGCCAATTTTGGTCAGGATCCGCTGAAATTTGTGACCTGTGAAAACTTGTATGTGTTTTTGATTAAATCCAATATGGCGGCCGAATCAATTATGATGACATCACAAGTTGGCTTGGGTCGGCCTAAGGACCTCCAACAGCATTATCAGACACCACTAGTGCGTTTTAATTCTAAGCACAACAGCAGCTACAGGCCAAAAGGCATGTTTCTTAATTACAGCGCCCCCTAGAGGTCAAAGGTCACCATATTTCTTGAGCGTCCCCCTGATTGGGTCCTGAGACCAGGCACCAAGTTTGGCTTTGATACATGCAAGGGTTGCTGAGATATGAGCTCACTTCCTGTTTGGCGGCTTTGCCGCAAGTTTCGATTGGTTGTTACAGCCGAATGCTTCTGTCAATTGTTCCAGAAAGCAATGCACTGATAAGGCATGGTCTGTAGATGGTCTCTGCCAATTTTGGTGAGGATCCGCTGAAATTTGTGACCTGCGAAAACTTGTAAGTGTTTTTGATTAAATCCAATATGGCTGCCGAATCAATTACGATGACATCCCAAGTTGGCTTGGGTCGGCCTAAGGACCTCCAACAGTATTACTAGACACCACTAGTGTGTTTTAATTCTAAGCACAACAGCAGCTACAGGCCTAAAAGCATGTTTCTTTATTACAGTGCCCCCTAGAGGTCAAAGGTCACCAGATTTCTTGAGTGTCCCCCTAATTGGGTCCTGAGTCCATGTACTAAGTTTGGTTATGATGGATCAATGGGTTGCTGAGATATGAGCTCACTTCCTGTTTGGCGGCTTCGCCGCAAATTTTGATTGGCTGTTACAGGCCAACGGTTTTAGTTCCGAAGACGAAAAGGAGTATCTTTTGTGAGGCTTGGTCTGAAGATCATGTGTGTCAGATTTGGTGACGATCGGACAAAATTTGTGACCTGTGAAAACTTTTTAGTGTTTTTGATTAAATCCAAAATGGCGGAAAATCCATCATGACGGAAAATGACGTCATAGGGTGCGTTGAACTCGACTTGGTCCAATGATTCCAACGATATCTCATTTTTGACAATCGGTCATACGGGTCAAAAGTTACGTGCGTGAACGCATGTCCAACTTTGGCCTGTTGGTGGCGCTAGAGCGCTCAAGGTGCCGATATGAAACTTGGTGAAATTATTCATGAGACTGTCCTCAATTAGTGTGCCAAATTTCACAACTTTTCACCAGACGGTTCTATGGGCTGCCATTGACTTCAATGACGGAAGCGTAATAATAATAAGAAAACATAGAAACACAATGGGTGCCTTCGCAGCTTCGCTGCTTGGCCCCCAATAAGAACAAATAGAAACACAATGGGTGCCTTCGCAGCTTCGCTGCTTGGCCCCCAAATATAGCTGCAAGCAGCAATGAGGGGGCCAAGCAGAATAGGCCGGAGTAGCCACGGCGACAAGATAGAACTCAGCAGACATCGTGATCAATACTTTCAACAAGTGTCACATCAAACATAACTGACTTTGTAGGGTTGAAACAGGGCCGAGTATTGCCACAGCCTCCGCCAGCCAGCCCCCCCACCTAATCACCCCTGCCCCGCCCCGCCCTACCACACACGCATTAGAATGAACTGGATGGGGTCCTGAACCTATGTAGTAAGTTTGGTTATAATACATGGTAGGGTTGCTGAGATATGAGCTCACTTCCTGTTTGGCGGCTTCGCCGCAAGTTTCGATTGGCTGTTACAGCCGAATGCTACTGTCAATCGTTCCGAAAAGCGATGCACTGATAAGGCATGGTCTGAAGATGGTCTCTGCCAATTTTGGTGAGGATCCGTTGAAATTTGTGGCCTGCGAAAATGTGTACGTGTTTTTGATTAAATCCAATATGGCGGCCGAATCAATTATGATGACATCACAAGTTGGCTTGGGTCGGCCTAAGGACCTCCAACAGTATTACCAGACACCACTAGTGCATTTTAATTCTAAGCACAACTGCAGCTACAGGCCAAATGACATGTTTCTTAATTACAGCGCCCCCTAGAGGTCAAAGGTCACCAGATTTCTTCGGCGTCCCCATGATTGGGTCCTGAGTCCATGCACCAAGTTTGGCTTTGATACATGCAAGGGTTGCTGAGATGTGAGCTCACTTCCTGTTTGGCGGCTTCGCCGCATATTTCGATTGGCTGTTACGGGCGAACGGTTTGAGTTCCGAAGACGAAAAGGAGTATCTTTTGTGAGGCTTGGGCTGAAGATCATGTGTGTCAAGTTTGGTGACGATCGGACAAAATTTGTGACCTGTGAAGAATTAGTTTCACTTTCACTAAAATCCAAAATGGCGGAAAATCCATCATGGCGGAAAATGATGTCATATGGTGCGTTGAACTCGGCTTGGTCCAAGGATTCCAACGATACCTCATTTTTGACAATTGGGCCTATGGGTCAAAAGTTACGTGCGTGAACGCACGTCCAACTTTGGCCTGTTGGTGGCGCTAGAGCGCTCAAGGTGCCGGCATGAATCTTGGTGAAATTAATCATTGGCCTGTTCCCAATCAGTGTGCCAAATTTCACAACTTTTCACCAGACGGTTCTATAGGCTGCCATAGACTCCAATGGCAGAGGAAAGATGTTAAATAATAATAATAATAATAATAAGAAATCATAGAAACACAATGGGTGCCTTCGCAGCTTCGCTGCTTGGCCCCCAAATATAGCTGCAAGCAGCAATGAGGGGGCCAAGCAGTATAGGCCAGAGTAGCCATGGTGACAAGATTAAACTCAGCAGATACCCGCCATCAACACTTTCAACAAGTGTCACATCAAAATATAACTGACTTTGTAGGGCTGAAACAGAGTATTGCCGCTGCCGCCTCCGCTAGCCAGCCCCCCCACCTAATCACCCCTGCCCGTCCCACCCCGTCCCGCCCCGCCCCGCTGTTGCACGGACACATTAGAATGAACTGGATGGAACATGTTGTCATCAGTTTCACATCAAAAAATAAAAGATTGATAAAACACATCAGCAACTACTGATCAAAAGGCAATTGCTAATTGCAGCACCCCCTACAGGTCAAAGGTCACCAGATTTCTTGGGCGTCCCCCTGATTGGGTCCTGAGTCCATGCACCAAGTTTGGCTTTGATACATGCAAGGGTTGCTGAGATATGAGCTCACTTCCTGTTTGGCGGCTTCGCCACCAATTTCGATTGGCTGTTACGGGCGAATGCTTTTGTCAATTTTTCCAAAAAGCAATGCACTGATAAGGCATGGTCTGAAGATGGTCTCTGCCAATTTTGGTGAGGATCCGCTAAAATTTGTGACCTGCGAGAACTTGTACGTGTTTTTGATTAAATCCAATATGGCGGCCGAATCAATTATGATGACATCACAAGTTGGCTTGGGTCGGCCTAAGGACCTCCAACAGTATTACCAGACACCACTAGTGCGTTTTAATTCTAAGCACAACAGCAGCTACAGGCCAAAAGCCATGTTTCTAAATTACAGCGCCCCCTAGAGGTCAAAGGTCACCAGATTTCTTGAGCGTCTCCCTGATTGGGTCCTGAGTCCATGTACAAAGTTTGGTTATGATAGATTAATGGGTTGCTGAGATATGAGCTCACTTCCTGTTTGGCGGCTTCCCCGCAAATTTTGATTGGCTGTTACGGGCAAACGGTTTTAGTTCCGAAGACGAAAAGGAGTATCTTTTGTGAGGCTTGGTCTGAAGAGCATGTGTGTCAGGTTTGGTGTCGATTGGACAAAATTTGTGACCTGTGAAAACCTTTTAGTGTTTTTGATTAAATCCAAAATGGCGGAAAATCCATCATGGCGGAAAATGACGTCATAGGGTGCGTTGAACTCGGCTTGGTCCAAGGATTCCAACGATACCTCATTTTTGACAATCGGCCATACGGGTCAAAAGTTACGTGTGTGAACGCAAGTCCAACTTTGGCCTGTTGGTGGCGCTAGAGTGCTTGAGGTGCCATCATGAAACTTGCTGACATTAATCATTGGACTGTCCCTAATCAGTGTGCCAAATTTCACAACTTTTCACCAGACGGTTCTATGGGCTGCCATTGACTTCAATGGCGGAATAATAATAATAATAAATATAGCTGCAAGCAGCAATGTGGGGGCCAAGCAGTTGAGCAGGAGTTGTCATGGCAACCCAATGTTGCTACATTATACATACACCCAATTAACCACCCGTCCCACACACACACATATACACAGATAAACTTCCTCTCCCACACACCCCAATAACCCCCCATACATATGCACACCTCAAACATCACCAAATGTATTGTGCATAGTCAGGTTGTAGTCACGAGTCCATATACCAAGTTTGGTGTCGATACGAGAAAGTGTTGATAATTATAGCACCCCTAGTGGTCAAAAGTCACCAAATTTATTGTGCGTCCTCAGGTTGTAGTCACGAGTCCATATACCAAGTTTGGTGTTGATACGAGAAAGTGTTGCAAATTATAGCACCCCTAGTGGTCAAAGGTTGCTAAAATTATTGTCTGTCCTCAGGATGAGGTCCCAAGTCCATATACTAAGTTTGGTTTCAATATGTGAAAGCATTGCTGAAATATGAGCCCACTTCTTGTGATTATTGCGCCACCTATAGGTCAAAAGTCATCACATTTATTGAGCCTCCTCCTAATTGGGTCCTGAGACCCTGTACTGAGTCTGGTGTTGATATGCGAAAGCCTTGCTGAGATCACTTCACTTCCTGTTTGGCGGCTTCGCCGCCAAACGTGATTGGTTGTCACGGGCAACCGGTTTTGAATATGTCTCCAAAAAGCAATGCGTTTATGAGTCATGGTCTGACGATCATCTGCGTCAAGTTTCATGAAAATCGGAGAAACTTTGTGACCTTTGATGCCTTTTAAATGTTTTTGGTGAAATCCAATATGGCGGTCGAATCAATTATGTTGACGTCACATGTTGGCATGTGTCGGCCTAAGGACCTCTCAAGGTATTAACAGATATCACTAATATGCTTTAATTCCAAACACATGACCCGTTACAGGCTAAAACGTAATTTTGCTAATTATAGCGCCACCTATAGGTCAAAAGTCATCAAATTTATTGAGCCTCCTCCTAATTGGGTACTGAGACCCTGTACTGAGTTTGGTGTTGATACGCGAAAGCCTTGCTGAGATTACTTCACTTCCTGTTTGGCGGCTTCGCCGCCAAACTTGATTGGTCACCACGGGCGACGGGTTTTGAATATGGCTCCAAAAAGCAATGCATTTATGAGTCATGGTCTGAAGATCATCTTCGTCAAGTTTCGTGAAAATCGGACAAACTTTGCCAACTTTGATGCCTTTTAGGTGTTTTTGATTAAATCCAATATGGCAGCCTGATCAATTACGTTTACCCCATAAATTGACATCTGCGTTGAGTTCGGTCTCATCCAAGGATTCCAAATATACCTTAATGTTCAAAATGTGGTGTACCATTCAAACGTTATGTGCATAGATGTAATAAAAAATTTGAAATGTTGGTGGCGCTAGAGCACTCAAAGTGCAGACTTGAAACTTTGATAAATTAAAGATATGACTGAACCGAATCAATGTGCCGAATATCCCAACTTTTTACTGTATGGTTTAATGGCAAATTAGCGTTTCGTTATAATAATAATAATAATAATAAGAATACGTAGAATCACTATGGGTTGCCTCGCAGCTTCGCTGCTTGGCCCCCAATAATAAGAACAAATAGAAACACAATGGGTGCCTTCGCAGCTTCGCTGCTTGGCCCCCAATAATAAGAACAAATAGAAACACAATGGGTGCCTTCGCAGCTTCGCTGCTTGGCCCCCAAATATAGCTGCAAGCAGCAATGAGGGGGCCAAGCAGTATAGGCCGGAGTAGCCACGGTGACAAGATAGAACTCAGCAGACACCCGGGATCAACAGGGCTGAGTATTGCCACCGCCTCCGCCAGCCAGCCCCTCCCCCCACCTAATCACCCCAGCCCGTCCCACCCCGTTCTGCCCTGCCCTGCCCTTGCACGCACGCATTAGAATTAACTGGATGGAACATGTTGTCATCAGTTTCACATCAAAAAATAAAAGATTGATATAACACATCAGCAACTACACATCAAAATGCAATATTGCTAATTGCAGCACCCCCTACAGGTCAAAGGTCACCAAATTTTTTGAGCGTCCTCCTAATGGGGTCATGAATATTTGTAATAAGTTATTAATATAAGTGGTTATAATACATGGCAGGGTTGCTGAGATATGAGCTCACTTCCTGTTTGGCGGCTTCGCCACCAATTTCGATTGGCTGTTATGGGCGAATGCTTTTGTCAATTGTTCCAGAGAGCAATATATTGATAGGTTATGGTCTGAAGATGGTCTGTGCCAATGTTGGTGAAGATCAGATGAAATTTGCGACCCGCGAAAACTTTTTGATGTTTTTGATTAAATCCAACATGACGGCCGAATCAATTATGATGACATCACAAGTTGTGCTGGGTCAGCCTAAGGACCTCCAACAGTATTACCTGAAACCACTAGTGCATTTTAATTCTAAGGACAACAGCAGCTACAGGCCAAAAGGCATGTTTCTTAATTATAGCGCCCCCTAGAGGTCAAAGGTCACCAGATTCCTTGAGCGTCCCCCTGATTGGGTCCTGAGTCCATGCACCAAGTTTGGCTTTGATACATGCAAGGGTTGCTGAGATATGAGCTCATTTCCTGTTTGGCGGCTTCGCCGCAAGTTTCGATTGGCTGTTACAGCCGCATGCTACTGTCAATTGTTCCAAAAAGCAAGGCACTGATAAGGCATGGTCTGAAGATGGTCTTTGCCAATTTTGGTGAGGATCCGCTGAAATTTGTGACCTGCGAAAACTTGTACGTGTTTTTAATTAAATCCAATATGGCGGCCGAATCAATTACGATGACGTCACAAGTTGACATGGGTCGGCCTAAGGACCTCCAACAGTATTACCAGACACCACTAGTGCATTTTAATTCTAAGCACAACTACAGCTACAGGCCAAAAGGCATGTTTCTTAATTATAGCGCCCCCTAGAGGTCAAAGGTCACCAGATTTCTTGAGCGTCCCCCTGATTGGGTCCTGAGTCCATGGACTAAGTTTGGTTATGATAGGTGAATGGGTTGCTGAGATATGAGCTCACTTCCTGTTTGGCGGCTTCGCCGCATATTTCGATTGGCTGTTACGGGCAAACAGTTTGAGTTCCGAAGACGAAAAGGAGTATCTTTTGTGAGGCTTGGGCTGAAGATCATGTGTGTCAAGTTTGGTGACGATCGGACAAAATTTGTGACCTGTGAAAACTTTTTAGTGTTTTTGATTAAATCCAAAATGGCGGAAAATCCATCATGGCGGAAAATGACGTCATAGGGTGCGTTGAACTCGGCTTGGTCCAAGGATTCCAACGATATCTCATTTTTGACAATCGGCCATACGGGCCAAAAGTTACGTGCGTGAACGCATGTCCAACTTTGGCCTATTGGTGGCGCTAGAGCGCTCAAGGTGCCGGTATGAAACTTGGTGAAATTATTCATGAGACTGTCCTCAATTAGTGTGCCAAATTTCACAACTTTTCACCAGACGGTTCTATGGGCTGCCATAGACTCCAATGGCGGAGGAAAGATGTTAAATAATAATAATAAGAAATCATAGAAACACAATGGGTGCCTTCGCAGCTTCGCTGCTTGGCCCCCAAATATAGCTGCAAGCAGCAATGAGGGGGCCAAGCAGAATAGGCCGGAGTAGCCACGGCGACAAGATAGAACTCAGCAGACATCGTGATCAATACTTTCAACAAGTGTCACATCAAACATAACTGACTTTGTAGGGTTGAAACAGGGCTGAGTATTGCCACAGCCTCCGCCAGCCAGCCCCCCCACCTAATCACCCCTGCCCGTCCCACCCCGTCCCGCCCCGCCCTACCACACACGCATTAGAATGAACTGGATGGAACATGTTGTCATCAGTTTCACATCCAAAAATAAAAGATCGATAAAACACATCGCAACTACAGATCAAAATGCAATATTGCTAATTGCAGCACCCCCTACAGGTCAAAGGTCAACACATTTTTTGAGCGTCCTCCTAATGGGGTCCTGAACCTATGTAGTAAGTTTGGTTATAATACATGGTAGGGTTGCTGAGATATGAGCTCACTTCCTGTTTGGCGGCTTCGCCGCAAGTTTCGATTGGCTGTTACAGCCGAATGCTACTGTCAATCGTTCCGAAAAGCGATGCACTGATAAGGCATGGTCTGAAGATGGTCTCTGCCAATTTTGGTGAGGATCCGTTGAAATTTGTGGCCTGCGAAAATGTGTACGTGTTTTTGATTAAATCCAATATGGCGGCCGAATCAATTATGATGACATCACAAGTTGGCTTGGGTCGGCCTAAGGACCTCCAACAGTATTACCAGACACCACTAGTGCATTTTAATTCTAAGCACAACTGCAGCTACAGGCCAAATGACATGTTTCTTAATTACAGCGCCCCCTAGAGGTCAAAGGTCACCAGATTTCTTCGGCGTCCCCATGATTGGATCCTGAGTCCATGCACCAAGTTTGGCTTTGATACATGCAAGGGTTGCTGAGATGTGAGCTCACTTCCTGTTTGGCGGCTTCGCCGCATATTTCGATTGGCTGTTACGGGCGAACGGTTTGAGTTCCGAAGACGAAAAGGAGTATCTTTTGTGAGGCTTGGGCTGAAGATCATGTGTGTCAAGTTTGGTGACGATCGGACAAAATTTGTGACCTGTGAAGAATTAGTTTCACTTTCACTAAAATCCAAAATGGCGGAAAATCCATCATGGCGGAAAATGATGTCATATGGTGCGTTGAACTCGGCTTGGTCCAAGGATTCCAACGATACCTCATTTTTGACAATTGGGCCTATGGGTCAAAAGTTACGTGCGTGAACGCACGTCCAACTTTGGCCTGTTGGTGGCGCTAGAGCGCTCAAGGTGCCGGCATGAATCTTGGTGAAATTAATCATTGGCCTGTTCCCAATCAGTGTGCCAAATTTCACAACTTTTCACCAGACGGTTCTATAGGCTGCCATAGACTCCAATGGCAGAGGAAAGATGTTAAATAATAATAATAAATATAGCTGCAAGCAGCAATGAGGGGGCCAAGCAGTATAGGCCGGAGTAGCCACGGTGACAAGATAGAACTCAGCAGACACCCGGGATCAACAGGGCTGAAACAGGGCTGAGTATTGCCACCGCCTCCGCCAGCCAGCCCCCCCCCACCTAATCACCCCAGCCCGTCTCACCCCGTCCTGCCCTGCCCTGCCCTGCCCTGCCCTGCCCTGCCCTTGCACGCACGCATTAGAATTAACTGGATGGAACATGCTGTCATCAGTTTCACATCAAAAAATAAAAGATTGACATAACAGATCAGCAACTACACATCAAAATGCAATATTGCTAATTGCAGCACCCCCTACAGGTCAAAGGTCACCAAATTTTTTGAGCGTCCTCCTAATGGGGTCATGAATATATGTAGTAAGTTTGGTTATAATATATGGCAGGGTTGCTGAGATATGAGCTCACTTCCTGTTTGGCGGCTTCGCCACCAATTTCGATTGGCTGTTACGGGCGAATGCTTTTGTCAATTGTTCCAGAGAGCAATATAGTGATAGGTTATGGTCTAAAAATGGTCTGTGCCAATTTTGGTGAAGATCAGATGAAATTTGCGACCCGCGAAAACTTTTTGATGTTTTTGAGTAAATCCAACATGACGGCCGAATCAATTACGATGACATCACAAGTTGTGCTGGGTCAGCCTAAGGACCTCCAACAGTATTACCTGAAACCACTAGTGCATTTTAATTCTAAAGACAACAGCAGCTACAGGCCAAAAGGCATGTTTCTTAATTATAGCGCCCCCTAGAGGTCAAAGGTCACCAGATTTCTTGAGCGTCCCCCTGATTGGGTTCTGAGTCTATGGACTAAGTTTGGTTATGATAGATCAATGGGTTGCTGAGATATGAGCTCACTTCCTGTTTGGCGGCTTCGCCACAAATTTCTATTGGCTGTTACGCGCGAACGGTTTTAGTTCCGAAGACAAAAAGCAATGCATTTATGAGGCATGGTCTGTAGATGATATATGTAAAGATTGATGTCGATCGGACAAAATGTGTGACCTCTGATACGTTTTAAGTGATTTTGATGAAATCCAAAATGGCGGAAAATCCATCATGGCGGAAAATGACGACATAGGGTACGTTGAACTCGGCTTGGTCCAAGGATTCCAATGATACCTCATTTTTGACAATCGGGTCAACAGGTCAGAAGTTACATGCCTGAACGCAAGTCCAACTTTGGCCTGTTGGTGGCGCTAGAGCGCGGGAGGTGCCAACATGAAACTTGGTGACATGAATCAATGGACTGTCTTAAATCAGTGTGCCAAATGTCAGAACTTTTTGCCAGACGGTTCTATGGGCTGCCATTGACCTCCATTGCAAAATAATGCGCATCAGCAGCTACAGGCCAAAAGGCATGTTTCTCAATTACAGCGCCCCCTAGAGGTCAAAGGTCACCAGATTTCTTGAGTGTCCCCCTGATTGGGTCCTGAGTCCATGCACCCAGTTTGGCTTTGATACATGCAAGGGTTGCTGAGATATGAGCTCACTTCCTGTTTGGCGGCTTCGCCGCAAATTTCGATTGGCTGTTACAACCGAATGCTTCTGTCAATTGTTCCAGAAAGCAACGCACTGATAAGGCATGGTCTGAAGATGGTCACTGCCAATTTTGGTGAGGATCCGCTGAAATTTGTGACCTCCGATAACTTTTACGTGTTTTTGATTAAATCCAATATGGCGGCCGAATCAATTATGATGACATCACAAGTTGGCTTGGGTCGGCCTAAGGACCTTCAACAGTAGTACCAGAAACCACGAGTGCGTTTTAATTCTAAGCACAACTGCTGCTACAGGCCAAAAGGCATTTTTCTTAATTACAGCGCCCCCTAGAGGTCAAAGGTCACCAGATTTCTTGAGCGTCCCCCTGATTGGGTCTTGAGTCCATGGACTAAGTTTGATTATGATAGATGAATGGGTTGTTGAGATATGAGCTCACTTCCTGTTTGGCGGCTTCGCCGCAAATTTCGATTGGCTGTTACGCGCGAACGGTTTTAGTTCCGAAGACAAAAAGCAATGCATTAATGAGGCATGGTATGTAGATGATATCTGTGAAGATTGGTGTCGATCGGACAAAATATGTGACCTCTGATACGTTTTAAGTGATTTTGATGAAATCCAAAATGGCGGAAAATCCATCATGGCGGAAAATGACGTCATAGGGTGCGTTGAACTCGGCTTGGTCCAAGGATTCCAACGGTACCTCATTTTTGACAATCGGGTCAACAGGTCAGAAGTTGCGTGCGTGAACGCAAGTCCAACTTTGGCCTGTTGGTGGCGCTAGAGCGTGGGAGGTGCCGATATGAAACTTGGTGACATGAATCATGGGACTGTCCCTGATTAGTGTGCCAAATTTCACAACTTTTCACCAGACGGTTCTATGGGCTGCCATTGACTTCAATGGCGGAATAATAATAATAAGAAAACTAACAAACACAATGGTTGCCTCGCAGCTTCGCTGCTTGGCCCCCAAATATAGCTGCAAGCAGCAATGAGGGGGCCAAGCAGAATAGGCCGGAGTAGCCACGGTGACAAGATAGAACTCAGCAGACACCCGCGATCAACACTTTCAACAAGTGTCATATCAAAACATAGCTGATTTTGTAGGGCTGAAACAGGGCTGAGTATTGCCATTGCCACCGCCAGCCAGCCCCCCCACCTAATCAACCCTGCCCGTCCCACCCCGTCCTGCCCCGTCTCGCCCCTGCACGCATGCACGCATTAGAATGAACTGGATGGAACATCTTGTCATCAGTTTCACATCAAAAAATAAAAGATCAATAAAACACATCAGCAACTACAGATCAAAATGCAATATTGCTAATTGCAGCACCCACTACAGGTCAAAGGTCACCAAAGTTTTTGAGCATCCTCCTAATGGGGTCATGAATCCATCTAGTAAGTTTGGTCATGGTACATTGCAGGGTTGCTGAGATATGAGCTCACTTACTGTTTGGCGGCTTCGCCGCAAATTTTGATTGGCTGTTACAGGCGAACGCTTCTATGAATTGTTTCAGAAAAAAATACACTGATAAGGCATGGTCTGAAGATGGTCTCTGCCAATTTTGGTGAGGATCCGCTGAAATTTGTGACCTGCGAAAACTTGTACGTGTTTTTGATTAAATCCAATATGGCGGCCGAATCAATTACGATGATATCACAAGATGGCTTGGGTCGGCCTAAGGACCGCCAACAGTATTACCAGACACCACTAGTGTGTTTTAATTCTAAGCACAACATCAGCTACAGGCCAAAAGGCATATTTCTAAATTACAGCGCCCCCTAGAGGTCAAAGGTCACCAGATTTCTTAAGCGTCCCCCTGATTGGATCCTGAGTCCATGTACAAAGTTTGGTTATGATAGATCAATGGGTTGCTGAGATATGAGCTCACTTCCTGTTTGGCGGCTTCGCCGCAAATTTTGATTGGCTGTTACGGGCGAACGGTTTTAGTTCCGAAGACGAAAAGGAGTATCTTTTGTGAGGCTTGGTCTGAAGATCATGTGTGTCAGGTTTGGTGTCGATTGGACAAAATTTGTGACCTGTGAAAACTTTTTAGTGTTTTTGATTAAATTCAAAATGGCGGAAAATCCATCATGGCGGAAAATGACGTCATAGGGTGCGTTGAACTCGGCTTGGTCCAAGGATTCTAACAATACATCATTTTTGACAATCGGGTCAACGGGTCAAAAGTTACGTGCATGAACGCACGTCCAACTTTGGCCTGTTGGTGGCGCTAGAGCGCTCAAGGTGCCGGTATGAAACTTGGTGAAATTAATCATGAGACTGTCCTCAATCAGTGTGCCAAATTTCACAACTTTTTACCAGACGGTTCTATGGGCTGCCATTGACTTCCATGGCGGAAGAAGGTATAATAATAATAAGAAAAGATAGAAACACAATGGGTGCCTTCGCAGCTTCGCTGCTTGGCCCCCAAATATAGCTGCAAGCAGCAATGAGGGGGCCAAGCAGAATAGGCCAGAGTAGCCACGGCGACAAGATCGAACTCAGCAGACACCCGCGATCAACACTTTCAACAAGTGTCACATCAAAACATAACTGACTTTGTAGGGCTGAAACAGGGCTGAGTATTGCCACCGCCTCCACCAGCCAGCCACCCCCACCTAATCACCGCTGCCCTTCCCACCCCGTCCCGCCCCACCCAGCCCTTGCACGCACGCATTAGAATGAACTGGATGAAACATGTTGTCATCAGTTTCACATCAAAAAATAAAGGATCGATGAAACACATCAGCAACTACAGATGAAAATGCAATATTGCAAATTGCAGCACCCCCTACAGGTCAAAGGTCACCAAAGTTTTTGAGCGTCCTCCTAATGGGGTCATGAATATATGTAGTAAGTTTGGTTATGATACATGGCAGGGTTGCTGAGATATGAGCTCACTTCCTGTTTGGCGGCTTCGCCACCAATTTCGATTGACGGTTACGGAAGAATGCTTTTGTCAATTGTTCCAGAAACCAATATATTGATAGGTTATGGTCTGAAGATAGTCTGTGCCAATTTCGGTGAAGATCAGATGAAATTTGTGACCTGTGAAAACTTTTTGATGTTTTTGATTAAATCCAATATGGCGGCCGAATCAATTATGATGACATCACAAGTTGGCCTGGGTTGGCTTAAGGACGTCCAACAGTATTACCTGAAACCACTAGTGCATTTTAATTCTAAGCACAACAGCAGCTACAGGCCAAAAGGCATGTTTCTTAATTACAGCGCCCCCTAGAGGTCAAAGGTCACCAGATTTCTTGAGTGTCCCCGTGATTGGGTGTTGAGTCTATGCACCAAGTTTGGCTGTGATACATGCAAGGGTTGCTGAGATATGAGCTCACTTCCTGTTTGGCGGCTTCGACGCATATTTCGATTGGCTGTTACGGGCGAACGGTTTGAGTTCCGAAGACGAAAAGGAGTATCTTTTGTGAGGCTTGGTCTGAAGATCATGTATGTCAGGTTTGGTGTCGATTGGACAAAATTTGTGACCTGTGAAAACTTTTTAGTGTTTTTGATGAAATTCAAAATGGCGGAAAATCCATCATGGCGGAAAATGACGTCATAGGGTGCATTGAACTCGGCTTGGTCCAAGGATTCCAATGATACCTCATTTTTCACAATCGGCCATACGGGTCAAAAGTTACGTATGTGAACGCATGTCCAACTTTGGCCTGTTGGTGGCGCTAGAGTGCTTGAGGTGCCATCATGAAACTTGGTGACATTAATCATGGGACTGTCCCTAATCAGTGTGCCAAATTTCACAACTTTTCACCAGACGGTTCTATGGGCTGCCATTGACTTCAATGACGGAAGCGTAATAATAATAAGAAAACATAGAAACACAATGGGTGCCTTCGCAGCTTCGCTGCTTGGCCCCCAAATATAGCTGCAAGCAGCAATGAGGGGGCCAAGCAGTTGAGCAGGAGTTGTCATGGCAACCCAATGTTGCTACATTATACACACACCCAATTAACCCCCCCTGTCCCACACACACACATATACACAGATAAACTTCTTCCCCCACACACCCCAATAACCCCCCACACATATGCATACCTCAAACATCACCAAATTTATTGTGCGTAGTCAGGTTGTAGTCACAAGTCCACATACCAAGTTTGGTGTCGATACAAGAAAGTGTTGATAATTGTAGCACCCCTAGTGGTCAAAGCTCACTAAATATATTGTGCGTCTTCAGGATGTGTTCCCGAGTCCATGTACCAAGTTTGGTGTCGATACGATAAAGTTTTTCTAATTATAGCGCCCCTAGTGGTCAAAGGTCACTAAATGTATTGTCCTTATTCAGGATGTGGTCCCGAGTCCAGGTACCAAGTTTGGTGTCGATACGAGAAAGTGTTGCAAATTATAGCACCCCTAGTGGTCAAACGTTGCTAAAATTATTGTCTGTCCTCAGGATGAGGTCCCAAGTCCATATACTAAGTTTGGTTTCAATATGTGAAAGCATTGCTGAAATATGAGCCCACTTCTTGTGATTATAGCGCCACCTATAGGTCAAAAGTCATCAAATTTATTGAGCCTCCTCCTAATTGGGTCCTGAGACCCTGTACTGAGTTTGGTGTTGATACGCAAAAGCCTTGCTGAGATCACTTCACTTCCTGTTTGGCGGCTTCGCTGCCAAACTTGATTGGTCAAGACGGGCGATGGGTTTTGAATATGGGTCCAAAAAGCAATGCGTTTGTGAGTCATGGTCTGAAGATCATCTGAACCAAGTTTCATGAAAATCGGATGAACTTTGTGACCTTTGATGCCTTTTAAGTGATTTTGATTAAATCCAATATGGCGGCCAGATCAATTATGTTGACATCACAAAATCACATCTGTCAGCCTTAGGACCTCCCAGAGACATCACTAGTATATTAACATTAACATTAACAGACACCAATAGTAAGTTTTAATTCCAAACACATCACCCGTTACAGGCCAAAATGTAATTTTGCTTATTATAGCGCCACCTATAGGTCAAAAGTCATCAAATTTATTGAGCCTTCTCCTTATTGGGTCCTGACCCCATGTACTGAGTTTGGTTTTGATACGTTAAAGCTTTACTGAGATATTACTTCGCTTCCTGTTTGGCGGCTTCGCCGCCAAACTTGGTTGGTCGTCTCAGGCAACCGGTTTTGAATATGTCTCCAAAAAGCAATGCGTTTATGAGTCATGGTCTGACGATCATCTGCGTCAAGTTTCGTGAAAATCGGAGAAACTTTCTGACCTTTGATGCCTTTTAAGTGTTTTTGATGACATCCAATATGGCGGTCGAATAAATTATGTTGACGTCACATGTTGGCATGTTTCGGCCTAAGGACCTCTCAAGGTATTAACAGATATCACTAATATGCTTTAATTCTAAACACATGACCCGTTACAGGCTAAAACATAATTTTGCTAATTATAGTGCCACCTATAGGTCAAAAGTCATCAAATTTATTGAGCCTCCTCCTAATTGGGTACTGAGACCCTGTACTGAGTTTGGTGTTGATACGCGAAAGCCTTGCTGAGATATCACTTCACTTCCTGTTTGGCGGCTTCGCCGCCAAACTTGATTGGTCGTCACAGGCAACCGGTTTTGAATATGTCTCCAAAAAGCAATGCGTTTATGAGTCATGGTCTGACGATCATCTGCGTCAAGTTTCGTGAAAATCGGACAAACTTTGCGAACTTTGATGCCTTTTAAGTGTTTTTGATGAAATACAATATGGCGGAAGATCCAACATGGCGGAAATTGACGTCATGGGGTGCGTTGAGTTCGGCCTCATCCAAGACTTCCAAAGATATTGCGATATTCAAAATCGGGCATACGGTTCAAAAGTTAATTGCATGGATGCAATGTCAACTTTGACCCATTGGTGGCGCTAGACTCTCTGTGGTTCAGGCATAAAACTTGCTCAAATTAATTTTTATACTGTCCCGAATCAATGTGCCAAATTTCACAACTTTTTACTGTACGGTTCTATGGGCTGCCATAGACTTCAATGACAGCGGAAAGATGTGTAATAATAATAAGAAAAGGTAGAATCACTAAGGGTTGCCGCGCAGCTTCGCTGCTTGGCCCCCAATAAGAAAAGGTAGAATCACTAAGGGTTGCCGCGCAGCTTCGCTGCTTGGCCCCCAATAAGAAAAGGTAGAATCACTAAGGGTTGCCGCGCAGCTTCGCTGCTTGGCCCCCAATAAGAATACGTAGAATCACTATGGGTTGCCTCGCAGCTTCGCTGCTTGGCCCCCAATAAATATAGCTGCAAGCAGCAATGTGGGGGCCAAGCAGTAGGCCGGAGTAACCACGGCAACTCAATGCTGTTAGCTCGATGCTGCAATCAGACATATGGCCATAAGCTGTCAGAGCAAGTTTCATTCCTAGCACGTCAAAAAATACAAGCCAACTTGCATTTTTGCTGTTTGCAGCGATCCTAGAGGTCAAAGGTCACCAAATTTCTTGGACGTCCTCCCGATGGGGTCACAAGTCCTTATACTAAGTTTGGTTTTGATAGATGCTACGGTGGCTGAGATATGAGCTCACTTCCTGTTTGGCGGCTTCGCCACCAATTACGATTGGCTGCTACGGGCAAACGCTTCTGTCAATTGTTACAGAAATCAATGCACTGACAAGGCATGGTCTGAAGATCGTCTGTGCCCATTTTGTTGAGGATCAGATGAAATTTGTGACCTAGGGAAATTTGTTAATGTTTTTGATTAAATCCAATATGGCGGCCGAATCAATTACGATGACATCACAAGTTGGCATGGGTCAGCCTACGGACCTCCAACAGTATTACCAGACACCACTAGTGCGTTTTAATTCTAAGCACAACTGCAGCTACAGGCCAAAATGCATTTTTGCTGATTGCAGCGCCACCTAGAGGTCAAAGGTCACCATATTTTTTGAACGTCCCCCTGATGGTGTCCTGAGTCCAGGTACTAAGTTTGGTTATGACAGATCAATGGGTTGCTGAGATATGAGCTCACTTCCTGTTTAGCGGCTTCACCGCAAATTTTGATTGGCTGTTACGGGCAAACGGTTTTAGTTCCGAAGACGAAAATAAGTATCTTTTGTGAGGCTTGGTCTGAAGATCATGTGTGTCAGGTTTGGTGTCGATTGGACAAAATTTGTGACCTGTGAAAACTTTTTAGTGTTTTTGATTAAATCCAAAATGGCGGAAAATCCATCATGGCGGAAAATGACGTCATAGGGTGCGTTGAACTCGGCTTGGTCCAAGGACTTCAACGATATCTCATTTTTGACAATCGGCCATACGGATCAAAAGTTACGTGCGTGAACGCATGTCCAACTTTGGCCTGTTGGTGGCGCTAGAGAGCTTGAGGTGCCATCATGAAACTTGGTGACATTAATCATGGGACTGTCCCTAATCAGTGTGCTAAATTTCACAACTTTTCACCAGACGGTTCTATGGGCTGCCATTGACTTCCATGGCGGAATAATAATAATAATAAGAACAAATAGAAACACAATGGGTGCCTTCGCAGCTTCGCTGCTTGGCCCCCAATAATAATAAGAAATCATAGAAACACAATGGGTGCCTTCGCAGCTTCGCTGCTTGGCCCCCAATCATAGAAACACAATGGGTGCCTTCGCAGCTTCGCTGCTTGGCCCCCAATAAGACTAAAATAGACTAATATACACTACAATAAAACTAAATTAGAACAAACAGACACAAATAAGACTTAAATAGACTTTTCAGCCCACACACACACACACACACACACACACACACACACACACCTGTTTGTAAATGCTCCCACACAGAGAGCAAGTCCACTGCATCTTAAGGTGTAACACGCAGGTCACGTGCACTTTGAGCCGACCCAGCATGCAACGCTGCCTCTCTTCAGGGCGCACCCACTCCCCCAGGAGCATCATGGGAGGGGGCAGGCAGTGCCGCGCTGAGCTGGAGACAAAAACAGAAGAAACAATTAAAGATGAAAAGAACTCTCTATTGATGTAGCTATCAATGTATCTTCCCCAATCAAAAGGAAGGGAGGGAGGAAGAGAGGATCTAGACAAACTCACTCTGAATCTGCTGACCCCAGACCAGTGACCGTCACGCAACTAACAGGCAGAAAACGGCAGTAAACGTTACCCTTCCTGGAACATGCAAACACAAACACACACACACACACGCACACACACACACACATGCGCGCACACACACACACATACTTTAGACACAACTAGCCAGTAAATGTGGTGTAAAGCCATGGAATAGCCCATGTGAAATCAAATAGCTAAATAAAATAACGCTTGGGCCCTACAAAATGGTGAGAAATTGACATGTGCAATGGGCACCTGGACACTGAGCGGTGGAAGGAGTGGAGCACCACGGTTGCCCCAGAGATCAGGCCGGGGATGAAGGGATTGTGGGATAGGTCCAGATAGACCTGGATACTCCGACCTGATGCTTCTGCATCTTCTACTGTCAACCGAAATCTGAGGTCTGTCTCTACACATACATCTGCACACACACACACACACACAGAGTAAGTCATTAGATCTCTCACATACACAAACACACAAAAAATGGACCTAGTCATTAAGGGCATTATGTATCACAAGATGAAGATTTCTACCTTTATCCTTGATCAGTGATGGGATGACGGGGGCCTTTCCCTGTTCTTCCGCCAGCATGATTCGCTGAGATATAATGCCATAAAAGGACACAATATCTGGACAGGAACTGGAGAGAGTATGCAATTACTTGAAAGTATCAACAGTGTCAAATAACGGTCCGTTTATGAACAGCCAAATATTTCGGAGAATGGGGGTGAATGTCTTACCTGTTTTGTAGCACCTGAGATATAGTTTTAATGTTTTGTGCTTGTGATGGACTAATCTAAAGGAGTGAGTAAGCAGACACACAGACACACACACACACGCACACACACACACAGCAAGGTTACAAACCCACATTTCAAAGTTATCTACGTTATTTAACTAACATGACACATTCCATCATTGATTTTTCTTCACTGACACAGTATCTGTGTGTGTGCTGTGTCTCACTGCATTCAGACCGGATCTGTTTGGATGTGTGTGTGTGTGTGTCACCTGTATGGTCAGTGGAGAGATGGCCAGTGTGTGGACGCGCCAGCGAGGCTGGACCACGAGAGAGGGGTTGCCATGGCTTTTCACTCCCCCCTTGAACCTTTCAGTCTTCACACTGAACACAGCAACATCCTGAGCGAGAGAGGGGACGCAGCCAGGAGAAAGAGAAAGAGAAGAAAGAAGGGATAGGAGGAGAACAGAGGAGGACAGGAAGGGCATTTGTGTCTAATTAGTGAGGACACAGAATAGATGGACACAATATTTTACCTTGTTCCCTGATGTTAACATAGAAGGCAACTTTGGTCTGTCAAAAATATATCCACATGCCTATTTGCAACCCTATAACTAGATGTACCGCAGAGCGGTACAAAATATGACCGCCGCCCAGTCCAGCACATTTTTCCACAAAAAGAAATCACGCTGAAAGGCCTATATGATTCTAACTGTCTCACTAAATTGCATTATCCACACTCAATTCTCACTGGTATCTGCTAGACAACAAGTACCAAAACATGATTAGTTCATAGATTTCACATGCAAAATTCATTTTATACAACCCCACCTCCATCTTGCCTGTTTATAATTCTGAGAAATTCTTGATTGTTTGTGTTATGTTTATGTTATGTGTGTGTGTGTGTGTGTGAGTGTGTGTGTGTGTGTGTGTGTGTGCGTGCGTGCTTGTGTTTGTGCCTGCGTATGTGCCTGTGCATGCAAGCGTACATATGTCTACTGTGTGAGTATCTGTCATACGTATGATTACTGTGAATGTATGTGTGTGTGTGTGTGTATCTGTGCACATGTGTGCACATGAAATGGGTTAACATGACCCCTGGAGGCAAACATACAGAAAAAAATGGTCATCCTAGGCCCTACAGTTCTCAAGATATTCACAGAGAACTGTGTCTGGCCTACCCTCCTTTCGGGGGGTCCAGTCCAGCGGGGGGGCTACAGATCAAAACGAAAAATGACGGTTCCATGCTATCCATGTGGGGGTACATGCCCACCAAGTTTTGTGTACCCCGGTCTTTCAGTGTCCCGGGAATCCTTGTTGGTGTACGTCACTAAATGTACACATAAACTAGATGTACCGCAGAGCGGTACAAAATATGACCGCCGCCCAGTCCAGCACATTTTTTCCACAAAAAGAAATCACGCTGAAAGGCTTATATGATTCTAACTGTCTCACTAAATTGCATTATCCACACTCAATTCTCACTGGTATCTGCTAGACAACAAGTCCCAAAACATGATTAGTTCATAGATTTCACATGTAAAATTCATTTTATACAACCCCACCTCCATCTTGCCTGTTCATAATTCTGAGAAATTCTTGATTGTTTGTGTTATGTTTATGTTATGTGTGTGGGTGTGTGTGTGTGTGAGTGTGTGTGTGTGTGTGTGTGCGTGCTTGTGTGTGTGCCTGCGTATGTGCCTGTGCATGGAAGCGTACACATGTCTACTGTGTGAGTATATGTCATACGTATGATTACTGTGAATGTGTGTGTGTGCGTGTGTATCTGTTTGTGCACATGTGTGCACATGAAATGGGTTAACATGACCCCTGGAGGCAAATATACGGAAAAAAATGGTCATCCTAGGCCCTACAGTTCTCAAGATATTCACAGAGAACTGTGTCTGGCCTACCCTCCTTTCGGGGGGTCCAGTCCAGCGGGGGGGCTACAGATCAAAACGAAAAATGACGGTTCCATGCTATCCATGTGGGGGTACATGCCCACCAAGTTTTGTGTACCCCGGTCTTTCAGTGTCCCGGGAATCCTTGTTGGTGTACGTCACTAAATGTACACATAAATTATTTTATTGTAAGGCCCCCCATGAACGAAAGTACACAAAACTTGGCATGCATTCGGAGGGTGTCATAATGATCCTACACTTTCAATTTCGTGCAGTTTTGACCATGTCAGCCAGAGATATTGTGATGAAAACACCTAAATTTTTGCTTTTTAATTTTTAACTAGGTGGCGCTATACATGAAATAAGTGGTAATGGGATGGGTTGACATGGCCCCTTGAGATCAACATACAAAAAAAAGGTGGACCTCCTAGGCCCTACGGTTCTCGAGATATTCACAGAAAACTGTCTCCGGCCACCTACAGGCCAGTTGGTGTATAGTAACATAAATTAATTTATTGTGTGGCCCCCCATGAACGGAATTCCACGAAACTTGGCGTGCATTCAGAGGGTGTCATAATGATCCTACACTTCCAATTTCGTGCAGTTTTGACTATGTTAGGTCACAGATACCTGCGATTACAACACCTCATTTTTACTTTTTTGTGTTTAACTAGGTGGCGCTATACATGAAATGAGTGGTTATGGAATGGGTTGACATGGCCCCTTGAGATCAACTTACCAAAAAAAAATGGTCCTCCTAAACCTTACGGTTCTCGAGATATTCACAGAAAACTGTGTCTGCCCTACCCTCCTTTCGGGGGGTGCAGTCCAACGGGGGGGCTACAGATCAAAACGAAAAACGATGGTTCCATGCTATCCATATGGGGTTACATGCCCACCAAGTTTCGTCTACCCCGGTCTTTCAGTGTCCCAGGACTCATTGACAGAAATTTGGGCATGCGAAAAAGAAAAAAAAAAAAAAAAAAAAATCTGACTAAACCTATATGACCGCCGCTTCGCTGCGCGGCGGTCATAATTAGACTGGGGAATGAAATGGCCAATTTTAGCAGATATCTAGCGCCCCCTCATGGTCATCTTGCACCCACATGGATAATTTGGTAAGGTCAAATGTGGAGGGGGCAGTGGTCAGAGAGATGATTTGCGCCACAGTCTGTCTTTGTACAGATTGCCTGTTTTTTAGTGATCATTTCAAAGTCCAAGATCTGCATATGAAGGAAACAGCCATGTTTGTGGTTCTGGTTTGTGGCCGTGCACCCAATGTAAACGCTTTTTTCATTCTACCGTACATCATCTTTAAAGCAACAGGCAGCCAATAAGATTAGGCCAAAAGGATTTGTACCCATCTCTGACCAGTCTATGACTGTTGGTGTTGTGTATATTATGGGTATGTACATCAACTTAGCAAGTGTGTGTGTGTGTTTGTGTGTGTGTGTGTGTGTACCTCTGTGTGTAGGGCGACGAGTCGATACACAGACCCAGGATGCAACAGAGGAAACCATCTGACAGCAGAGCTGATGAACTGCAAATCAAGCTGAGAGAAAGAGAGAGAGAGAGAGGGATGGAAAGAAGACCATTGAAAGGAGATAAATCAGAGTTAAGAAAAAATACTGACCAAGTTTATATTGCACAACAAGGGCACAACACTTGAAATGAAATGTCCATGAGCTAAAACATGCCGTAAAGAGAGAACAAAAAGGAGAAACGGCTAGAGATTAAAGAGAGGGAAGAGAGGAAGAGAGGAGTAAAAGAGATGTCTGATGGGAGGGGCGACAGGGCTCCGTACCTGTGTGTGTGGCGTCTTGTACTCTCTCTCCTGCAGCGGGCTGTTTCTGGGGTCGCTCTCCCACCCCTGTGCTCTTCCCAAACACGTCACCGTGGCGACAAAACTCAGCGACAGGCCTGGCGTCGCCCCTGACGACAGCTGTTGGTTGCGCAGCGCCACACCCTGTTTGGTCTCCACACACACGGTGAGTGACACACAGGGGTCAGACGTCGGCCCTGCCTCCCTTCCCATTAGCCCTGGCTCTGTACCGGCCGTGGAGTTGACCTGAGCGCCCGTCTTCTGTCTCTTGGTGTCACCTCCTCCACTCTTCTCTGCCTGTTCCATTCCGTCTCTCCCTGAGCTGCATTCTTCCTCCTCTTCTTCTCTCATCCTCTTTCCGCTTCTCTTCCCTCCCTCCGCTGTGTCTTTCTCTCTCGCTCCACCCCTGCTGTCCTCCGAGGCCCTCTCCTTGATTGGATTCTTCTTTTCTCCCTCGCTTGCGGTCATTTCCTCTCTCGCTCCCTCACTTTCTCTTCTCCCAGGCTCTGACCTCCGCTCCTCATTTGACGCTTTCTCTCTCATTCGTTGGTTCTCTCGCTCCTGTAGCAGGAGGCTCATGGCAGTAGAGGGACTGAGGATGTGCAGGTCGCTCACACACACCTGCACATACACCCTGACAGAAGATACACACAACCGTGTCTCAGCGTGGAGGCTTCAGTGTATTGAAAAAGCATATGTCACCAAACATACACATCTACTCAGAGCACTACAGTGTATGTTCAACACTATGCCAGGACTCAAGATTCACACATGACGAAGAAACATTAGCCAGGTTAAAGCTATCCTGTGTGAAAATGTCACCAAGCGGTGAGATAGCAGATTGCAACCAACTCAACACTTCTCTCTCACTTTGGCTTCCCCGCTCTGTGTAGATATAAGGGACTCAGACTAAGCTTGTGAGAATTCCTCGATTTGTTGGTCATTGTAACACTAAACAACATATTTATGAATGCTATATTACATGTTTGGTAATAAAAACACATAAGAATTACACAATGCAGTGTGAGTCAGTGGCGGATCCAGAAGTGGCTGATAGTGGGCCTGGGTCTCAATCTAGGTGGGCCAGAGAAGCTAACCACCGCCTCACCACATGGGATTATTCAGTGCTCATGGTGATTGGACTTAGCACTTCTGTCCAAAGCGACTTACAGAATATGAACATTATAATACTTAAAATGAACAGTTTTAAAAAGTTGATAAGCAAAATAGTAATAATAACAATAATATCAATGCCATATTAAATATGAATAATGAAAATAAACAAAAGCCATACATATATAAAGCATAACTCTAAGAGCTATATTTTAGCGATCTAAAAAATGGCTGGTCAGGGGTGCAATACTATCGTTAGGCTGCAAATGTTGCAAAATTATGCAGATACAAATGCAATGTGTCTATGTGTGTCTGTGTTAACTGTGAAATAAAATGTGTTATGTGTATTTTTTGTGTGTATTTCCTATGAAAAAACCTATGGACATTTATTGTGTTGGAACTGGATGTTGATGTTGTGTGGTTCATGAGTGAGTGTACGGTGCATTTGACGGTGGTCATTAAAAAGTTTGAGAACTTTACACTGTGTTTTATCTTTGAATAACATATGGAGAAAAAAACAAGCGGGTTTGAATGCCATTGGACGCGGAAAGAGAATGATCTGCCCATTATTGCATCATGACTAATAACCGAATTCAATGACAAGGGGTTACAATCGAAAACATAGCCTAAAATATCAATAAATATCCAGCTGTCAATCTGGGTAGGCCTGGTCGCCACCAGGCTCACCCATAGCTCCGCGACTGGTGTGAGTGTTTACTGTATACCTGCAGTGCTTGTTAGTGATATACTTCTCCTCCTTTAGGTGCTTCCAAGATGGAAAATTAGACTTCAGGAATCTCTCAGCTACTAGAGTACAGCGCCGGATACACACCAAACAACCTGTAAATCACACACACAGTGTACTGTGCATATGCATGCTGTATACTTCAGGGCCCGTGTTCACAAAGAATTTTAAGGCTAAAAGTAGCTCCTAACTGGCGAATTTAGGAGAAACTCCTAAAATAATGGGCGTGTCACTCGTAACTTTAAGACTCCTAATTTTTTTTTTGACCAAGAGTAATTCACAAAGCACTTTTAGCACCTAAGTCTGGGACAGCTTAAAAGAAGTCGAGAGGACTCCTAAGTCACCAAGACCTATTCACAAACCGCTTTTTGTTCACATCGCAATGTTTTGACATGCACATACGCTACAGAAGCTTCCAATCGCGAGGGAACAATTGTGCATTATAGGTAGTGATGGGCAAATGAAGCTTTGGTGAACCACTGAACCACAGCAGTGTGAACCTAGCGACACTAGCTGAAAAGCAAAAAGATAGCCGCCACACATACATTTTTCAACATAAAGGTCCTTAGCAAACCAATATTTTTGGTTACATATACTGGTTTGGGTAAGGACTTTTATGTTGAAAAATCTACATGTGGCAGCCATATTGGATTTTTTCATTAGTGTTGCTAGCTTCACACTGCTGTGGTTTAGTGGTTCACCAAAGCTTCATTTGCCCATCACTAATTATAGGCATTACTAAGGGATGCAATAATGCCACCAACAACAACCAAAACTACTCAACATGTAACGTTTAATTGAGAATCAACAGATTCTCATCAACACCGGTGACAGATTAATTTAAAAAAGTTGCAAAGATACTGCATCGATCCATATGTTTCATTAGGCTATTTGTTTTGCCTTACTCTTTATTCATTTAGGCTATTTATTCAGTTATTCATCATCTTCAGTCCTTCGCACTACTTGTGTAGCGCACGCATTCTCAGACCTGTCACCTGTCACTCATCATCGTAAGGGAGGTTTTTGGAATCATTCCCGAGTTACAATCATCAGCCAATCAAGGTGGTCACTTCAGTCAAGCTTGTGCATGAGTAATGATGTCATCCATAGCAACGAAGACTCACTCTTAGCTTAGGAGTTGTCATTTTTCCTTACTGTGAATACGGGCCCAGATAAAGGAAGCGAGAGTGTGACAGTGTGTATGAGTTGTTTATTAAAACTTCAGGTTGAAACAATACCTTGAGTGTTTGTTTGTGTATGTGTGTGTCTGAGTGTGTGCGCACATCTGTGTGTGTGTGTGTGTGTGTGTGTGTGTGTGTGTATTTGTGTGAGTATGTGTGTGTGTGTCTTAAATGTTACCTAGCCATGCCGTGTTGTCTGCTGGCCGTTGGCTGCCCGCCTCAGCCGTGGTCTCCACCAGCACACAGTCCAGGGCCCCGGTCCGGTCACGCAGCTGGAGGGTGGCCGCACTCGGACTGCTCTCCAGCATCCCCACCAGCAGAGCCAGCTTGGGCTGCTCCTGCACAGACCAGGTCCTGAAGGACCAGCTGAGGAGCGGGTTCAGCTCAGCACGGGTCAGAGCCACCGCGGACGCGGGCAGGAGACTGGAGAGGGACAGGGATGACCAGCACTCCTCGGTCAGCCATTCACACAGCTTTGAGATGGAGGGCACTTCACAGCCCACACCACACACTCTATACTAGAGAGAGAGAGGGAGAATGAGAATCTGATCATTCATGTATCATTATGGAATGAGAGTGTGTTTTCCAATGTCCCATACGCAGAAAGGGTGTGTGTGTGTGTGTGTGTGTGCTACCTCACTCAGTGGACAGAGGTGTGGCTCCTTCAGCATTTCTCTGTAGATGTCCCGTGGCTTCCGGTCCTGCTCACACACACACACACACTCCAGGAGCCGAGAGGCAACCACACACACGCGTGCCTCACACACCCAGCGAGGGCACAGCCTGGTAGAGAAGGAGAATGACAGGCTCTTAGGATAGGAACACATTCTAATCTGACCTCTAACACACTGTTTGGATTGAGCCAAATGCTTGTCATGGTCCTTCAGCTGTCCGGTCAGTGTGTGCTCTGTGTGCTCTGGTGTGAGGAAGAGGGAGGGAGGGCTATCATTTGATCCTGACCTCAAATATCAACAACATTTTGCTGAATACCAAATTATATTCAATAACCAACAATCTAGTGTAATTGACACCACACCCCAGCATACTACCACAGAGGTGCAGGTACACTCGCATACAAACTGGCAGCATCAAATATAAACATGTTTCTCAGAACTGTCAAATATTTGACTGTCCGTAAAGTTATTTAATTATTTGCAGAGGTAGGTAAACAGTAAGGTTACAGCAAAAAGGGAAATATATCAGAAACGCAATAAATTATTTCTTGTGAATGTGTATGCAATCACTATAGTTGCCTATCCTCTGCACACATTATGTAATTTTATGAAGTGTGCATTTGCTAAAGTATGTGCATATACCACATGTCGTCACTACATTGATGAATAGAGCATTTACATTTTTGTGATGCAAACAATAGTTGATTATCCATGCACAGCCTTAGTACAGACAGACAGACAGACAGACAGACAGACAGACACACACACCTCTGCTGCAGTGCAGTTGAGTAGTAGTGAAGCCAAAGGTATTCAGACACGCCCAGGTTTCTCTCCAATAGGAAGCGAGGCAGAGCATCATGTGACGAGGAAGGGGCAGAACTGTCTGGCGCCACAAGGCTAAAGGCAGTCACCCGCACACTGGTACGCAGGCAGGCACAGAGCATTGTGGGCAAGCAGTGTGGTGAGGGCCGGAAGAGGAAGTGGACATGCTGAAGTTCCACCTCTGCACCTGGACGCAGGCCACTGTTCCAACGCAGCGGCTGGTAGGCCAGGCAGAGACCCACCTTTCCGTCAATCACGTATAGTCCGGCCTCCTGGTCGGTCACAGCTGTGATTACACCCTAATATAAAGAGAGAGAGAGAGAGAGAGAGAGGGAGAGGGAGAGAGAGAGAACATTTAGAATTACAATTCTGTATGCTATATAGGCCCAGATAGTTGACAAAATACAGCCACCAAAGCAGGGTATCTGCACATTTTCCAAGTGCAAATTTAAAGACTTTTAAGACCTTTTCAAGACATCTAAATGGAAAAATTAAGACTATACCACGGCAAAAAGATACATACGACAACTTAAAATTGTTTTATGCAACAGTTTTTTTCCCCTACTAATTTTAACCCCCACCCAATTTTGGATGTCTACAGAAGTTACGAAATATATTTTGGCGAAAGAAAAATAATTGTGTGAATTACCTTCACAGCTATAAATGCCCAATTTTAGGGTCTGGGCTGCTTGCTTTTGAAGCTGGCTGTACATATCTGGTTGTGCTTACTGGCTGAGACTGACTGTTCTTCACCTGTGTACTTCATCTGTAGTAGCCTAGATTACTTGCCAAAGACATGTGTACTGGACTGGATTCCCTTCAATATTTTTTTTCAAAGTTAGACTATGCTATTTAAATATTTTAATAGGCCTACTTTATATAATTTACCATGTGCATCTATTCCCATATGCATCATATGTCCCATATACAGCACAGCAAATTAAAGTTAATCCACTAATTTACATTTTGCATACCAGTTGTATCTAAACAAACCAAAGCTTGACTGAAACATTGTACAACTATTGTTTTGTTTTAAATTAATTAAAGAGACAGGTCCTCCTCGGATCCTGCTGGTTTCATCTCAAGCACGCACGTATTATGAACGCACGTTTTTTTTTTTTTTTTATGTAGCCAGTTGCCGACATTCAAAAAAAAATGTGGTTATATTTCACAACTTTTGCAAGGTAGGCATACTGGGAAAGGCTGGCAAGCAAGCTGCTGACAGATATTACAGGTATTATAACTTAGACAGATATTTTCCCTATAGGCTAGGCCAGCAACACACGCTGAAAGATGCAAACAGATCAACTTAACATGTAGGTCAGTCAGTGGTTCCTTCATAAATTGCGCAGCAAATTATCAGACGAGTGACAAAAGCACTGCGCATAATTTGACCAGCAGTCTTCGCGTCCATAGTTTGTGAAACCATGCTGCATCCGAGCATAAAGAATGTAGATGCCCAGCGCAACCGCTCACGTAGGCTACCTGCGTATCTCTCAGGCCTCGGCTACACCACGAAAACGTCAGGCATATTTGTAGCCTACATATTATTACCGTTTTCACACCTTTAACCACACCCTTAAAAAAAAACATCTTCACTCTGCAACCACTACACTTCCTCCCGTAGCCTTAGTCACTTATACAATTGCGTTCGGCCTTATTGGCGATACTCGGTGAATGAAGTTGGAGTGTTATGCACTTTGGATATCTTACGTGATTGTAGCCGTGTCTAAACAACAGAAAAGCTCATCAAAATGCGTCTAAGATGCAAAGGCATATAGGGCAGGACTTGGACCACAAGAAAATGTGCGATGTTTCGAGAAATTACAGTTTATTGACAGCGCAGATCCATATGAGTTGGGTGAGGGAGACGAAGTACCAAGTTCAACCACAAGCGCCCCCCTTCCTCTGATAACTTCTGGCATTATTCTCCTTTCTCCCTGGTTTTTTAATAACTTTTTGAAGTCGATACCTACACCAGATGTTTTTCTCAGTCTGACCTATTGGTACAACCTAAAACACGGCAATAATTAACCATTTTCCTTGACGATGTTAGGGATTTACTTCAGTGCCTAATATGCTTTCTAATGAGGCGAGTATCTCCAATATGGCAACGTCCAAATCTGATGACACGCCGTGCAAACTCCTAATATAAAAAAATATCAATTCATTAACAAGCATATTTCATGTAAATACTGAAGCAAGCTAGTTGAAACACTCAGGCCTGTATCCCTTTGGCAGCAGAGGCAGCAGAAAAACTGACGTGTAGATTCTATGTATGACAGGCCAAGATTACGGTACTTTTTTCCTTGACAAGAAAACCCTGAATTTCCATGACCTACTATATGAATGGCACATTGAAATTACTTCACCGACCAAAGATTTCAAGTAAACTTTAGTACATTTTAAACAAAATTCCCTGATAATCCCTGACTTTCCCCCAGACATGATCAAATTCCCTGACTTTCTATGTCTAGACTTTATCAAAATCCCAGGGTATTCCAGAAATGCCATGACCCGTGGGAACTCTGATAAAACCAAGAGGATAAATCTCTTTTCCCTGTCCTTCCTCTGTGTGCCTCTCACCTTGTAGCTGATGATTTTGGAGTGTTTGATTTTCACGGCACAGGCTGCGTGAGTAGCAGAAGACGCACCACTCGCACACTCTTCCCTCTGTGCTGCGTTTGTCTCCACATCGGCACATGACGCCTGCGCGTCTGTGTGGGCCGTCTGGATGTCTGTGCAGGACTCCTGCGGACTGTGCGGAACACTTTGGTCCGTCTCCACCTCGTCCACCAAAGCTGTGGTCCCAGGCGGCTGATCTGGGAGAGCGGGAGCCAGGAGGCAGGACTGTGGCGTGACGGACAGGACCCTCTGGCCCACCCAACCTCGAAGAGAGCACACGCGTAGCGCCCGCACACACACTCGGCGGCCCACACACACACACGAGCGCCAGAACACGTACCTGGAGTCCTGGGGAGGGGGAACACATCGGGATGGTCATCACTAGGACGCAAACACAAGCAAAGCAAAACACAGCAGAAAAATCCCAAAAGTCTTAAAAGCAATAGTGTTGTTCGCAGTGATGGTTTAGTTCTTTCTATTTATATATCTATCTACTCATCACAGGCACACCTACACACAAAAGATAACTTAAAGTCAAGTTCAAGTTCAATGAAATGTTCCTTTCTCTTTATTTATGTTAGGGCTGTGCAATAAATCAAAATGGAATTTTAATGCCTTCCAAAGATTATAATATCTAACATAACCAAGATACAAATGATTATTTTGCCATATTGACAAATAATCCTGATTATGATTTTTGCCATAATTGAGCAATGAATCTTTCTATCTATTTATTTATTTATTTATTTATCTATCTATCTATTCATCCATCCATCACACATCCATAAACCTTTATTGACTTACCATGACCAGTATGGACACAGTGTAATCCCTCTCTCTCAGACTGAAACTGAATAAACGCTTCCCTGCGATGACCAAAAGAGGGCTCACTGCACACACCTCCCCATTCACACACAAGAGCTCCTTCCCTGGTCGCCTAGGACAAGCGCACCCAGAGAACAGAGAAGGATGATGTGGGGAGGAAAGCAATTCCCAAACAAAGCGTTTTAAGCGAGGATGAAGAAAGACATTATAGAGTCAGGATGGTGAGAGAGAAGATCAGTCTGATGAAGACTGGAGATTTCAGGAGTACAGAGGAGTCTGAAGGGACTGGGAAAAGGCAGGACAGGACAGGACAGACAGACACCTTATTTGCACATCTGCATAACATCTTTTCATTTTGGCATATGTTCACATATTTTTCTGTTTGCCTTGAGGTTTCCTAGAATGTTTGTGAGCAGTGAACAGTCTGGGAAGGTAGTTAATAATAATAATAATAATAATAATAATAATAATAATAATAATAATGGAGATGCTCTTCCCATCATCCATTGCCTGTTCCTCATAACTCACTTCTCTCTCATCCGTCTGACAGCTTCCTTGACCCCCAGCGATTCTGGAAGTGACCCTCCGGGATCAAAAGTGACTGCATCAGGTGTTAGATGGATAGGAGAGGCAATCAGTTCCAGGTAACCTGCCTCCTGGCCTACCTTTCCTGGTGTATTTCGGGGAATGAAGTTCCAAGAAGGAAACAGCATGGGTTGGTTGATCCACAAGGGGTCTGGGTACAGCAACTGGGGACAGACGGAACAGGGGGTTGAATACTGTGTAAACCTAATAATGTGTGTGTGTGTGTGTGTGTGTGTGTGTGGGAGAGAGAGAGAGAGAGAGAGAGAGAGAGAGAGAGAGAGACCTCACCTCACAGTGCACACTCCCGCTGGAGTCAGACACCCTCCAGCCCTCCATCCCTGTACTCAGGCAGCCAATAAGCAGCAGGTTGGCACGGGGGAGGGCTCTGTGACTGGGCAGAGCCTGCTCTGTCTCCCGGATCAGTTCTCTGTGCTGACTAGTGCTCATAGCGAGACTGCTGAAGCAAGGGGACCGCTGCCTGGAGAAGAGCTCCGACACACAAACACACCTGCAGAATATGCACAGAAATACAATTGAACTGAACATGTAAAACACATATTTAATCAGTGTACAATGTACATACACACACACTGTGTATATTTGTGTGTAAACTGATTTAATTAAAGGTAAACAATTGGCTCTCATGTAGACTGAATCACACTTTACAGTATGTTGCAACGCAGGAACTGATATTTAACTGATCATGTAATGTGTACCGGAACTTTTGTAGTCATTATAACAGTGCTTTTTCTCGTCGGAGAAGCTGATGAATGCCCACGTATGCCACTTTCAATAACAACCTACCTGAAGCTAAGGGGAAGTAAATCGAACGAAAAGCAGCCTTGCAGGCGCGATACAACTGCGAGGGCCACTTCATCAACAACCATCCCTTCGCTGAGCACCGGGAGAAGCCTGTCCCTCACACTACAGAACAGCTCGCTCAGCCAGGTCTGCTCCTGAAAAAAAGAGCATTAATCGCAATAGATAGTAAATGTTACAGGTGTTTAGTGTCGTTTTAACGCATAACGCCTAAATCTGCCTTGGAAGACAGTACGGCAGGCCTTGTGTGAAAATCAATATTCAGTCCCTTGCAATATTACTGCAGGATAAGGAGACATTTAATTGCATTTCACTTGTGAGGCAAGATCCTGTACCCACACGTACCACTCGACTCTTCTCTGAGAAATGCCTCAGAAATATATCCATCCCTTTTCCCAAGAAAACAGCATTATTTTTCAGCCATCGCAGCTAATGCACTAGCGACCTAGCTAACTTTTGAATTTGAAGGCATTGGTTAGCCTAGTGTTGACATGTGTTGCATGTAACTTGTAGACAGCGTACATTTAAACATTACAACACATTTCTTTAGCAGTTATGTTATGTTCTGCGTCGCACAATAGAATAAAAGAACACAACCCTGCTGTTATCTGAGAAATCCTGGAGAAATCCAGCTATGTTTCCCTCGCGCTAAATTCTCTCGCAACTCTTCATAACATCCGCTCACGTGACTTCTAATCTTCCGACCCAGTTGATACAAATTATTGTGAAACAAATGTGCATGGACGTGGTTCTACAGTAGTCATTTTGTATCCTGTGCTGGTCATGTGCATTTGATAATTGTATTATCTATTTAATATGGATAATTATAACGTAAATGAATGGTTTCCCTTTGTTCCCCTTTGATAAATGAAGTTCGTTTTGCAATGATACAATAGCACCTCACCAAAAGCAAACCATTATAATAACTAAGTTATATCAATTGGTACAACTTCAATGAGTGTGTGTATACATTATCTAGTAACACAAAGAGGAGCAGCCTAATTTCAAATTCATCCTGGGTTTTGGGCATTCTCATATGAAGACAATCTGTCTTTGAATTAACGCGTTTCTTTCTCAAAGCATGCAGAGGGGCATCCTTTGTTTAATAGTGGCCATGATGTTGTCAGTGGTGAATGCAATTCATGTCTAGATTTTAATCGTTCATTCAAGGTTATTTTCGATACCGGTGTGTCTGGGGAAACTGTCAAATAACATTCAGATGCCACTGAGAGGTTTAAATGATGTGTGTAGGGCAGTCTATTTAGGGTGAAGCCCATTGGAATATAACCATTTTCACAGTGGGTTGCTTCAGAATCATTACACAAAGAACGACAACATTGCTCATATGTGGTGACCAATCAAGCCCTTGTGTTCAGAGCCGATGGCTGACGATTGGGATTTGAATCAATACAGACTGGTAAGGTAACCAACCAGTGCGAGCGGGGGCAGGGTCTGCAAGGCGTGTGCTAAAGGCGGGTCCGCGGCGCGCGCCTGACAACATAAACAGTACGTGAAGTAGAGGAGAAGAAACGAGTTGAAGTCTATTAACGTTAACGTTACATCGTTTGGCCTGGAAAGGTAGGTTCGTTACTAACATGCACAAAATAACATATTTTGGGAATAATGTTTTGTGTAATTTCTGTATTTTATCAGTCGAATGTATTAGTGAGATGAATTTACTATGGGAAGTTAACTGACTGAATAATGTTGACGTGAACATTAGCTGCTACGTTAGGTTAGCTTCTACCATTGTGTCAAGGCGTTAAGCTAAAAATATAGCTGACGTTGGCGACTATTGGTCCTTGGAAAGTTAGACTTCGAAATGAAGTTAAATCATGAGTTTTCTTTTGGGTCATTCTAGTCCTTCCATAGGTAACGCGACATCACGGATGTTATTTAAACAGAACTAGATGTCGCCGTAGCTAAATTTGTTAGTTAACGGTACCCATCTGTGGGTACAGAAGAAAGCTAGCTAACGTTAGCTGCTCTGCTAGGGCGCTAGTTGGCTCGTTCTATGGAATGGGGCTAGGTTGGGATTAGGCGGGAAAGAAAATGGAGGGACCATTGTTCTTCAAGTAGAAGCTAGCTACAGTGAAGGTAGCTACCATTTAGCTAAGGTAACGTGCTAACATGAACTGTAAATGCGTCACTTGGATTAGCGAATCAGTTGTTTCGATAAATCATTACCATTGTATCTCAATTTCATCACCATATGTTTCTTGCGAGGATGTCCGAATACATTGAACGTCTGTTTATTTACCATTTTTAGTATGTTTGCTTGCATTAGCTCAGAAAGCTAACGTTAACCGCAATCCCTGTAGTTTCGTGAGTTCAACTGAGGTAACATTAGTAGACTGAATCGCACACATACTAGAACATCGTTAAACGCAAACACTTGTGCTTCAAACTTTGATGTTTTGTATAGTTATATTTAATTATCTTCATCAGATTTCCAGTCATGGTCAAAGGAGACGTGAATAAGCCCAAGGGCAAGACGTCTGCGTACGCTTACTTTGTGCAGACTTGCAGGGACGAGCATAAGAGAAAAACTCCGGATGTTCCCGTCAACTTCGCTGCGTTCTCCAAGAAATGCTCCGAACGGTGGAGGGTAAGTCGTTGCACCCGGAATTGGATTTGGTCTTAAATGCTGATTGCTCTTATGTTAGATTTAAGTGTAGTAAATGTCTCGTTCTCGTTCTCCTTCAGTCATTAACGGCCCCTGATAAGATCAGGTTTGAGGACATGGCGAAGGCAGACAAGGTCCGTTACGACCGGGAGATGACGACTTATGTTCCCCCAAAAGGAATGGGCAAACGGGGCAAGAAGAAGAAGGACCCTAATGCACCCAAACGTCCCCCGTAAGCCTTTACGTTTTTATTTATTTGCTAAATAGATTTGGTCACACAAGTATAAATCAGTTCAAAATGGCCACATTGAGATATTACAGACGCTGTGGGAGAGCGGTGTGGTATGTTGCTATGATGTTTCCATGGTTAAAATTCCATTCTCATTTAAGGTATTTTAAGAGTGAATCATAATCATCATGTGAAGTAACCCCTAGATTCTGTTGGTCCACCACAGCTCTGCATTCTTCATCTTCTGCTCAGACCACCGTTCTAATATTAAGGGCGACAATCCAAGTCTGACCATTGGTGAGATTGCCAAGAAACTGGGTGAGCTGTGGTCCAAGCAGAGTGCCAAGGACCGTGCTCCATATGACCAGAAGGCTGCCAAGCTGAAGGAGAAGTACGAGAAGGTGAGTCAAGAGAGGCTTCATTAGTCATGTATATTGAATAGAATTTTTATTTTATTTTTTCACATGCACAAGTCTTCTGGTTAAGTATGTTGATATTGTAACCGGGATGTCTATTTTGCACACACAGGAAATTGCAGCATACCGTGCTAAGACAGGCATGGGTGGCGGAGCCAAGAGGGGTCCTGGCCGACCACAACCAGCTGCTATGGCTGGCAGACAGGCAGAGCCTCAGGACGACGACGACGAGGACGAAGATGATGACGAGGATGATGACGAGGATGATGATGAGGATGATGAGTAGAGAGCTCTAGTGTGTGTCTGTGGACCTGCGCGCATTTGCCCGTCAATGAATCGATGCGCCCTGAAACAGACAACCTCAGGCTAGGGATGTTTGTGTGTGCGCGTGTGAGTGTGACAAAAAGCCCTGTACTGAGGTCTGAGGTGTTTGTGTTGAGTGTTCATGTGTGTAGCCAGTTTCAGCAATAACACAGGTGAGATGTGGAGGAATCTCCTCAATACTTCTTTTTTTTTCCTCCAGTTTTTATTTTTTTACCTGGAATTATTTGTAACAAACATGTAGTATGCAATTTTTTTTATAATAAAATGGTTTTAATTACTTTAAAATTTGCCTGAGAATGAATCATTACTAGTGTATTAATTACATTCCTGGACTCAAGGTCATTTTTTTTCTTGATTTACTGGGAACCAATTCTATGAGTATTGAAGGCAGAAAAAAGTTAATTTGACTTTGTAAGCCTGTTTTAGGTAATTGAACTCTAGATGCTCGTCTGTTCAAGCCACTGAAACTGCGTGGGCTCTTTTAATATACTATTGAGTATTTCAGACATAACATATCTATACAGGGTTCCCACGGGTAATGGAATTTTTAAAAGCCTACTCCAGACATGGAAAGTTGGAATTTGATCACGTTTTGGGCCAAGTCATGGAATATATAGCATATTCAAAATTAAGTTGACATTGATCAGAAACATTTTCTGTGCAGTAGCCTACTTTTGAGTTAATTTACATGCTTCCTGTAATACTGTGGCTGGTTTTTGTCTGTTCAGATGTTTTTTCTTAGTCTATTAAAGGTCATGGAAATGTAGCTTTTTAGTCTGAAAAGTCAGGGAAATTCACCATTGACTTAGAGTGGGAACCCTGTCTATGTACTGCATTTCAGTATACAAAATAACCGCTTGCATAAGCAAATTATCTTAAATCTTCACATCCCTGACCTGAGCCAGTTATACCCATCATCCTTGCCAGTCTTTTGGAATATATCTTTGGAAAAGTAAACCATGGTGACTATACCCACTTAAGCTCTTTTTCAAGACGTTAACCTTGAAGATAGGTTGAAGTTTGTAAATGCAACATTAAACGTGCTTGTGCGACTTGGTTGTCTAAAAATAATGTAATACATACCACATACATATACACTAACAGAAAGTCAGGGATATTCGGCTTTCGGGCCAGGGTTGCATTTACGATGAATGAGGGACCAGTGGGCCTCAGTGCTGTTCTCTGATAAGTCGATTCACGTTGAGCAGAAATGATGGCCGACAACGATGTTGGAGACGCCAATGAGCGCTATTTGTCAGCCACTGTTGTCACCAGACGACCCTTTGGTGGTGGTGGTGTTACAGTGTGTGCAGGTCAATACAGAACTGCCCTACACTTTGTGAATGGTACAGAGACAAACCCACACTTCCTAAATAACATTCATCCAGTCATTGTGCCCCTGAACAACACAGGCCTAATTTCATCTTCAGAGACGACAATGCTCCACCTCATCGAGGTCGCATCATTAGACAATGGCTGCTGAAGATGGGTACCTCAAATGGAGTGGACTGCACTTTCTCTAGCCTACACTAAGGTACATCACATCTAAAAGGAGTGTCCCCATCTGATATGGCTCAGGATTGCCCCCTTGTGGAGAATATAGCATGATAATAACATTAAAATGGGCTTTGTATTAATTTTCTAATCGCATAATCATTACAAGCACTGATGCGCTTTGTTACTCATTGCACATATTTCTGATATTAGGAATGGCATAAAGCTGTTTGGAGATACAGTCAATATTCATGCATGAATGAATTGCATAAATGGTAGTTTGGTAGTGGGATTTTGGAGTTACCAATGATCTTAGTCATTACTCAAGAAGAGTGGAAGAGTTCCCTACATATGGGACATCAGGTGAAGTCAATTGTAAGACTCATTAACACACATGATCAAATGTCCTTGTTCTGTCAAAATGGAAACAATATTCCTGCAAACAGCCAGTTTTATTACAAGCTCAAAGAATGAAACTGAAAAAAATGTTCATGCTGTTTTATGCATAAAAGCAAGTTTTCAAGATACTCAGGGATGTTTAGATTCCACTTTCCCATACATAGAAATTAGGTAACACTTCTCATTTTAATATCCACAAGCACCCAACACACATACACACACACTCCTAGGGCTTATTCAACATGTAGACCTGCACAATTTGGCATCTTGAAATGTTTATTAAGATAAATATCACTAAAACATCCGAACATCATAATACTCAAGAGATCACTCCAAAGTTTCAGAACATCAGGCTCGACCTTGAGGTCACATTAAGTTCACGTTTGCCAACATCAGTACAAACCTAAATGAAATACAGTATGTTCCATGGTCATCACCCCCATCACTACGTCACTAACGACTACGGCTACCCACACAGGACATATGTAACTCTCTCCGAATGGATAATTGAGACTCTAATGAATGGTGCTTCTGTTTTTTTTTAGGGGTGCTCTGTGTGTCCAAAACACAGACGCACCACTCAGGCGCTAAGGTGCTAATGGCAAATGAGTAATCAACAAAGAGAAGATCAAATTTCACAACTCAGTCATGCAGACAAGAGACATTTGTTAATTTCAGATGTTGATATATTAGAAATAACATAGTATAGTCACAAAGACTTGAATGAAATGGAGTTCCTGAAATTTAGTGTTGTTTTTAAACTCTGCTTGATTTGGACCCCAACTCAACTCAAATGCATTATGAATCAACAAAAGTAGCTCCATGAGTCAATCAAATATATCTTAACAGATATTTGGAACGGACCACCTGGTAACATCTACAAGTAACACAGACATCAGTTGCAGTGCTGAACCTGCTGTTGAGAGACAGCGAGCAGGCCACACATCATCCCCTGCCATTGTTCGGTTCAAAAAGAGGATTTCAAAATTCAAGATTCAAGATCAGCTCAGATTTGGTCAAAGAGAAAAATATTTTTTTTTATCTTACTTAAAGTTACTCCCTTGAGACAGATTGTCTTGTTAATGATTCTTAATATTTTTTTCAAACAATTTAAATCCCTGATACAAAAAATCTCAGCGTGCCCTGTACACACCATGCTACTGTGCTCTCTGACAACAGGCTATAGCTGGTGTTCATCATTATTGACGAGCCCAAACTGAAACAAGATTGTCTTTCTCTGGTTGAAACAGCAGGAGCTGTGGGTTTGTACAGGGCCGAACTGCAATCACAGTGGCATTCATGCTGGTTTTTTTTCAATACTCAATTTAAAAACAGTTACCTGTCTACATCATAAATAGTAGACTTCAAACAACATAGAACCAACGTGAAAGTGTTAGCTTACAGGTTTTTGTTTTGCAAAATATCAATTAATATACGTCAATAGGAAGACTGGAGATAACAGAAGAACGTTTAAGGTGGGTTTTTTTGTCAGGTGCAATGCATCCTGGGGAACAACCTCTCCATTTTGGCTTTGTGGTGGCAGTGCCCTTTGAACTTTGACCCTTTGTGGAACCCTGAGGAGGCAATGACCTGGAGAAGGTGGGGCAAACCTTAAATTCATCAGGCCCCTGCCATCATTGCCAGCAATGCAATAAACAGTTGAGTCACTTTTTCTCACAATCACCTTCATCATCGTTGTCTAGTCCTTGCACCAACTCCACAATTCCCACAATCTGTAGTGCATTTTGTGTGTGTATCTATTTGTGTGTAACTAAGACTTTTGATTGTCCTTGTGCATCTGTGTGCCATAAGTGAGGCTGTGTGTGTGTGTGTATTTGTGTGTGTATGTGTGTGTGTGTGTGTGTGTGTGTGTGTAGCAGCAGAGGTGTGTGAGTTAGTGCTTTAGTGAGATTTGATCTCCTCTATTCAGTGCAGTCACTTCACCTCCACTTAGCCACTAAACATATTGCTCACTAGTGTGTGTCTAGGTGTGTGTGTTCTTCTGAATGTGAATGGAGTGATTGTGTTAAGGGAGAATGAGTGAGTTAGGTGGGTGTGGTTGTATGTGCTGAGTGCACAGAAGGCATAAGTCTAGTGTGTGTGTGTGTGTGTGTGTGACCCATGCGTATTAGATATGTCACTACTGCTATGGGAATGTCTGTTTGCTATGTCTCCTGCTCATATGCCTTAATGTGTCAGATTTGAGTAAGGTGTGGTGCCAGTGTGTAAATGTATGGGGATCACTGGCCAGGTTTGTGTGTGTGTGTGTGTGTGTGTGTGTGTGTGTGTGTGTGTGTGTAAATGTATGGGGATCACTGGCCAGGTTTGTGTGTGCGTGTGTGTGTGTGTGTGTAAATGTATGGGGATCACTGGCCAGGTTTGTGTGTGTGGGAATTTGGGTGAGCAGAAGTCATGCTTGCAAGGGTAACATCACTGGTCTGTTAGTGTGTGAGAGTGTGTGTGTGTGTGTGTGTGTACCTTGCAAGGGTCATCACGGCTCTGTTAGTGTGTGAGAGTGCTGTCTCTATCTGTTCATGTTTAATATTCACTGATATGTTTCATATGTTTTGTGTGAGTATGTTTGTGAGTGTAAGGGTTTACTGCTCACTGGCTTTTATCAGATGACATGTCTTTGTGCACTTTGTATACGTATGACGTGTGTGTGTGTGTGTGTGTGTGTGTGTGTGTGTGTGTATGAGTGAGTGAATGTGTATGAGTGTGTGTCTGTGGTTAATGCTCATTGGGCATGTGGCGGATGGTGTGGAAGATCCAGTCCATCTTGGTGGTCCAGCCGCCGTGGTGGGCGTCGTTCATCTGCTTGGTGAAGTACTCCAGCGCCTCCTGCTGGCTCTTCTCCAGCGCCAGCGTCTTGCGCAGGTAGGCGATGTCATCGAAGCTCTGCAACTCGGGCATGCCGCAGCCCAGCAGCAGTGAGAACAGGTTGATGAACAGGCTGGCGTGCTGCCGGATGGCCAGGTAGGCCTTATAGCACATCTCCTGGAACCTATGCACCGTGGTCAAGGAGGAGAATTAGAATTTGACACAGCAACAACAGTGATTACTAAAATGATCCAATGATTACTGAAATAGATGTCAGTCCTCATTGTCTACCTGCTATTGCATTAAAAATACCCAAATAAATGAACAAACTGAATAGATACACAAATAATGAATGAAAATTCAAAAGGTAAATGTTTTGCGGAGCCTGAGGGAGAGGAGATGAGACAATAGGAGGGAGGGAAACAAATAGCAACAGGAGGAGAGAGCAGAAAAGGATGTGAAGATGCAACTGAAGACAGAGAGAGGTGGATTGAGAGAAACAATGGTAACACTTTACTTGACATAAAAGTGGCATGACACTATCATGAACACATGACACTGTCATGACACATGAACCGTAACCCTAACCCTTACCCTAATCCTATCCCTAACAAAACAAATGACACTTAATAACAGAAGTGTTATGCCATAAACGTTCATGACTTGTTTATGACACGTTCATGACAGTGTTATGTTGATACTGCCAAGTAAAGTGTAACCTAAACAATACAGAAGAAGATGCATGGAGAGAGAAAATAGAGAGAGAAGAGAAGAGAGAAAAGCAGAGGTAGAAGGGTCATTGTCAGATGCAAACAGTAGGGGGCATTATTCCTCCATGCCTGAATATAAGAGACAAGACGAATTCAATATATTTATTATTTGTGAGTGTAAGATTGTTTTTTTGTTGGTGTGAAAAAGACTGTATATGTGTGTGTGTGTGTGTGAGAGAGAGAGAGAGATTAAAGAGGAGTGTGTGTGTATACCTCTCAAACTCCTTAGTCTTAGTGCACTCCTGCACGCCCTTGCTGATGACTATGAGGAAGTCCTGAGTGAGCACAAATGGCACTCGTTCACGCTTGTAGCCAAATTTCTTCTTCTTGTGGTCCAGGAAATGACCAAAGTCTATGTGAAACAGCTGAGAAAGAGGGGGAGAGAGATCGGTGTGAATGAGGGTTCTTATCCTTATCCTCTAGTCCAGGAGGTGGTCAACATCTATATAAATGACCTAAGAGAGAGACATGTGTTTGGTGTAGATAGGAGTGGGAAAGCCCAAACACCTTTGGATGTGCCCATATCAGTGTTAGTGAACACTAAGTGCACAGTTGTTCTCACCTATGTGATATTTATAAGGCCCTGTTTATAGGGCCCTAAAATGAAATTAAGTTGTCTGAATGTGGATTAAATTAAGCAGTGCTGGATTTCCGTAATACCCACAAGTAATTATAGAATGGCTAGTCTGATCTGGCCTGTTGTACTTCACTTTGTGTGTGTGTGTGTGTGTGTGTACCTGTCCGTTCTCTTTCACCATGATGTTGCTGTTGTGCCTGTCCCCAATGCCCAGGATGAAGGTGGCCACACAGTAGCCGGCACATGAGCGGGTGAACAGATCTATGGCTTTATCATACCTGAGGGGAAGGATGAGGGGAGAGATGGGGTGAACAAGAGATACATCTCCTCCATAATAACAGACACACATACAGTATAGATGAGCAGCCACACATGCATTATTAGCTGGGGGAACAAGACAATTAGAGGAGAAAGAAAAAGATGAGAGGACAGAGCATGACCAAGAGGAGCAAAAGTTTCATTTCAGTTCCATTTTATTTATATAGTGCTAATAGCAACTGATATTGTCTCGAGGCGCTTTATGGAGCCTGGAGCCTCAAGCCTCTAGACCAAGCTCAATGATGAGAGGGGCAAGGAAAAACGTGACTCACGCCTCGCCGCGGTTCTTGTCTTTGATCCAGTGGTGCAGTGTATTGCTGTTGAACTGTAGCGCCCCCTTGAGGCCACCTTTGCATTGGATCTGCATGATGGTGTAGGAGTTCTTTACCACCTCAATCAGCCCCACGCAGTCACCTATGGACAGGCAGCCATAAGGCAGCATTCTGCTCACACAAAAACAGAGACCGACACAGACAGAGAAAAAGGTAAGCCTGGCATTTTTCAGTCTGCTGCAATCCAAAGTTCAGGAGGATTTTTGACATGGTGATGAGACATTAACTTCATTTGATTCCATTGTAATACTGTTATATAATATTGTTAGACTTCATGTAACAAACTCATGAGAGCCATAAGATTTATTCACTGCTGTGGCCAGAGTAACAAGCAATCTTGCTGTAAAAACCAAAGTCTTGAAAAATACATTATATTGCTGGCAGCATTTACAGCACAACAGTATACTACAGAAAGTATACATCATTGTACAGCAGTGTACTACAGAAAGTACTCATTATTGTACAGAAGTGTATGCAGTCAATAAATGACATGTGGTATACAGTGTTGGGGAGTAACGGAATACATGTACCGGCGTTACGTATTCAGCATAGAAATTATGAGTAACTGTATTCCGATACAGTTACAAGTTAAATAGTTGGTATTTAGAATACAGTTACATTGTTGAAATCAATGGATTACGTGACGATACTTCTCTGTTTCATAAGTTTATTCACTCTCTAAATAAATTAAGGCAACTCCATTTCCCAGAAGCTCCTGAAAGCAATCTATGATGAAATTGTTTACATGATTAAATCCAAGCCCCGCCGTCTTGCACTAGCATCAAAACGCAGTCAGCACGCATTATGGACGCGTCATCGGAGACCCTGAAATGACTGTTTGCACAGCAAATTAGGAGTAGCCTAAAGTAAGTGGAGGTAACTCCTGTTCCTCACTGATCGTGGTTCCTGATGTCTGTTCAAATGATATTTTCCCAAGTATTAACAGCTCAAGCTACTTCGGCCAATCGGTTACACAGTTTGCTAATCAATAAACAAAGCCTAGTTCACGTGTTGATTTAGACCTAGGCCTACAATAAAACCAATCTCTAAAATAGGCACCGCATTCTAAGTTTTTTATTCTAACTTAAAATAGATTTATGGATTATTTTTTTTCTAATTAGATCTACATTTACGTTTTAAAAATAATTATATGGTGCAGCCTCTGAAGAATTATTCTTGCGAGTAGGCCTAGCATATTAGCGTGCGGTTTTTGATTGTCATTACGCGATCACGTTCATTTTGAGAGCCCTGATATACAGTAGCCTATAGTGTTTACATTTACAGGTCATTTGCGTTCCACCTGCATATGCGCCCCTCACTTGTACTGGGTTGATGCCACCGGCACATCTTAATTATAATTTCTGGCTACCCCCTTAAAGTAGCCTATTTATTTTGTTTGTTTTAATTAGCCTAGTCGCCTGCTGTAGTTTTAGTGGTCACCTTGCTATTTTAAAGTTGTATCAGGTAGCTATGTGGGCCTAACACTTCAGCCATTTGGAACAGACGAACACACCAGAATAGGCCTTGATGGCCGCATTCCTACACTTATAAAATGCAATTCAATGCGGAAGTAATCTAAGTATTCAGAATACGTTACTCAGATTGAGTAACGTAACGGAATACGTTACAAATTACATTTTTGGGCATGTATTCTGTATTCTGTAACGGAATACGTTTTGAAAGTAACCCTCCCAACACTGGTGGTATATGCAGTTTCTGCAGTTCAACTGCAAAGATGTTGGGTAACCAAAGTGGCACATCACAATAAGGCCTGCATACACTTCCTATTTGAGTCATGGGATATTTCCAGTTCTAAAACAGATAGTCCTGGTCCTTGATTTTGATTGGCTGAATCACATTGAATGCCATTGCAAAACCCAACAGAACCCTTCATACTGACCACATTTCATTCTATATTACCGAGCTGCAAAATGATTAAAAAAAAGGTGGAGTTTCTACATCTCGCCATTGCTTGGCAACCATTCTGATAGAAGAAATAAATTTCTTGGCGGAAAAATGATTATCTATGAATAAATCATTACATTTCTTGTTGCTGTGCCTCTATTTTATGAAATCTTGCCAGGTATATGTAGCAACTGTTTTAGAAAACAGCTAAGGGGGGTTTTAGGCACTCTGCTTTGCACTATGCCTAACAATGTCCGTTAGCTGTTGTAAATTCTCTGGAACCTGCGGCCTCTTCAGGTTGCCATTGAAGACTCTTTTTCAAGCACAGACTTACTGTTCAATTGGTTTACCTGATTATTTCCCACAATCCTGTTGTGATACAGTATTGCACTGTGAATGACACTGTGAATGACTGATTATCCAGTAGTATAGTAACACTGCAGATTTCACACAAATGTCTAAATGTAGAGTGTGATCAGCCTCTCAGTAAGTAGAGGGATGGCATGGGTGTGATTCAGTAAGGGGCACACTGTGATTGGCATAGCTGGTTACCTCAAATCCAAGCCCTGGTTTTGCCAGATGTTCTCCATAATTTTAATGATCTGAAGAGTCAGCATATCCTGCCGCAGATCTGAGGACAAACATAGACACACGCACACGCACACACACACACACACACAAACATATCCCCATTGGCGCAGTGTCCCACATGAAATATTAAAGGTGCTCTAAGCGATGTTGGGTAACGTCACTTCTGTTGACGTTCAAACTCCCCCTCACACCCGTGCAATTGGAACTCTCCTGAATGCGTATCTCGTCGGTGAATAGCTGGAAAAGTTTATGTTTCATGGTCCAGTCTGCACCAGGCTGTTTTTGTTGCCATTTTTGGAGCCTGGGCTGTCTACAGAGACCATGTTTTTTTACAGTGTATTCAGGGGACAGGACGCTAGCGGATTGTGAGATCTTTGCTGTATGTGATAAAAAATGTTTTAGCTTAGAAAACACTTAACATTACTTAGAGCACCGTTAATAATACAATAGAACAGAGTTTTTTACTTTCACAGTTAACGCTCAGTTTTGATGTTAAAAGGACAAATGCAAAATAGTGGAAAGGGGTACCTATATAAGCTCTGTCTAATCGTTATCTGTGCAAACACATACACACACACCCACACGCATGTCACAAACTTATAAATGGCACAAATAAATTTTAGATGTTTTGTGTCATGTTGACTACTGCTATAAACAGAGACAACCACTCTCTTTCTCTCTCTCTCACACACACGCACACACACACACACACACACACACACAGTTATACACACCATCCCCGTTTTTGAAGATGACCTCATTGTTGGTAAATAGCAGTTCACTCATGATGTCAGGATTCTCCCAGTTGAGCCAGAGGGGACGTTTTGCTGAGGACATGATTCTGCATTCCTCTAACCTTAGACAGAAAGAGAGACAGATAAAGGGAGGAGTAGAGAGTGGTATGGACAGAACAGAGAGAACAATGAAAATGGGAAGAATGGAAAGATGAGAAATGAAAATGTGGAACAGAGTGAGAAGGTTTCTGGCTACATTCTGCTGTTTGATGGGTATTGGTGCACCAAGAAGACAGCATAGAGTTCACTTGAAAACAACCCTTTCTACTAGTTTCATGGAAATTGGTCTGGTAGATTACTTTTTTAAATCCTGTTTCCAGACAAACAAACCACACCAAAAACACAAGCTCCCAGGTAGAGGTGAAAAAGAGTGACACAAAAGTATACCACGCACACACGCACACACACACACACACACGTTTGCCCTTATGCTGTGGCTGCTATATTATTTAATCAGCAGGAAAACTGGCTGATATTTTTAGCCTAGAGAAGGGAAACGAGCAGGCTACTGTTACCCAATCCTTCTCCATCTCCCTCTGTCTGTTCCTCTCTGTTCTCTCTCTGTTCACCCCTTCAAAGTATAAGTATAAGTATATACTCTTTTGACTCCTTTAGCCTCTCTAACTGATTTATTTCCCTTTATGCACATATCTGTGTTAATATAACCTTTTTTGTATGTTACAGTGTATGTGTGTGTGTGTGTGTGTGTGTGTGTGTGTGTGTGTGTGTGTGCGTGTATGTATGAGTTTGTGTGGTGTTTGCATGTGTGTGTGTGTGTGCGTGTGTGTGTGTGTGTGTGTATGTATGAGTTTGTGTGGTGTTTGCATGTGTGTGTGCACATATCATTTGTATGTCCTAATGTATGTTGTATGTATGCCACTCATACCCACTGTCTTGTTTGTGTATGTGGCTATGAGTGTGTGCGTGTACCTGAGGTTGCCCAGTTGGTGAACTGGATTCAGGGGGGAGACGAATCCCTGCAGGGCCTCCATGTAGTCCGGGCGGGACATATGCTCAACCAGGAACTTCATCTGGGTCTGCGATAGCGAATCAGCACACAGCACTCCTCAGTTCATCCAATAGAAACTCGCAGCTAGCCATCATTGAATCACTCAATTTGTATGGTGTCAAACATGGTGACCACAAGAGTCCACGACACAAATGGAGAGACAAAAAGAAGAAGGGGAGAGAGAGTACCTTTACCTTCTGGGTCTCGTCTTTCTTCTCCTGCTTGAGTGTGTCCGTCAGGTTGACCAGCTTGTCCATGGCCTCCACTTGTCGGTTCAGGTGCTTCAGGTACATCCCGCACGCCCGACAGAAGGCCTCCAACAGCAGGCCAAAGCGCCGGGACACGGTCTTATTGTGCATCTCCGACCTGCCCAAACATAATCTCCTCAGCATTGTACTCTTCTGTCAACAGCACCTTAAAACCACATGACTTCTATATCCAGCAATATAACTATCACTGGGACAATTAATCTGTCAGGTCAATCTCAAACAACTCAATCAGCATAACTGTAAGTATTTGTCATTTAGTCTGACCATCTACCACATTTACAGGGGTCAGTTAGACAATATTGTCATAACATACCAATCACAATCACTGCAAAACCCTTTGCAATACGCCACAGTCACAATCAACATCACATTTTTTGTACTTGCCCCTGCTTACTCTAAGGGGTTAATTCATATCTTTTTTTTTTTTTTTTTTATCTTTTATTAAAGTACATATTTTTGAGCCTTTGGCCTTTTATTCAGACAGGACAGTGAAGGGTGACAGGAAGTCAGTGTGACAGAGAGATGGGATGGGGTCAGGAAATGACCGCAGGTCGGATTCGAACTTGGGTCCCCATGGGCACTTGGACCTGCACATGGTAGCCTGTTGCGCCACAGTGCCCCCAGGTTCATTCATATCTTATGGTGCCACATACATTAAATTCAACTGAACTGAACTTTTCAGATCTGAAAGTCATACTCACTTGAGATGCCAGAAGAAGAAGTGTCCTATTCTCTGATTGGTCAGGGCTTTCTTAATGAGGAAGCGGGCTAAAGGATTATCAAGGTACATCTCGTATTTCAGTACCTAAAACACATACACACACACACATTATACACACAAATACTACAAACCATTTTATACACAACAGAAATACACACAGTCCCATACACACAACTATTTTCACAGTCATCACAAATTAGCAGGCTTCTGACACAGGTACTGCTGGCTGCTCTTGCTGCTTCTTAGCCCAGGACTTTGTGTGACTGCTGTGCTTTGGGCAAATGATGGGGGCCACCCAAGCCAAGCACACCCCAAACAGCCAAACACACACACACACACACACACACACACACACACAAACACACACACCTGCACGAGCTGCAGCAGGTACTGGCTGAGCTTGTCGTCGGTGAGGCCCTGCACCAGACACCGCAGGGCGAACTCGCGCACCATCGGGTCGGGGAAGTTACAGTCCAGCAGCTCTAGCGCTGACTCTGGCTGCATCAGGGGCCAGTCCTTTAGCAGACAATACATCTGGAGGAGAGAGAGTGAGAGGGAGTGACAGAGAGAGAGAGAGAGAGAGAGAGAGAGAGAGAGTTTTAGAGCCTTAGTGATTGATTATATCATATAAGAGAGGCATGACATGCAGGAGGAGGGATGATAGTGTAGGCAGATGAAAGAGAGGAGAGACTGGGAGAGAGCCAGTGGAGACATGGTAAAGATAGACAGATAGCAGAATGTGAAAAAGGAAAGGGATGATCTTGATGAGTGTGAGCGTGGGCTGTTGAAAGAGATGAGAGAAAGGGGGATAGTGAGCATAAGACAAAGGTAAAGTGATGTGAGAAAAGAGAGAAAAAGGCTGACAGTGAGTGTGGGTAGCTAAAAGAGAGGAGCGTCTGGGCTCACCTGAGACACCTCATCACGGGAGTTCCACTTGACGGCCTGCAGCAGCTTGGGAAGGCTTTCTGGGATGTTCACACAGTAGTGCCTGAGGAAGGGCGGAGGAGAGGAGGAGGAAGAAAGAGAGAGACAATAGAGAGATAAAGTATGAAAACATAAGAAGGGCATTCTTCCCCAAATTCCAAGTAGGTATCCCACACTATTGTGACAACAGTGACAAAATGGCCATACTTCTTGGCGAAGGGCCCTCTGCTGCCTTAGCAGCACAATATCTTGAACTGTGAGGATCTGAGGGACTCAACCTTTACTTCTGTTAATTCTAGATCTATAACCATCCTCACACTGATGTACCCCCCCCCCCCACTTATGTATTAATTATTTTATTTTTTATTTCCTTTAATGGTCTTATTACGTGTTGTTGTATGTTACTATCAACAATAGCTTTAACAACACTGTTCCCATACAGTCATGCTAATAAAGCAACTTTGAATTTGAATTTGATAAAAACATTGCTAACTCAAGCTTACTCTTCTTAGTTCTTGTACTATGATACTTTTTTTTCAGCAAATCTTGTTACAGAGTGGATTGTTCAGTTCAATTTCATTCAGAATTCAATTCTTATAACATCATAAACAGTGAACATTGATTCATCATTAGAGAAATGGATGCCTGAAACGCCTGTCATGTCACATGATTGTGGAATTAAAGGCTCAGACTACACACAAGAAACAAGCCTGGAAACAAGCAACTGTTTAGCACTTTCATCTTATTCCCACAGAGGATTGGGACAACAAAGCCTTCTCAGAAATGACAAAAAATGTGACAGGGGAAACCCCCCACCCCCATCCCCACGAGATAATTTGTGCTTTTTTACTCAGGGATCACCTCTGCGATGATGGAGTAAAGGAGAAAGGCAAGGGAAAAAACTACAAACATGGTGGCTCACCGGTGCCTCCACAGGAAGTCTTTCTCCTGCTCTGAGAGCTCATAGAGTGGGTCTCGGCTGCACAGGCTGCGCAACTGCTCGCCGTCCACCTGCGACACCGTGCTGTCACACGCCAGGCGGCTGCTCTGGAGATCAGCACACAGGCCAGAGGGCAAAGGTCACAACCATGGGGATATATATCACAGACACGACTGCATGATGATGTTAACACAGAGTAGCCTAATAACCATGGGGATCACAGACACGACTACATGATGATGTTAACACACAGTAATAACCATGGGGATCACAGACACGACTACATGATGATGTTACCACACAGTAGCCTAATAACCATGGGGATCACAGACACGACTACATGATGATGTTAACACACAGTAGCCTAATAACCATGGGGAGCACAGACACGACTACATGATGATGTTAACACACAGTAATAACCATGGGGATCACAGACATGACTACATGATGATGTTAACACACAGTAATAACACAGTAATACAAACTATTACTTCTACGATATAAACATATTGCTCGTTTCATTTTTATCATATGGAGGAGGGTGGACGTGTGCGTGTGTGTGTGTGTGTACACACTGAAATAACCCTAGTTTTCTGTATTTCATGACTCGTTAGTGGGTTACCTTGGCACTGCACAAGGCACTCTCTATGCATGTCTACCCCTCCCTCTTTCTTGGTCTCTCTCCTTTCTGAACCACTCCCTTCTCTCACTTTTCCCCCAATCTAATTTTCCTCATCTCTCCCTCTGCTCCACCTCTCTCTCTCTCTCTCTCTCTCTCTCTCTCACACACACACACACTCTCTCTCTCTCTCTCTCTTTCTCTCTTGCTCACACACATCTCTCTCTCCCTCTCTTCTGCCTCACATGTTGTAATGCCTTTCCCTCCTCCTCTGCCTTCTCCACATCCTCTCTCTCTCTCTCTCTCTCTCTCTCTCTCTCTCTGTCCTTTTCTCCTCTGCCTACTCTTTCACTCTATTTCCTCTCTCTCCCACTTTTTGCCCCCCCCCCCCCCCCGTCTCAGCAATGGTTGTTTATCTTTTGTTTTGTTGTTTTCTCTGTGGGTGTTTTTTTTTTTTCTTGCTTGGGTTTTTAGAACATCTTAATGTTAACTTATTGAGGGTTTCCTTTTTACTGCTAATAAAATGTCAGAGTCTCTCTCCCTCTCCCTCTTTTCCACTCTCTCTCTCTGCCTCACCAGGCCCATGCAGTAGTTATAGCCCAGCTCTCTGGAGATGACCCAGTTGGCGTGCTCCTCAATCTGCTGCTCGTCCGGGAAAATGACCGTCTGGTTGAACCAGGAGAACTCCAGCTCCACACACGGAGTCTCCTGTGAACAGAAGAGGAGCAGGAGGAGAAGGAGGAGTGAGAGAACGGGGAGAAAAACAGAGGAGGAAGGATACAGAGGAGAGAAAATAAATAGAAAGGGGCATTAAGAAAGGGGGAGTGAATAGGAAGATACAGGAGAAGAAGTAAAAAGAGGAGCATGGAGAGGACAGGAAAAGGGTAACAGAACAGAGGAGGGGCGTGTGCAGAGGAGAGAAAGAAGGAGAGAAGAGAAAGTGAGGAGGCAAGCAAAAAGAGTGAGAGAAAGAGACAAATGAGAAAGGGAACAGGGGAACAGAAAGGGGAAAAGTGACATGTGATGCAGAGAGAGGGAATGAGGAAAAGGGTGTGAGAGAGAAGAGGGTGATGAGGAAAGACAGATGGTGGAGGGGTGAGTGAATCAGAGCAAAAGACCACATAGAGGAGAGAGAAGGGCAGAGAGAGATAGAGAGAGAGAAAGAATGGAATATGTGAGCAGACAAGAACTAGCACACAAAAAGGAAACACATGTTTTTCTTTTGCCAGGATTTGCCAGAAAATCTTTGGCAGACTCCACGGGCGAGGTTCCATGTGTCCAGCCCAGACTGCTCCTGGTGAGGGCTCACCATGATGCTCAGAATGAAACTGGGTGGCCTGACCAGCAATCTAAACTAGCCAAAAAGTCCCACCCCACTACTTGACAGTGCGCACGTCTTTCTTTCCTTCAACCTGAAATTATGTGGAGGGAGCCATGTGGCTTAAATGGGGAACCAGACAGGGAATTTATTTAACCATTTGGTTATACAGACATTATATTCTAATTTAATATGTGAAGTCAGTATTTCCTCCTTTCTCAAAACGTCTTTACTGATAAAATCGCTATTATGTTATATGCTGGAAAGGTAACTGATTTCTTGTTTGATCAGCTTTGTATGAACCACAGGAGCCGTCAGAAATGGTGTACATTTTAGCAGGGGCACCGCTAGGGTTGCATTCCATAGTACGTACCATGGCCCAGGGCGCTAATTACAAGAAATAAAGAAATCAATGAGTTTATGTCACGATTTGCGATAGGCCTAGGCCTAGAGAAAAGACAGCTATGTAACCTAACAATAAGGATTTGCTTACACTGCTGTTTGGTTGTCCCAAACTTTGAGACGATCCATACTCTACACATTAACTGAATCTTATCAATCTTGAAACCCGAACTGCGATGTTCCAAACAGAGTGAGTGTAGGATGCAATGCCTTATCTCGCTGCCTTCAGCATAACTGCTAAGAACAATGCACCTTTTACTGTTAAACACCTGAAAAATATTAAGCTGCTGTTTTCTTTTCATGACCAGCACTACGCTTGAATGATTTATGATTGAATGGAACGTTGCGTTTTTAAGCACCAGTACTGCTTATTATGTCATGACAAAGTTTACACCAATCATCATCTTCTAATGTGTCCTTATGTTGAGATGTCCATTCTCTTTGCCCTAAACATAGGCTATCATTTGTGCACATAGCATGTTTCATTTAAGACCGTACACAAGCCATCTTTATTGCTGTAATATTGAATGATTTCATGAATAAAGCGTTGAAAAATTGTACGCACAGTGCATACAGGATTACGGCTGGCGGCGCCAATGCATTTTAGAACTTACCTCCAGATCTTAACTGAGAAGAGAGTTCTGAAAATCTTCTGTGATGCTTGATGCCTGTGTGTGGGGCATCCCTGGCCTTTACTCCTGCAAACTGTCTGGGATGTCTGCGCTTGAACCTTGACCTTTATGACCTATGTGGGGCATCCACACTTTGACCTGCACCGGACGCCCACGCTTAAATTTTGACCCCTGACCCTGTGGCTGACCTTGTTGGGGTTGGATCCAGCAACGCCAATGGGGTTGAGTAGGTCCTCCATGCCGTGCGGGACGGGCCAAAGGCTCAGGGCCACCTTCCCGCTCACCAACGTGTCCTTGTAGTCAAACAGATTCACATTGCCCCAGGCCAGTGGACAGTGCTCCTGCGCGCGTGCACACACACACACACACATACACACACACACACACACACACACACACACACACACACACACACACACACACACACACACACACACACACACACACACACACACACACACACACACACACACACACACACCACACACACACAAACAGAGAGAAAGAGGTAAGCAAGGCACATACAGCATGTACAGGGAGACAAAAACACTCACACACGGATGTCTGTGCACCCACAATCATATGTATATCAACACACAAACATTACAGACACAAACAATAAAACAAACACTGAAACAAATACATGGGCAGAAACAAAAGCTTAAAGCTGCAGTTGGCAAGTCTGACAGATTGAGGGGATTTAGCCAAAATATTGAATGTTTACAACTCTCATGTCCCTCCCCCACTACCACGAGCACCCTCTCATCAAATTTGTGCTCATCAGTGCGCACCAGACACCAGACTGTGATTGACAGTAAGATCTCACACAGCCCTGCTCTGATTGGACCAGAAGAACCGGGAGCTGTGGATTTTTGCAAAACAAATAATAGGCTCTAGGTGGAGGTAGAAGTGCAGGTTTTTTTCTAAAACCGTCTGATTGATGTTGTTCTGTCGGAGCATAGTGTCGGTTTCAGTGAATATGATTAAAAAATCTGGTCAACTGTGGCTTTAAATGGTACTGTGTATATAACTAGAGTTCTAACATCAGCACTCCTTGTGCCTGGCATGTCCATAACTGTGTGTGTATGCGTGTGTGTTATAATAACCCCTAAATCTGAACATAAAACTGGGTGTTTGAGGTCAAGGGTGAGATGTCACCTCTTTGGCTCCCTTGCGTCCCTTCACTGAGCAGATGGAGAGACAGAGACGAGTGGCACGCGGGAGATCTGTCAGGTAGATGTCATACGTCAGCCACTCATTCCACCTGAGAGAGAAGGACACACAGAGAGAGAGAGAGAGAAAGTTATCCTGAATAAATGTGGCCAATTCAGAAAGTCCCTACTGAGTGCTTCCTTGAGCTAGTGAATATTAGTTAGTCGTTAGTACACTGACCTAGTGTACATAATTGTAAGTTATTATGTACATCATTTCTTGTAAAGTTATTATTTTAGTGTTGTTGTGTATTGCTTGCAGGTGCTTGCACCATTGTGCCTCTGAGCAAGGCATTTAACCCTGCACTTAGTTTCCTGTACAGTAAGTGGCACTGGATAGGAGCGTTAGGTAATGTAATAATGGGGTGTTAGTCACCTGGGGTTGGAACAGGGCACTCTCTGGGTAATGTAATAATGGGGTGTTCGTTACCTGGGGTTGGAACAGGGCACTCTCTGGGTAATGTAATAATGGGGTGTTAGTCACCTGGGGTTGGAACAGGGCACTCTCTGGGTGTTGACGTTGTCACAGAGTGGCTCTCCTCCATGATAGATGCCTGTTCTGACATAGATCTGCAACAGACAACAGGCCCAAGCTTAGGCTAACCTCTGACCCCATTACCTAAATCACCAAACACAAATCATAATCCCTCAATTCCAGACAACAACCCTTCTCTTTCACATGAATCACTGACCTTTAATTCCTCAATTCCTAATATTACTCCCAAATCTGTAATCCTTGGTCTTCTGATAAATATCAAATTCCCTAAATATCAATTATGTGCTGATGTTACAGGTCTAGCTGATGCCAAATGTAGTTATACTCTTCCATTCCTATGTCATTCAAACTCTCTGCCTTCCTCATTCTTTATATGCCCCTCTACACCTTCCCCCCATCTGTTTGTCTTTGTTATGCAACCTATTTTAATCCCTCTCTATTCATCCATCAATCCACCCACTCTTCTATCGATAGATCTATCTATCTATCTATCTATCTATCTATCTATCTATCTATCTATCCATCCCTCCCTCTCTCCCTCCCTCCCTCCCTCCCTCTATCCATCCATATCTCACCTTGTCAATGTCCCTGATGTTGACGTTGACGTAGGTGGCACAGAGTAGGCGCAGGCGCAGCAGCGTGTTGAAGGCCCATAGGGAGCGGGGTGGGGACGGGTCACTGCCGCCGGGGCAAGGGCTGGGCTGGGGCGTGCGGCGGCTGTAGGAGGGCGCCACGAAGCCACTGGCCGGGAGCTGGCTGTACAGACTGTCCTTGGACACCAGCATCAGGTGGGGCAGCCGGCCCACGATGATGCAGCTACGGATGTACTGAGGAGAGAGAGGGGGAGAGAGAGAGAGAGAGAGAGAGAGAGAGAGAGAGAGAGAGAGAGAAAGTCAGAAAATTAGTCAGAAAAAACAGTGACCGCCCCACAGGCTATGAACACTGAGATCTTAGAAATCACCACAGCTCCCTGAACACACCATAGAGAGAGAGGGGGGGGGGAGGAGGCGGGGAGGGGTAAGAGGACAAGAGTACATGTACATGTACATTCATAGCATACATAGCTTCTGAACAGTGTCTGCTAAATTAATGAATTTAGCAGACACTGTTCGGAAGCTACTGTTCTGTAATCATCAGATCCTAATCACAAATGATGAGAAGATTGAGGCAGGCGAGAGAGCTAAAGGCTAAACTGGGTACAACATAATGACAAATGGGACCTGGTGTTCCATTATCTGAACAGTGCGTCCTGGTACAAGATTACACTATATAATCACAGAAGCACTAATAACTCCAAATCACACTAGGAAAGAATTGCAACCAATTTCTCTGTTAACTCAGACACAGGCAGAGGCAAAATAATGGTATGTAATGTAAAGGTTCCTGAGGAGAGGGAAGAGAAAAGGCAAAGACCACAAACAAGAGACAGAGAGATGTGGCAAATAAATACAGAAACAGACTCAGGGATGAGGGTGATTTTGGATGCGCACTGGGGAAAGGAGAGGTGAGGAAGATGAGAAGATGGCAAAGAGACATTCCTCTGGCCAGTGTCCATAGGACATGTCCGCATCACTTTTCTGCAATCACCTACTTCATCCCCACCACTTCTGAAAACTGAAAATGAAATCTGTGTGTATCTCCTCTCCTGCTTTAAACATTCCAGAGCAAGACAGAAAACAGTGGACAGAAACCCAGAGGAAAATCCCGAGTGGGGGAAGAACGGCATGTCTGCAGCCTCACACCTTGTACTGACTGAGCGGGTACTTCTCCAGCAGGTACTCGTCGCAGCCGCACACCTTGAGGATGTACTGGCCCTGGTACTCCTGCACGCACATGCGCAGCTGCTGCGCCGACAGGTGCATGCTGCGCGTCTTCTTGCGGATGGCCTCGGCAATGAGCTGCTCGGGCAGGCTGTCGTGGCTGATCTTCAGCGTGTACTTCTGCTTGGCATTGGATGGAGACACGATCACCCAGATAGTCACGATCAAACGACCTGCAGCAGAGAGGGGAGAGAGAGAGAGAGAGAGAGAGAGGAATTAGAAGGAGAGACACAGAATGATGCAGAAAGTGTGAAAGAGTTGTACGACAGACACTGAGAAAAATGGAGAGAGGACAAGAAAGAAGCAAAGAGATGAAAGAGAAAGAGGGAAGAGAAAATGGAGAGAGCAAGAGATGAATGGGAGAAGACAGAGAGAGGACATTTCTGCACTGTATATGCTTTGGCAACACTGTTTCTTTTTTGAATGGCCGTGGCAATAAAGCTTATTGAATTCAAAAATGAAATTGAGTGGAAGAGCGAGAGGAGGGACAAGGTGAGGAAGATGAGGAAGACCAATGAACCCGATTCTCTGACATATTCACACATTCACAAATATGCGCAACACACAAACGCATCATGCGTGCACACACACACACACACACCTTTGTCCAGCTTGGAGTAGATGTGGGGGGGCAGGTCAGGGGAGGACTCCACATTGGGAGGGTAAACGTAGAGTGCCTGGGAGTGGGCACCGCCCCCCTCCCTCTCCTCCATGGCCTCTCTGCACACGCTAAGTATGCTCCGCCGGAAGTCCTGCACCTCCGAGTCCTTGACCAGCTCAAACTCACAGATGGGCATGCCTATGGCAAACCCTGGGCAGAGAAGAAGAAGAAGGAGACTGAACAAAGGAATGAATACAATGACACAGAAAACAAGCTTAAATACACAAAATAATTACATGACAACAAATACCGACACTAACCCAAGAAAATGGGATAAAAAATAGGGAAAGTTTCAGCAACAAACAAAAATAAACGTAATAGGCACTATGGGTTACGACAAATGTACCAACACACACAAACACATGGACAAGATACAAACACATGGACAGACACATGGGCACAGAAATATACTAAGGAGTTTGTGTAGTGTGTTGCTATACAGTTAGACATGTTGCCAATGGCAACACAGCTAGATATGCTGACAAACTTGCACAACTAGTGTAGACACGGAGAGAAGATATATTCTCAGACAGTTTAGGTGAACAGTACTACAAATTCTTGAGTACCTACACACAACACAGACACGCACACAATCACAAACACACCGATCTCGCGATTGAGGATCTTTTCCTCTCGATTGCCTATTGGCTCGATGACTTTGAGAAGGGGCTGAAAGAGCCGCAGGTCACACAGACGACGCGTCTCATCATAAAACTCCTCTCTCTCAGCCTCCTGGGTCACACCCACAAAGATGTAGCATGACTCCTCCTGTCCAGACAATGGGAAACTGTGTTACTAAGGGTCCATATGTTTCCAAAGACATCAGTAATTGGAACACAGCTTTGTTGAAGATATATCATTTCTGTTGCATTTCTGTTGTTTCTGGTTGTTTCCATGTGTGTTTGCATGTGTGTATACGTGCATGTGTGTATACGTGCATGTGTGCTGTGGTTGTCGTCGTCTTGCTCTACCTGCAGCAGGTGGTAGAGCGGGTATTTGCGGGCCTCGGCGAACAGCTGCTGCTTGATGGTGAGCAGTGGCGCCTCGCGCAGGCACTCGAGGCTGACCAGCATACCGTTGGGCAGGCAACAGTCCACCAGGATGCGTGGGGGCATGAGGTGGAGACCCCATAGCTCCCCCGAGGACGGCCGAGGGGCCATCACTCCCCTACACACACGCGCGCCTCACCGCCTGCACAACACATAAGAGAAAAGCAAAGATGAGTATGTGGGGATGTGTTTGTGTGTGAGTTGAGGGAAGCAATAATAAACAACAATGTCAATTCAATTAATAGCCTAATGAAATACTAAAATAAATACTATATACAAACCATAACACATAAGAAACGCGTAATAAACTAAGTGCATGTTGAACAGATATGCCTTTAGACCCCTCTTGATATAGACAGGTAATAAGATACCCAAGTCAGGTAACTTAGGTAAGACAGATGGACAAAGAAGTTAGGAGATCAAATCTGTTGGGTTAAGTGAGATTACTCAAATTCTAAATGTTCACTTAAAAATGCCCTCATATCCACAATCTGCTATGAATTCAGTATTACTAAGTTAAGTGCCTTGCTCAAGGGCATAACGGTGGAAGCTGGGAATTGAACCCACAACTTTCAGACTACTGCACGCTAGTCTAGCTCCTTAACCACACTACCACTGCCCACCCCTTCAAAAATTAAGTAAATTCCACCATCGCCACTTTAACTCGGGAAACTCAGAACACAGGACACTGTATTACTTTACCAATGTCAAATGCCTCAGAGTAGCGTGTAATCAAGCTGTTGGAGAGACTGACGTAAACACATCCAGAGAAAGTCTTTGTGTGCATGAGAGGAAGAGAGATCAACAGAGGAGGGTAAGGAAGGTGTGAGGCAGGCAAGGGTATTTTGGTCAAGGGACCACAATGGGACATACTATGCCTAGACAGAAAGGGTAAGGTTGTATTGTGTAGGTTGGGGTGTGGTCTGCAGATGTTTTTTTTTTTGTCAATTTCGTAAATTTGCGCATAGCTAGACTCAACCCCCTTTTCTTTGCTATATTTGGGCTCTCAAGCTTTATGACTCAGTTTATTGGGTGAAACTGCCCTATCATTACTGACGGCATGGATCCATATGTCGGACTAGACTATAAGGGGGTGTCAAAATATGCGCTCGTTTGTTTTGAGGGTGTCGACGTTCCTTTATCACCCAACCCCCGCGACGCACGGAAGCGGCTGAAGAAGCAACCCGGCGCGTCAAATGCTATTCGGCGCAGCCAACGCAATCCTACGCAACACGCAGGCAAGCGGTAGAAACCGGCCGGGTGGTCAAGGCAGGACCTAACAAAAGGCGAGGAGCCGGGATGGAGCGAGCGAGAACAGAAATGTAGGGCAAGAGATCCGCCGCAGATGCACAAAGAGCTCGCTCTCGCTGTCAGTCAAAGCAGGGAAACGACAACACCCCCCCTCCCCCCCGCACTGTCCGTCTCAATCAATATAGGCTCTCCTGGGAACTATTTCAGGTGTCACACTGTCCCGTGACAATTGATGACCACAGCATAACGACAGTTAGCCTTGACTATCTTCCATTTTCGATGTGTGTGACTGAAGGTGCATTAAACAGTAGCAGGCTTTTCCAAATCGTGCAAAGGATTTGACACACTTCTTGCGCGTATTGCGCACAGTGTCTCTACAAACAGAAAAGAAAATCATCGGAAGGATGATTGACAGTAGGCTACCTCTCTTTTCTACCACATTGCCATTGGCTGAATTTGGGCCATACACGCGTCTAGCCGCGGGCGAGAAGCCGGCGATACAAGAGCGTGGCGGTTATATTCCTTCTGACAGACATCAAACATAAAGGGGATGGTAATGGAGAGAACAGATTATCCCAGTCAAAACCCAAGCCCGGCAACAACGTCACTCTTTTCACATGCTTGATTAGGCTACTCTATCAAGGGGTTCGACTTGAAATTATTTGCTATCCATCATTAACAACTAACATGGATCTACTTAGCCAGGCGAAGCCAACAGGGAGCCTAGTATCAATAGACCACCACTAGGCCTACACCTCTGGCTCAGATATAACATTAATTTCCAAACATATGTTACAGGCTTGATTTGATTATGCGGGTGTGCAGGCACGACAGAGCGAGCTAAAATAGCAGACAGCTGTGCCGAAAGAGACGGGCACTCACAAAAGATTGGCTATGATACCAATAGCCCACTGCCTTCTCCACTTCAGTAGGCATAGGGTATACTAAAAAAATCCCAATTACCATCCCATTTCAGAATATGGTCAGCTATTTTCGAAGACCGCGGCCAAGAGATATCCTTTTGCCAAAATAGATTCTTGTCATAAACAATTTCCTTCAAATTGGTAGGACCACGGCTAACGTTAAAAATTAAATCATTCGTGACGATTCGTCATAATCTTGGCTATTCGGCACGCTACCAGCTGCTGGTGTCAATGAGATGATGACATTATGGTTGTAGACTAGTGACAGTTCCCGTTTCTAGATCTGTCCCGTTCCAAGGGGTCCGAGACAGACACCGCCCGTCCACTCATCTCCCGGTCCCCAAGTTTTTACTCACTGCTGACCGGCGCTTCCGCCAGCCTGTCCGCTCGTGTTGTCACACACTGCGGGCTCGCTTTCCCGGTATCAGTGTTCCCCCGTGCCTCCAGACCAGCGCGGGGGGGATTCACGGTCATAGCATCGTTCCTCGCTATTGAAAAGGCCCGCTTGATGTCTTCTTTAGTCCTGTCCGCCTTTAACAGATGCGTGCCCAATGTGTCTGGAACTGCCGTTTCGGTTTCTTGCCTCACGGATTAACGCTTTTCTCCCCAGCGAGCGGAGACCGCCTTGCGTGGCTTTTCTGATCGAGAACAATGCGTTCTGCCAGGGAGGGAGAATGAATTTGAGGGGGTGGGGGTATATAATCACATAATTCATGTTTTAAAGGGGACGTGCGATAGCCCGCTCTCTGCTGCTGACACTAGGTTAAGCGCGTTCCTTATTCGAAAGGGCGGCTTTAAGACTGACTGTTTTTGCCTCAGCTGTTTCCAAGACGGATGATATGACACTTGCCAATGGTCTAATAGCTCAAGAAATTGCAAATTATTTGTAATTAGACAAACACATTTCAAATGAACTTATTCATTTCAAATGAACTTATTGCCTAGATGAGGCCTAGCTAGAATGAATAAACCTAATACTATACATGAAAAAAAACACGGTGGTCATCGACACATTTTGTCCAATACTTTGGTTAAAAGGTTAAAATGAAATAGGCTAGCTTACATAACATTCCAATCAACTTGAAATAAATCACTTCCCTTTGTGTAAGATAACCTGTCTGAAAGAAAGAAAACACGTAGGTCTACCCTCCCCCACATCCCTATGGTGTGATGAGTCTAATTTAAATTTTGTTTTTGTTTTCCTGGAGAGCAAGAGTGGCCTCCCCTGCCACCACCACTTCTGCTTTTGTTGTTGTTGATGTTGTTGTGACATTCCCTGGTTGCCGGGCAGATGTGCCCTTGGTGACCCTAACTCTACAGAGCGAGATCAGGCTGTACATTCATGACCCCGCCCCCCCCCCCCCCCCCATTCCAATCCAATCCGAATCATGCCATCATATTTGGAGATTAGTGAGCAGTCTGTTTTCCTCTCACTCCTTTCCACCAATCCACTCCTCCCTCCCTCCTCTCTTGCTTTTTCTCTTTAACAAAGGGAAACACTACAGATTAAAAGATGACATGTTATCACCCCACCCACCCCCCCTCCCCACGTGTCACCTCTTTCCAGTCTTTGCCCTCCCTGGCGTACCACTCTCTATAGGCTCCCTGTGATGCTGAAGGGAGCTTCCCCCCCCCCCCCCCCCACCCACACACACACACACACACACAAACTGAGGTCTGAGCTGCAACCGTGCTCCCTTAGGTCAAGCACCTGATGGAATTCCGCTCTGAGCGCACGCATCCTCTGTCTGATAACATGTATGTTCTCCCTGTTCACTTGTGATTACATTCATGTAATTTATATGCGGAATCTAGAAAAGCCAGATGCGCTTTGACAATAAAAGCGGAAAAAAGCTTAAATTAAAATACTATTTGGCCATAATCACCAAAAGGGTGTTTGGAGAAAAAAGGAGAAGCACATGAAAACAATCCATTGACAGTGCAGCTGTAGGCGTATGTAAGGCAGCCTTTGAGTTGAAATAGACTGTTATACTGTTATACTACATAAAAAAAACACTCTACAATTCACTGGGTGAAGAGGTGCTCACCCCAAATTTCAAATTCTTCATTGGGATTGGACATCATAAATACATTTATTCTGCAGGAGGAGTTGCTGCTTACATCTCAGCTATTCTTCATATTTGCCTCTCGCCTCACCCAATCACTTTTATCCATCATTACCAATTTGCAAATGATGGTGAATAACTACTCATTGTGAGATGTATTTCGTAATATCTTTATTCTAATTATGTTTCCCATTGTAATTGTGAAATTTGTAATGTTTTGCACGGATGTTCGCCGGTGCGTGTTTGTGGATGAGTGAAGCATGGTGAGTTGTGCACCCGCCTATATCACTGTTAATAATGTGCTCTTAAAATAACATAGAGGTTTCTGTTGGTCAGTGGCGTAATGCGTTTTAGGTAGTGTACAATAGCGATTTTTAGACAACACGCCAGACCCATCTTCAGGTCGTTAATTGCCACACCCCTTGGCGCATTGCTCAAAAAAAGAGACGTGCAAAATAAGAATAAACTTTGTGCTGGGAAAATAACCTGTTTTCAACCATGCGCCAGGTCGGAAAATAGGGCCCAGAGTGATAGATAGATAGTCAATGGATAATTTGTTAATCATCTGAGCATCTGTAGATAGGTAAGACAGTCTGACACCATCTTAAGACAGTCTGACACCATCTGAGACAGCCTCAAGACACATCAGTCAATCAGAGACTGCCACTAAAGGCAGCCATGTTAGGAAGGAAACAGCTAGTAATCACACAAACCTAAATAATCTGAGACATATAGTCATACACTGGACAAAATAAATCTAACATTGTCAATAAAAGCATTCCAATCTGAGTCACCAGACTATAGTGTAGTGATGATACACTCTCCAGAATTATTGGCACCTTTGGTAAAGCTGACTAAAAACAGGTATACAAAATTATCTTTTGCCAATTTATTGTACTCTCACAATGAAAGCAATGCATAAAATGCATACTGATTGATTCAATTGAATGATTGAAGTAATAATAAAATTACACTGAAAATAGCCTAGGCCTCAAGGTACTAATGTATATGATATTTTTTAGTGGGTACTATTAATTTAAATACCTAATGTAACAGTTCATGACATGGGGGGGTGATGACAGCCCTTTGTTTTGGTGTGCCACCCCAAGATTTGCAATGGCCTCATCTGGCCACCTCTATTGTGAAAGAGTTAAAACTAATGGCATGGTGTCCCTGTCAATACCAATTCATTGAAGCCCTTTTAAGGTGTGATGAAAATTGTTCGGCGTACACTTTGCGCACACATTACCTACAACCCTGGGGGCTAAGCCCCCCCTGTCCTTCAATCCTAGTGACGTCCCTGTCATGAACCCCAAGAAAAACCTGAACATTTTCAAAGGAAATCTGTCAATCTCTGCCAAGACACTAAAAGTGGGTCATGATTGGATCCTTCATCAGGTCAATGAACCAAAACAAATATGGTTTACTGAACACAAAATCAAGCTTCGGCCATTGCCATCTTAGTCCCCTGATCTAAACTCCATAGAAAAACAGTGGGGTGAGTCAAAGAGGAGAATGCACAAGTGTGGACCTAGGATATGGGGAGATTTTGTAAAAAAAGACGAATGGTCGTAAATGCCTTGCTTTGTATTCTCCAACTTTATGGGGTGTCATACGAGAATATTACAAGCTGTTTTATTGCCAAAGGGAGGCTTAAAAAGGTATTACAAGCAGGGATGCTAATAATTGTGAGCGACGTGTTTTTGTTAAAAATATTTATTTATTTATATTTTCCTTTTTCTTGAAATAAATTTGCTTTCCCTAATTTGTTATACCGGTTTTTAGTCAACTTTAGCAGAGGTGCCAATAGTTCTGGAGGGTACTGTACATGGGGCACTTTAAATTTTTGAGCAATGTTGCTGGCCAACCACAGAACCAGTGCCATGTGTTCTGACTGGATGATAATGAATATTTGCCCTCTGATGATTAAAGAAAAAAATGCTGTTCAATATCAATGGGAATGTGCCAGAGCAACAGTACTCAGGGACATTGCTCAAAAATCACAGAGATAAACAGAGTAACAGTTAATTAGATTGCCTGTGCTGACAATTCAAAGGCAACACAGCCTAGCCTAGTATAGACTACTTACAGTTGTTAACTTGTTCTGGGATTCAAAACCTCTGGTTCCGTAGCCAAGCAGCCTCATAATCCCTGATTTCTGATCCAGTCCTCTTCACTGAAGTCCAATTTTTTACACAAGCTGATTTACTTAGTCTGACAAAGCAAAACAAACTCTTCTTGCAGTTGATCAGACAGCCAGAGATATCTTTTACTATCAAAATGTAAAATCTAAAGTCTTTGCATTATTTCAGTCTGTGTAGGACTCACTCTCATACATAACCATAAACTTACCAGCAACTGGATAATTGAGCATTTAAGACACATTTAGCATTGTGTTTGTGTGTGCTAACTGAACTCACCAGATGGTCGTTCCACCGCCAGTCTTGAGTGATACACACTTGCATAGAGTTCCTCTTAAGTCTGCAACCTTTACAATTTAGAAAGACTAACCCTTCACACACACATACACGCGCATATGCATACTAACTTAAATGTTTTAAACTTCTGCACCAACGTGATCTAGACAGTTTTTCTTCAAACGAGTCGCCGTGAAGCTCAGCCTGTTTTCAGACACTTCCTTTTCCACCCCTCTCTTCCTCTCTCTCTCTCTCCCTCAGCTGTTTATGGAGGCACTGTTGAAACAATAGTCACTTTTGGTCCCCATTTCCTCTGCTCGTTTCTCTTCCCCACGACACAAACACATAGAAGATATACAGAAAAACATTCGCTCATGCTACACACACAGCTTGCACATCTAGTAGCAACCTCACACACTCAGTCATGCCTTCAGCACACATGAGACACAACACACGCATGTGTTGTTCATACCCATGATGAGAGTCAGGCAGAAGCACAAACACAACAGTCCTGTCACAAGCATGACACCAATATGGAGGTCACAAAGAGACTGTGGCAGGAATAGGAAATTAAAATGCCACAACGACAGTGGATTGAGGAAACTGATAACAATGGAGACTGTGAAGTGATAGATATGATGGCAACAGCCAGGTGAGACTAGGCCTCAGGTCTTGAACGTTTTTAAGGCCAAGGACCTCTTGTCTGATAGAGATGGAGGGACCCCCTACACCATTGTATTAAATGGTGTGGCTTATTAAACCGAAACCAAAAGTAATGTGTAGGACGGCCTATAATGCCATGCCATGTATCAATTTAATTTGTAATGGTGTATAAAATCTCATGCCATCAAAATGATTAGAATATTTTCAGAACATGTTTTCTGGAAGTCTTTGTTTTTGGAAGAAAAAGGGATCAATAATTTGGAGATGAGAACCCCTTGTTGAAGATCTCTGCACTAGACAAGAAGACAAGCCGGAAGAGAGGACAGTACATAAGCTTACCTCAAAAGGCCAGAGAATCTTTGAGAGGACATGAAAACCACCACAAAGACAAGAAGATGGATGTACTATTATATGAGAGTCCAAGTGTATTAAACACTGTCTAGCTGCACAATAATAAAAGACAGAAAGATAGATTATTATTATAAATTCCTCAGCATACAGTATGTGTGTATTTTAAAGTGTGGTACTTCACACTGCAGTCATTTCATCATTAGAATGTATATAATATGATTAGCTTGCCTCTCCAACCCATTTAAGCATGAGTGTGAATGTCTGAGTGTGTTTGTGTCTGTGTACGTGGCCACACATCTGTGGGTTCCTAAGTGTGTGTGTGTGTGTGTATTAATAATTCATCCTCACATTGAGCTAGAGTCCCTGGGCAGATTGGTCCATTGTTCCGTATTTCCTGTTTTCTTCCCTGTGTGTTTAATTGGGAGAACTTCTTTGTGTATGTGTGTGTGTGTGTATTTATACATTCATGGGATTGTGAGGTCATGTTTGATACGAGGATCCCTCTCCATGTTTGATTTATCAGTTCTTTTTACTCTGTCCGATTACTTCTATCAATTTCTTTTCGAGAGACGCACAGCAGGAAGCCACTGTTTGACTTTCTTTTCTTCCCTTGTTCATCAACTAACATATCTCACTTGTGTTTTCTCTTCCTCTCGATGTGGATTGTTTAATTTTTTTGACCAAAGGGGTAAAACCCAAATAAGCAAAATATTGTAAAATAAACCCAAGCTCTGCAGAACACACACACACACACACACACACACACAATCCATCCTGTCTTATCTTTGGCAGTGTTGGCCAAGGTTTGTGTCAAATGGAGGGTGGAATGCAGTGGGTGTGAAGCTTTCCTGATCCGCTCTACAAAACAGGGAAATCCAGTATACACTTGACTCTCTCTCTCTCTCCCTCTCTCTCTCTCTCTCTCTCTCTCAGACCCACACATACATACACAGAGAGAGTAAAATACTATAACTATAATAAAATAATTGACCAACAGACAACAGTGTGTAGTTAAAATGTATTTCAAATAAATAATGCGAACAAATCATTGCAATATTTCAGTAAATAATTGTAAATGGAGATAAATGAACATGAACATGAACAAGTGCTTGAAAATCCCTGAAGATTAAGGGTGGCTGGTGTAACTAGAGTAAAAGAAAGAAGACACTCACATCTATAAGGAGCGTGAGACCCCAAAAGACAAATGAGGAGAGAGAGTAGAGATAGTGGAGAAGTGAGGGGAGCAAAAATGAGCAATCAGAGATCTATATATCTATCGGAGAGAGGTACATTTTAGGTTTGTGAAGTCTGTATGGCACATAAGTGTGGTGTGTATGGTTAGTCACCTCTACTCTTCAAAGAGTATGGTGGAGAAATCCTCCTCCTCCTCTTCTTCAGCACAAGCGAGTCTCTTCATCAGGTCATCCTTGCAGCCCATAATGTCCAGATCCGTGTCCAGGAAATCAACACCATCATCATCATCACTCAACCCCAGACCCTCAACCATACACTTCTCTGGCTCCTGTCTCTCCTCTGCCTTCTCTTTTCCCGCTACTTCCTCATCCTTTGCTCCCTTCTCTCCATCTTTCTTCTCCTCTTCCCTCAATTTCTTAATGCTTTCCTCGACCTCCACTAGAGTACCTCCCTCTGATTTTTCCTCTCCATCCACTTCTTCCTGCATCTGTTCTGTATCCTCTCTCTCTGTTTCCTTTTCCTCATCCCTTTCTTCCTCCTGGCAACCAGAGACTGTATCAGGACTGGTTTCCACAGCACTATCAGGTACTGCCTGGTCACCTGTGAGAAAAAGAGAGACATGACAAGGTCAAAGGTCACATCAGGTCACATGACAGTGAGCACCTCTTAACAACCAACTAGTAGCCTCTCTTACCTGACTCTTTCACAGGGCACTGCTGTTGTTTTTTCACCTTTCCCTCTTTACTTTCAGTCTTCTCCTCATCTTGTTTACTAGGTGTAGTCTGCATCTCTGCAGAGAGAAAGCGAGAGAAGAAAACAAAAATTATTACTTAACTTAACGATTAATTAATTAATAGTTAATTGGCTCATTAAGGTATTGCCTGGTGATCTGTGTGGTCACATGAGTGACTTTGAGCACCGCTTAACAACCAATCAGGAGCCTTTCTTACCTGACTGTTTGGCTGGGCACTGCTGTTGCTCTTCTCCCACTCTATTCTCAATCTTCTCATCTTCGCATCTATCTGGCTCATGTGTAAGAAAGGTTACTTTCACTTTCCAAGAGAATGATGTGAATGACAGAAGCATGAGGACCATGAAGACAAGTTTCAAAATAAAAGCTATAGTTCATTTATTTTACTACCATGTGCGCCTGAAGAGACACATACTTTTCCTCTTGGGATCTAAAATGATATCATGGCCTCTATTGAAACCAATTGGCAAATATCTGAAACAACGAAGAACTTTACTAATAGTGCATGGTTTTATGTGCCTCTTAAAAATATAAACAACTTTTGCTCAATCTATTGTCTTACTCCTTTTCTGACTTTGCATCACTACCTCTCTCTTCCTCCCTCTCTTCCTTCCTTCCACTCTTTTGTCTATCCTTGATTCCTTGACAGCCTTCTCAGCTACATTTCTACCAATACTTTCCATCTCACCTATTGTCCCTTTCTTGCGTGCGAGGTTGGCTCCCTTCTTCTGGTTGTCCTTTTTTTCTTCCTCCAAGCCTTTCTTCATGCTCTCCTTTTCCTTTTTATCTTTTGCTGGCTTCTTCATCTTATTCTCCCCAGTCACTTTCTCATTCTCCTTATTTTCAGTGTCTCTGTATCGATCTGCCCCCTTCCTAGGTTTCTTTATCAGACTCTTCTCCTCCATCTCACACTTCTCCTGTTTATTCTCTTCATTTTCTGTCTTTCCTGCCTCTTCTGTGGTTTCTTTTTCACTCTTGATCTCTGATTCTCTTATGACGTCCTCTTTCGGTTCCTCTACTCTGTCTGCAAATTTGGAGAGGGAATGAAACAAATACATGATTATTGACAAGAACCTATAGAGAACCTATAGAGACCATTATGAGAGGCAATACTCATTGAAGAGTGGGCCATTTACAATAAAAGGTGCTTTTAGTACAGACTTTAAATTAAATGAGACAATCGCATTGCATTGCAAATCGAAGAACTGATGAAAAGAAAGTGTGCAGACTGTGACAATACAACCTTTTCTTTGAAAATGGCCCATGTGCTTGTGATGCTTACCTTCTGTCTGTTTCCTCTGTTTCTGTGGACGCCCCACCTCCTACCAAAGTCATGCAAATAAAATCAAAGGTGAACATTTTTTTTACACAGCTAGCCTGAGAGACTGCGGGCCAAAACTCTAAAAGGGGAATTCTTGCTATTTTTCACATAGCTCTCCATTTTTCAAGCTCCCATGTTCATGCCTCCAGAGTGTAGCGCTGTAGCTGCCTGGCTACTTTAGCTGTTGACTGCAGCAACTCTAGGTAGAACGCTAGGTAAAACTGATTGTTTGTTTCTTTTTGTATCGACAGTACTCGGTGACCTCGAGAAACGGAGATCTATGTGAACAATCTATGTGAAAAATCGCCTGAATTCCCATTTAAGGTATTTTAATTCAAGAGTGTGTATATGTTATTCCTGACCTCATTGCCAGAGTCAGAGTTTCCTCTCTTCCTCCCTTCATTCCCCTTTCCGCTGGATTCTGTGAATAACGCTAACATTTCTACACACAAAGCCAAACATGCACATCACCAATACTGTGAGGAGTGTGAATGTGCATGTTCATGTGGCAAAATGAGTGTTTAAAAATGCACAACGCTTGTGTGTGTATGTGTGTGTTTACCTTCAATGTCACTATCCTCTTCCAAGTTCTCTCCATCTGTTGCTCGGCGTGTCATAAACCCAAACCTGTTCAAACGTTTCTGTGGGAGAAGAAAAGGTGAATAAAACGGAGACATTTGTACAAATAAACAAACACACAAATCATGTGACACTACAGTCACACATTAACACAAAAAACTGATGTACACATCAACAATGTGATGTATGATGCACACTATTAAAGTATGTCATGTTGGGAACCAGCTCTACATTCTATATGCTACGCTCTATCTATACATATATATATAAGGGCTGTCAAAATAATGCATTAATTTCGATTAATTAATTACAGAAATAATAATGACCCAGTGCAGTCTGGCTATCGTGACTGAAGAAGACAGACGAGAAAGCACTGCTTTGAATGAAACATTCAGCCTAGGCCTACGTTTTATACAGAACGCACAGACCAATACTGTTGACAGGAGCATCAATCTACTATTTCTGCAGTAAGGAATTTCCGTTTCCTACCATAGGAGTTCGTCAAGTCTGAAGTAGCACTGCAATGCAAAACAATCCGGAGTTAGGCCTACGAGTTAGCACACTGATGATAATAATGCAAGCCGCCAGCCTTGTCAAAGTTAACCCTTAGAACCCTAAGCTGTTTTTAGGGCATTTTCACTACCTTTATTCATAAGGATTTATTCTGGTCATTGTAAGTGCCACACACATATATTATATATTGTTTTTTTCAGGAGAGTTTAGGCTATTCAGATCTGCCATCATGTATTGATACTAGCATTGATTTTATTTTGATTTTTAAAGAATTAAAATATAAAAAGTGTATTATAAAAATTCTTATATTTCGACATGTATCTCACCACAGCAAGCTCACAGCTCTACATGCATTTCATGTGTGTGTAGGGCAGACTGTCCTGAATCGGGCAATATAATTGCCATGTTGGAGGGATACTCTGGGGCTGAGCAATTTACAGAAATATTTGCTGTGTGATTTACGGAAATAAATGCCATTTTTTATTTAGTGATGAAAAATGACCTTTCTGCGCTCCATATCTGTGACACGAACTGATCTGACCTGACTTGACCCGAGGTTGCGTGTTAGCCTGCGTGCCTGTGTGTATGCAGTCATAATAATTCTAAACTCTTTACTGCATTGCCATGAACAAAGTAAAGGCAAAAAAGGTGTTTATTTGTTGAACAAATTGGGATGCAATGTGAGCCTTGAATTGGATGCCATGCAGGAATTTGCTAGGATCTCAAAACCGGAATATGAACATGCTTTGCCATAGAGAAACACATGATGGCATTGGATTATAAACATGCTTTGCCACAAGAACAGACAAAAACGTGGGGTAAGTCCAGCTATATGAAGTTATTATTTTGCTGTCACTTCGTCTGTTTTATAACCCAGAAGGATGTACTTGGTATCAAATGATAGCTCTGAGTCTCCTCTTTCATCTGACATGCGTGGCATATCTATGCGATCACGGGTCCGCGAGTAATTCAAACGAGAGTAATGAGTGTGCAGCTTGGTTTGTGTACATGACGTTATTATTTTGCAGTCACTTCGTCTGGTTTTATAAGCCAGAAGGATCGATAAACATGGTACCAATTGATAGCCCTGTGCCCCCTCTTTCATCTGATATGCTTGCCATATCGATGCGATCACGGGTTCGCGAGTAATTCAAACTAGAGTAATGTGTGTGCAGGTGAATGCAGAGAAGTATAGACTGTAAATATGATGCAATTTAATTTAATTTCATGATTTTTTTTTATTTTCATACTTGATCGTACAGACAAGTGTGTAGTCTCGTTGGAAAGCCCCACTTCTGCTCTGTCGTGCAATAAAGGTTTCATCTCGCTGCGATGAACCGTTCCGGAGCAATGTAACAGAGAAGAAAGGGTGTGTTTTTTGACGCACTTTGCGTCAATCGGGTTCTAAGGGTTAACTTTGCTAACATTTTGCTGAGCCTACCCTATGACCGACTAACTAACTAACCGACAAACTCCCTTAATAAATTGTTTGCACTTGTAGGCTATGCTGCTTTAATTTCTTTGCTCCTACTATTTAGTTTATTTTCTTGAACTGCTATTTCTTATCCTGGACTGCCACCTACTAAATAGAAAAGGCAACAACCTAGTTATTATGTGAATAAAAATCTACACATTTGAATGGCCAAAAAAAGGATAAATCATAGGTGGTATTCCACACATTACCTTGGTCTTAGGGTATCCTACTCTGCACATGTCATTGACAGTGAGTGGTAACTTCAGTCATTTGCATTTATCATGCAAAAGATCTGACACCAGGCACTATGCTGATGCCTGACCCAAAGGGGAAATTATAATAAAAGAGAGACACGTTGAACTTTAAAGTCTATAATGTTGGTTTGGCTCTTTATTGATTCACTCATCTGCCAAACTTGTTTTTAAGATATGTTCATAGCAAAAATGGATGCATGCGATTTTAGATTAATTAATCACAGAGTATGTAATTAATTAGATACAATTTTGTAATCAATTGACAGCCCTAACACGGGCAGCCGTGGCCTACTGGTTAGCGCTTCGGACTTGTAACTGGAGGGTTGTAGGGAGTAGGAGTAGGAACGGCTGAAGTGCCCTTGAGCAAGGCACCTAACCCCTCACTGCTCCCCGAGCGCTGCTGTAGCAGCTAGCTCACTGCGTCGGGATTAGTGTGTGCTTCACCTCACTGTGTGCTGAGTTTGTTTCACAGATTGGGATATAGCATCCGGCCCGCACCTTTTTGTCCACTGGTGGTTGTTTTGGCGCTGTTTTGCGTTTGCCATCGAAAACGGAATGAAATGTAGGCCTACCTGCAAACAATGTATAAGGGGCTATGCTGACTGCATCAGTGCTCAAAGTATTTTAAAAGTTTATCAATTAATTGTTAATGACTAACTAACTTCTATTCAAGTCATAATTCTGGGACTTTCTGGGATAATTATTTCTATTTTTTATTCACTCGTTCAAATGTTCATACAAAGAGTTCACAAAGTTCTCATCAGGTGACTGAAAGTTAGAATGGTGGTCATTTCAGACCACTTCAGCACTTCATAAAATTCTCATAGTTTGAGAACTTTAAATTATTTGTAGGATATTCATAACTTGAGCTGTGTATGCAAAGACACAGACTTCAGAGTTCACACATTTTTAATAAAATATACTTTTGGGACTCCCTGCTAATACTTTTGGGAATGCAAATGCACTTTTATTAGTATTATTTCATTTTACACTGATATGGCATGATGACAATATAAACACAGCTAACAATGGTATTAAATTGCAATAGCCTATGATTAAATGTAATAGAATATTCAACTAAGGTAGACTGCTGTTGTTCACAGCACTAAGCTATTTATGGTTACTGATATACTCTGAGTCTCTGGCCCTCTCTTAGAGCCAGGCATAGTGAGCTGGCCCTCGGAAGAAAAAGTTTGGGGACCACTGGGCTAACTGAAAAACACTCCATGCCAATCTCTAGGTATGGTGAAGCGTATGTGATGATGTGGGGCTATTTTAATTCCAAAGGCCAAGGGAACTTTATCAGGATGCATAGTATCCTGGATCCATAAAGTGGCCTTTAAAAATAAAAAAAATCTGCCTGCCTCTATGGGAATTTAACATAGGGGTCAAATACTTATTGCCCCTGTAATTTAAGGAAGAACATTTATTTATTTACGATACATTCTTCATTCACTAAGAAAATTGGTGTCCTTAAAGTTTTTTTTTTACTAATTTTGTTAATTAAAGGTGCTCTAAGCGATGCAACGCGTTTTATAGGCTAAAACATTTTATGTCACTTACTGCAAACATCACCTAACCAACCGCTAGCTGTCTGTGTCCTGAATACACTGTAAAAAAAACGCGATCTCTGTGGACAGCCCAGGCTCCAAAAACGGCAACAAAAACAACCTGGCCAAACCTAGCCCATAAAAACAACAAACTGTTCCAGCAAATCACAGACGAGATGCGCGTTTAGGAGAGTTTCAATTGCACGGGAGCAGCACGGGAGGGAGGGGGAGGAAGTAGCGAGCTAGCTCTCTGTTTTGTTTGAAAGTCAACAGAAGTGACGTTACCCAGCATCGCTTAGAGCACCTTTCATTTCATGAAATTCATTCTGGACTCTCTATTCGACCACATAAAGACCTCGGGATACTTCGGTTTGGCTTTAGTGACCCTCTACTCACTACCACGTAAGTGTTATGTTGTTTGGAACTGTAGAAGAGGTATAAAAATAGCGTTTTGTAGCGGCGCAATTGAAATGCCCCGCTCACTTCCAGGCTACGAGTTGTGACTGAAAACGGTACAATCGAACTTTCTCAAAACACATCCGAATGACATAATTTTGATGTCAACTCAACGTATGTACCCCTAATCATCCGGAAATCGATCTAAAGTGCATTTTACTCCGGATAATTCCTTTAAGGCATTAAGATCAATTTCTAACAGATGATTTTATATTCCTCTTTTTAGTCAACTTTAGCATGGGTTCAAATACTTATTCTCCCCACTGTATATAAATATATATATATATATATATATATATATATATATATACATATAAACAGCATCATTGTATTCCACATGAAATAAAACAGCTCTACTACTGTACAGTGGAGTGATCTCTAGACCTGCTCAACTTTCTTTCCTCCCAAAACCACGCTGCCAGAGCTCACCCCAGACCCTCTACAGTATTTGTGGGGAAACTTTGCTAAAACCACAGGACTTTTCACGTGGCGTGCAAGTGTGGTGTGAAAGTGTGTGTGGAAGTATGTATGAACGGGAAAAAAATATAAAAAGACAACCTCCCAAAGATCATGAGTAATACTGTATGTTGTAATGGTAGACCTAAATGTACAAATTATTTGATGTAAAGCCAAGATCTGTTCATATGCTTTGTGAGTTTGTGTTGTAAAAATAAGAAGAAGAAGAAAAAGAGAATGACATCGAGCAGCGGAGCTTTAAAAAGTGCATCTCTATTTTGATAGTCAGCGGCGCATTTGAAGGAATCTGCTTGCACGCGAGACCGTATGTAACAGTTATTCCATTAAACCATGCTTTATTAAAACCTAGCAGAGTATAGCCACACATTTGCACTCGCAGTTGCATAACACATTTGCACTCGTTTATTATTTGATACTTATTACAGTGCATGAAAATGCACTGTTCTGTTATCCGAAGTCTTATTATTATTATTATTATTATTACAGTGCATGAAAAATGTACTGTTCTGTTATCCGAAGTCGTCTTTTTATTACAGTGCATGAAAATGCACTGTTCTGTTATCCGAAGTCTTCTTATTATTATTATTACAGTGCATGAAAATGCACTGTTCTGTTATCTGAAGTCGTCTTCTTCTTCCCACCAAATTTCTGTGTCTAATTCAGCTTCCGTTTAACGTAGAAACTTCGTTCAAACTTCGTAACGTAGGTCTTGAAAAGGACACTTGAGGAATATTTTTATATTTTTCGTTTTTGTAAACTTTATACTTTTTGAGATATTAACATAAATCAAGCTTATTTTATCCCATAGACTTTGCATTGTCACTATAACATCACAATGGGCTAATCAAAGTGATTGCACCTGTATCAACTGCTTTCTGCTCAACTAGGCCAACTCTCTCTATGTCTCTCTGGCTCGCTTAAAGGAACACGCCACCCAATGTCAGTAGTAATATATGTTCTTACCTTAACTTTCACGAGTTGAGTCATACCTCTCCCATGTCGGTACGTGCACTCCAACGCTCTGGTGCGCGGCTGGACTGTGTTAGCATGTTGCTATGCTAGCGGGCTCTGACGGTAACTAAGCGTAGAAGTAATCAGAAACATCCACGTTTTCCCGACTTAAATACAGTTGCACTAGTAGTTGATAGAAATGCTACGGCCACGCAACATGAAACGTGGCGATTTTCCAAGCGAATAAACCGGAGAACTACAATGTGTGGCGCAATAGCACTTGGGAGTACTTCGACCTAGCGTAGTAGTATTGTTAACACCTAATTGTAGATCCTATCCACCACAGAGTTTAGAATCCATGCTGGATCGACCCTCCCTCCCCTCTGAGCGAGAGAGAGGCACACACACTACACACACGCTATTATTTCAACTATTATTTCAACCATAACTGCACAGCAGTTTGTTTTAATGTAGGCTATATGGGTGATGCAGCGCTGCTGACGTGAGGCTAGAAAGCCCTTGCCTGTTCTAGAAAGACTGATCTAATGCAGCAAATATATTAAAAGGCTAAAGTCGTACATTGGCTATGTTGTAGCCTATCCCCAGAATATCAGCAGCAAACTCAGTCTCTGTCTCGCAAAACAGTCTCCAAATAAAACGCACATCGGCCTGTTGCCTATTCTGCCAGCTTGTGACAATATATCGTCCAAAATGCTTGATTGAATTGCATTCTCCACATTTTTAGCTAAATTTTCATGTACCACATCAGCATTTTTGTTCAGTGAATCTTTTGTAAATTGCTTTACAATAGCGTCGGGCCCTTGTCAGCAGCCTTAGGCTTGCCTCTGCCACTATTCACTCCTTGTCTTCCGATGTCATTTCTGAGTCATCTACAGATGTTTACACACATTCACCTCCCTAAATAGAACCAACTTGACGTTGACTTCAACCTGTGTTATATCCTAGATGAGACTGCCTGGGTTATTTTGTTTCGATATTAGCCTATAGGCCTATATAAAACACATAATTGTAGCCTATAGGGAATAGGCATTTAAAAGAGAGACAGAGAGTGATATGACTCAGAAATGACATCGGGCGATGGCAGTGCGAGATGTTCAGAACGTAAGAGCTAAAACTTCTACAAACTCAATAACATCCAGCGGAAAAAGAAGGTATAGGGCCTACGAAAAATAGTCGGAAAACTTAGATAAGGCAAGCAAGCAAGTTTGGCGGTTGTTACTAAAAATGTGAACATGCACGCACGTTGTGCGGTGGACTCAGGGGCGTAGCCAGGATTATTTTATAGGGGGGGCCAGCTGGGTCCAGACTTTTTATTGGGGTGGCACTTGGGAATCAAAACTACAATTTGAAAACTACTCAAAAGTTTTGAAGATTAGGATACCCTGTTTTAATAATGGCAATAAATTGTGTAAAGCCAACACTGATACACAGGTCCATTCACAGACAACCTCAACAGTTTGTTGTCCACTCCAACACATTTTCCATAAATAGGCCAATGCTATAAAAAGTACATTATGATAATGCACCTTACTTAATCAGTCATATTCAAATGATGTTAACTCAAAGAACAATAATAAATACTACAAATATGGTATGCAGATATTTAATCTTATACTGATGGCAAAACTATATTTCTTTCTGTTATCCACTCCAAGTACTTGGCTGTAAGTAACATGGCTCTGAATTAAGACATTAACCCTTAGAAACCTAGACTGTTTTAAGGGCTTTTTCACTACCTTTAGTTAGAAGCATTTATCCTGGTCATTGTAAGTGCCATACACAAACAAGAACAATGAGCCATGAACAAAGTGAAGGGAAAAAGGTGTTTCTTTGTTGAATAAATTGGGATGCAATGTGAGTCTTGAATTGGATGCCATGTAGGAATTTGCTAGGATCTCAAAACCGGATTATGAACATGCTATGCCATAGAGAAACACATTATAGCGTTGGATTATTAACATGCTTTGCCACCACAACAACACACAAAAACGTGGGGTAAGTAAGTCGAGCTATATGAAGTTATTATTTTGATGTCACTTAGTCTGTTTTATAACCCAGAAGGATGTACTTGGTATCAAATGATAGTTCTGTGTCTCCTCTTTCATCTGACATGTGTGGCATATCTATCCGATCACGGGTTCGTGAGTAGGGCCTAATTCAAACGAGAGTAATGGCTGTGCAGCGTTGGTTTTTGTACATGATGTTATTTTTCAGTCACGTTGTCTGTTTTTATAGCCCAGAAGGATTGATATACTTGGTACCAATGGATAGCCCTGTGCCTCCTCTTTCTTCTGATATGCCATATCTATGCGATCACGGGTTCGCGAGTAGCCTAATTCAAACGAGAGTGTGGGTGCGCAGGTGAACTAAATATGATGCAATTTGATTTAATTTCATGATTTTTTGTATTTTCATACTTGATCGCACAGACAAGTGTTTAGTCTCGTTGGAAAGCCCCACTTCTGCTCTGTCACGCAGTTAAGGTTTCATCTCGTTGCAATTACCGGAGCAATGTAGGCTAACAAAGAACTCAGGCAACGCAGCAGCCTGCTCTGCCTGACCAGCTATGGCAAGAACCACACTCAGTCAGCAAATTATGTTTTTATAAAGTAGCCTAGGCTAGACACTATTAGCCTACTTTTATTGGAGCCATCCGGAGATATGTGCCTAATATGCTTGCATTTCACGCGAATATTATCAAAATATGTTTGTAACAGCGTTACCGCGGGCATCCGCTTATTTTTGATCAGCCTCACACGTCAATGTCAGAGCCTACCTAACAAGAACAGCCCAACGCAGCTCACTTTGCTATGATTCGTGTCACATTTTAACATTTTATTAACATTAATGTTCCAAGTCATCATCAACTCACCTGTTGTCACTGAGGTTAAGTAAGTAGTAGTCTACTGTCAAGTGTTTTTAACAGATGACTGAATTGTCCCCTGCTGCTGCTGCACTAGGCCTACTCACGATTTGATTAGAACTGTAGGCTACACTTCCTTTCAAAGTACCGTTGAAAACGGCAGCAATCTTTTTTTTTTACTTTTCAATGAATGGAGCTGGGGGGGCCAGCAGGGTGGCCAAGCTTTGACCAGTGGTGGCCGTGGCCCCCCCTGGCCACCACGTAGCTCCGCCCCTGGGTGGACTTTCAGAATGAATGGAGTCGGAGTTTCTTTAATAGGCTATCGAGGCGTCATATTTGTCCGATGGCCTGCTATAAAATGCTGTCAGTCTGAAAAAGACGCGCTCGTGCAGTCAAAATGAATGGGAGTCTTCAGAACAGGCTTGTCAGTCACCCTGACATAACAGTGTGTAAAGTAGCCTATAATGTGAATGACTTGTTATTTTATCAAGGATTTCTTTCTTTTTGCAAAAAATAAAGTACAATAGGCATTAATTAGTAGGCCAGGAGCATGTTGAAATTATGTGGCAAATTGCGTTTTTTATTACAATGATAAAATTGTAAAAGGACGTGACCGAAGCTGAGGCAAGCCTGGCAATAGGCCTATAGGCCCGACGGTAATTGTAAAGCAATTTACAAAAGATTCACTGAACAAAAATGCTGATGTGGTACATGAAAATTTAGCTAAAAATGTGGAGAATGCAATGCAGTCAAGCATTTTGGACGATATATTGTCACAAGCTGGCAGAATAGGCAACAGGCCGATGTGCGTTTTATTTGGAGACTGTTTTGCGAGACAGAGACTGAGTTTGCTGCTGATATTCTGGGGATAGGCTACAACATAGCCAATGTACGACTTTAGCCTTTTAATATATTTGCTGCATTGGATCAGTCTTTCTAGAACAGGCAAGGGCTTTCTAGCCTCACGTCAGCAGCGCTGCATCACATATAGCCTACATTAAAACAAACTGCTGTACAGTTATGGTTGAAATAATAGCCCATCAGCGCATCTCTAGTGTGTGTGCCTCTCTGTCGCTCAGAGGGGAGGGAGGGTCGATCCAGCATGGATTCTAAACTCTGTGGTGGATAGGATCTACAATTAGGTGTTAACAATACTACTACGCTAGGTCGAAGTACTCCCAAGTGCTATTGCGCCACACATTGTAGTTCTCCGGTTTATTCGCTTGGAAAATAGCCACGTTTCATGTTGCGTGGCCGTAGCATTTCTATCAACTACTAGTGCAACTGTATTTAAGTCGGGAAAACGTTGATGTTTCTGATTACTTCTACGCTTAGTTACCGTCAAAGCCCGCTTGCATAGCAACATGCTAACACAGTCCAGCCGCACGTACCGACACGGGAGAGGTATGACTCAACTCGTGAAAGTTAAGGTAAGAACATATATTACTACTGACATTGGGTGGCGTGTTCCTTTAAGACTACAGATCCTGTTCAACTGTTTCCTCTGCCCACAACTGTTTCAAAATAAAAGTCCTCACTACAATAATTCACTATTAAATAATTAAAAAATGTAAACTACTAACTGTTCAGCCATTCCAACTGTCAGTTGTCATCAACTATGACTCCCGCCAACTGTTTCCTCTGCCCACAACTATTTCCAAATAAAAGTTTGTTTTGCATTTAATGTTAATATATGTTTCGCATTTTCATGCACTGGTAATTCCTCGGAATTACATCTTCTAGTTTGATATATAAACTCCTCGGCAAAGTGAAACTAACTTCACCGTGGTGTCAGTCAACGACAAAACAGTTATACATAGTTAATTACTTTTTACTATTGACTGACAATGGGTTACCATCGAAAACATAGCCTGGAACACTTACCCCAATAATGTTTGAATGACTGAATAAAAAACGTTTATCCTGCAGGAGTTGCTTACATCTCGTGCATCTTCAGCTGTGCTTCATATTTGTCTCTCGCCTCTTGCCTAATCACTTTTATCCGTCATTACCAATTTGCAAATTACGGTGAATAACTACTCATTGTGAGATGTATTTCGGAATATCTATATTCTAATTATGTTTCCCATTGTAATCGTGTCATTTTTAATGTTTTGCATGGATGTGCGCTGGTGCGCGTTCATGGATGAAAGAAGCATGCGTTGTGCACCCACCCATGTCACTTTTGATAATGCGCCCTTAAAATAACATAAACAACTTGCCATGGACTTTTGACCAGGTTTCTGTTGGTCAGTGGCGTAATGCATTTTAGATAGTGTATGATAGCGATTTTTAGACAACACGCCAGACCCCTCCTTAGGTCGTTAATTGCCACACCCCTTGGTGTGTTGCTCAAAAGAAGAGACGTGCAGGATAAGAATAAACATTGCGCTTGGATAATAATCCGCTTTCCGCCATGCGCCAGGTCAGAAAGTAGGGCCCATAGGCTCATAGCCACTTTTGCCCAGGTACCTAATGTGTATGATGGTGGGCATAATTAGCCACTAGGCTAGACTGTTATGTGCAGTCACAGTCGTGGCCAGACTCATTTAAATGACAGGAGACAAAAATCTCTTTAGAGACAAAAAAGTTTAGAGTGTTGCCAGTGACTGATTCTGACAGGTCTCACTCACATTGTAGATACTGTTCACATGAATATGCTGGTCATCTGTGTTCTGTGTAACACAGCATCTCTCTGTGTCCTTCCAAGTATACTTAATGTAATGATAACTTCGTATTTCTTGCATTTTCCAATATCCGATCCAGTACCGGTAATTATCGGATCGGCACACCCCTAATGATAACCTTGTTGACCAACCTACCAGACTTAGTAATTGCCAGTGCATAGTGTATTTGTATGCCTGTGAAACAGAAGCCGTTGTAAGTGTGTGTGTGAGTGTGTCCATTTTGGTTTTAGGAAGATGTTTGGCTGAAGCTGCAGTTTCCACTGAGGCAACAGACAATTAAATCCCACTTCAGACAGCCAGAGAGAGAGAGAGAGAGAGAGGGAGAGAGGGAAAGAGAGAGAAAGAGAGAGCGTAAGAGAGAGACAGAGGGAGGAGGAAGAGAGAGGAGGTCCAGACAGCAGTTTTAATGGTTATCAGTAGGTGAGGGAGAACAGAGATGGGAGAGAGCATTTATCTACAGCGTATGATAGTCATCATGACATAAAGTATTTCATAACTATAGAAATGTAGAAAGGGTTTGGGAGGGATTAAAATTAGGTAATTGGTGTGAAGTGGCAACATTCAGAGCAATTACAAGATAAAGAGCTCCCTCTAGTGAGGATAGAGAGATCATCAGCAGAAAGCACAGAGGATGGGGATTAAGGGTACTGTATATGCTCTGTATATTTCGTACTGAATGTGTGAGCGCTGTACCTGTAGAGCGAGTTTCTGTGCACGTCCAGCCATCTTTATTGCATCCCTCAATTTCCTCTTATACACCTGCTGCCTCGCCATCTGAAAACCACCGGCCATGCATAAATACCCATAAATACCACCACTTTGCCAGAGCACTGACACAATTCAACAACTTCTCTACATATTGTTTCTAAATTAGCATGGAAAAAGGAAAGAGTGTGTGTGTGTGTGTGTGTATATGAGAGAGGGAGAGAGAGAGAGAAAGAGAGAGAAGAATCAATGAATTATGGGGAGAGAAAGAGACTAACATTGAGGGCAGTCTGCTCTTGAAGGTCGTTGTAGTCTCTTATTCTGCAGCGCTGCACCCATGCACGAGACGCTGGGCTCCCCAAATATGTCACATGGCACTTACACTGCACACGCAAAACACAACAGTTTGTTACATGTTCTATTTAGTATGCTTATAACACAGAGAGGTCACACACAATATTTACTACCTTCATGGACACTACACATGCCTGCATGACATAATTATGTAATGATTGTATCATCACAGACACATGTAAATGAACTTCACTTGTGTCATGGTGCGCTTACTATATTACCTCTAACATTCCACACTTCTATGAAAGGAAGGTTGAACTGGGGATCAGTGCAGATGACTACAAACAGACTGCACCACAGAGGGGCGTTTGCTTTTGGTGATGTTATGGTAAGAAGGTTAGCAGCGCCCTCTAGTGAACACTACATTTGCTTTCTCACAGTCACTACCAGGAGAATTCATTTCAGTCATGTTCACTTTGCCGTTTACCAAATAGTTTAGGTCAGGGGTTCTCTGACCAACGTGGAATAGAAAAATTTCCGAGGACCTCCTTCATAATTTAACAATTGTGACTGATATGAGATTCATAACAGATTGAAGTGATTTGTCATGATCACATCAGAGTTAAATGTTGGTCTGAGCCATAGTCATAATTTGCTTGTTTTAATGGAGCAAAGGGTCATCTATCAATATATATATATTTTAAAAGATAAAGCACAACTTTATAATGTAAAGTCACTTATTTTGCGGATCCCTTGGCTTTGGGTTGTGGACCCCACTTTGAGATCCCCTGGTTTAAGTTTAAGGTGCTTCCTTACAGGAAAGGGATCTTTTTTTGTCTTGAACTGTAAGAAGTCATTGGTGACCGGATCTCTTTCAATCATGGCTGGCCACCTGCACACACCACAAAAAGAAAAAAAAAGAAAATCACCTCTCCTGCATATATTTGACCAGGTATGTGTGTGTGCTTGTGTTAGCATTTGTGTATGTGTCTGAGTGTGTGTGTGTGTCTGTACCAGGGGTATCCAGTCTGCTGGGCCCACACCAGTGAACCAGGCACAAGGCTGCAGTAGTAGAACTCCTCCTCCTTACTCACACTCCAACTTTCCTCTGGGGCATCACAACTGCTACGAGCCAAATCTACTCATACATACACACCCCCCCCCACACACACATACACACACAGAGCGAGAGACAAAGCGAGAAAGAGAGAGATACACACACACACACACACACATCTCAGTACACTTAAACTGTCTGTGAATGTGGCTCTACTACACTACCGTAGTCACTTAGACATTTCCATTCCACTCCATTGTAGACAGAATACCAGCTAAAATCAGTTGCATTGTTTTTTTTAATCAATTTTCAGATGATGTGCTTACATAATTGCAGAAGGATATGTCATGAAAGTGAACATAAGATATTAGAAAGGCAAACAAAAGATAAAGCTGCTTTTGACATAGTAGCCTACAAAGAAAAAAACTGATGCTCTGAATACTGATTCAGCTGTCGCTGAAAGTTTTTATAATTGACGCATTTAACGCTGACGCTTTGACATGCATATCTTGTTCTTCTATCTGAAATGACTCCTCTACCTTTGCTGCCTGCATATTTTCTGTTTTTGTTGCTAAAAAAACATTTTATACAATGGCCTTGAAGTCTTGAGTTAGTGAATTAGCAAAAACATTGTTTGCTGGTAACTAACAAGCCACAAATAGCCTACAAATCATATAATCACTGCGTGTGTGCATTCTCATTCTCTCTCCTGTGCAAACATAATGTGTGCGTTCCATAGCCAAGTGTGTAGCCTACTTGTGCTGTATAAAGTGGGAAAAAAGAGAAATATAAACAGCCAACTGTCATGCAGTTAATTGGCTACAGTGCAGTGAAGAGTTTGGAAGTTATGGTAGGGCAACTTCATTTATGAACCAGAACATGGGCCAAACAGTTGACCAAGCCTCTTTCTTGTAGCCTACCTGTTAAAACAACCGCCAGATAGTTTAAATAGCCAACAGCCAATAGGCCTACAGATTCTTTTTTAAAGTAATTGTCAACTACTGGCTAAATTATCAAACGGGTGCTTTCTCTTCGTCCTCCAAAAATTACAAGTAGTTCAGTAGAGAGCCATTTGAATAAATTACGTAGCATTTGCAATTGAAAACGTTGTGATAAGTAGGCTATTAACTTTGCAGAGTTAAACTTGAATGCATCAATTTTGAACAAAGTTGTGTAGGCTACACCGCGCCAGCTGTAGTCTGCATGAACAGTCCTTGGGGGGGCCTGAAGCCAACACATTTGAGGGAGAGCGGTGCAGTGAGACTGCATGCTCTCCCTGTGCACATCTCTACAATGAAACAATAATTTATCTAGGCTAATCTATATTTTAAATAGGCAATCCTATTTAAAAATTAAATAGGAAACCTAAGTCAATCTATTGGAGAGACTGTGAGTAATGCAGGAATGGACGTTTCAGTTATTCAGTAACTGTAAGTAGTTACTGAAATTTGAACTGTAATTACCTTACTTTGTTACCCAATAAAGTAATTAAATTACAGTAACGTGTTACTATTTAACTTGTTGTCCCCAACACTCTCCATATGTGATACAGTAATATGTGATACAGTGTAATCTCAGACCTGGAATGAGAGCTAAATCTGAGATCAGCGCACTTGCTGATGCACAGATGCATGTGTTAATTTTCTTGTGTGCGTGTGTGCACACATACCCGTGTTCTCTCTACAGGTCCAGTTTTTGGGTAGGGTTGAAGGGTCTGTATAGTCCTGCAGCCTTCTCCACTTCTTACATTCTACTCTACTGCACTGAACCCACGAATCATCTAAACAAACGCAAATGTACACGCGGTTACACACATATTAACCATCTAACCACATTCTCATGATTTAGTCACAACTTTCACTCTCACTTTCTTTCTCTCTTTCCCCCTCTCTCTGTATCTCACACACACACACACACAGCAATATCGTATTTCTTCATAGGGCTAAAGTATCTGGCAGCACACCTGCACACTATACTATACTTTTATATAGCACATAATGCAGTACTGATCTGACAGAGGCTACATACATTTATCTGCCTCGCTATCATCCTCTTCCTCCTCTTTTCTCCTCTTCTGGCTCCCACTCTTCACACCTTTCTCTTCTCTTTCTTTGTGGCGATGGTGCATCTTCTCTGTCCTGTCCTCATAGATCTCCCGTTCGTCATCCTCCCTCTCTTCCCTCATCCTGCAATCACACACAGACACACATACATTAGCATACATATTACCTAAGTTGCATGTGTATTCTGCTCTTTCTTTTAAGCCATAAAAAGCTGCTGTCTGTTGATTCATCCTAGATTCATTCATTGACTCATTCCAGTCACTGTACATTATTGTGCACACTTGGGCTTACCACTGATAGCAATAAATGTATGGTTAAATTTATAATAATTTAACTTCAAGACTACTTTTAGTTAGCCATGTAACCCTTCATGGTTTTAAACAAAGACCCCATCCCCTCCCCCAATGGAATGCTAATGTGCTGGTTTAAGGCCTATCACTTACACAAGACAAAGGATGCTACCTTGATATAATGTATCCATGTATCATGAAATGTAAATGTATTCATGTCTGGTATCATTTTGATAGTCTCATTACAAGGATTGTAATGATGTGATTGTGAGAATGTTTGGAACATTCTATAAGTGATATTTCTGATATATAAGATATCTCTCCTCATGCTATTCTGATAAGAATTCATAGGTGTGAAGTGGGTGTGAGTAGGTGTGTCTGATGCCAACTGGAGAACCAATAGTGGGATTGTTCTTGGCGCCATTTTTGTTCTTTGTTTAAAGCATTTAAAAGTAACTAAACTGCAATGTTTGTAAGATCAGATTTTCTAGACTTGGACTAAGGATGTAGCGGAAGAGAGGATAAGTTGGCTACAGGCCAACCTAGGCCTCAGGCCTGGGCTAGGCCTACATAGACCATAGACCTTTTTTGTACTCTCTCTCAGCTTGTAACATAATAAACCTGATTCCTGAGTTTTTCCTGAAGTTCGCCAGTCTAAGATCAATATTAAGTAATTATTCACCTACAATTACTTTCACCACTTACCTGATAATCATTTCCATCAACATACAGTATGTGCATGTGTGCAGCTTCTGTGTGGCAACGTTCATGACAAATTTCATGTTTTTGTGGATTCAATATTCATCATTATTTAGAGAGTAAAAGGTAGTAATAAAATATCTATGCCTTGACTTTACTATAAGTTTATTAAAAGCGCCTATAAAATGTATGTGTGTGTGTGTGTGTGTGTATTTACTTGTTCACTTCCTGGTCTATGCTGGCCTGCAACAACTCCACCTCACTCAGCATGGCTCTGGCATCCTCTGCAGAAACACAACAGTCACACAGAAACACAAGCAAAATAACGGTTCAACACACACACACACACACACACACACACACAGACACACAGAGAGTGCTCTTCACGTACCCATGCAGGTCTCCAATTGTGCAGCACCCAATACGCTATCAAAGAGATCTTCATATTGACTGTCTGTCAATGCTACTGGAGCCTAAAATAAATAAAAGTATAAAAGGGCAATGAGTAGCAAAAAAAAAAACAATGGAGATGGGGGGATGAATGCAAAACTAGTGCTGAACCTATTTTGATGGTTTCTAAATGAAAAATTTGAGCAGACAATCACTCGCTACAGCTCTCTGTTTGTACAGGAAAGAGGAAGAGACCAAAAGGAGCATTTGCATGCGCTACGACATGCACACAAGTTTTTGTGTGTCATACCAAGGGGGACTTGAATGATTCATCATCTGAGACAAGGCATGTGTGTGTGATTGCATTGATCTACTGACACATCCAATCCACTCTTGTCTCTACCTCCTGTAATTCTAACATATATGATCTGTACCATAGACTACAATCTATTACAGCCTTGGCACTGGGTTGTAACACAATAAATATACATTATCTGGGTGTTACTAAATAGCACAGCTGTAACAGTCAGACATACTATTACGTTTTACTCCTTCTACTGGGCTATTAATAGACCTAAGAACCTAGCAGTAACTGGTGTTTGGCTGGATGAGACCCTGACCATATCATTTTCATTAACCTTTCAGGAGAAGACACAGAAAAATGAGCGAATAACTGAGAATATCTAATGTGGCATGTGTCGTGTAGCATTGTAAGAATATTGCATTCAATGCTGAAACCTTCACAAAAAAGTTGGGAGTAGCTAAACTATTCCAAAATGGCTATGGATATATTCAACACCAGGCTGGTTGTAATTAGTACAGGAAATAATTAAACTCTAGTTTGTAACTGAGAAATGTGTCACAAAACAAATGCTACATATTCTAAAATTTTCAGTAAGGGGTGTTTGCTACTTTGCAGATGAATCTATACCCAGTCACCCCCTTAGATTTATGCACAAAGGTTTGTGATCAAGACAACTTAACCTTAACGTTTTGCGAGGGACTTATGAATCACTTCTCTCATCTACAAGGCAGCATATAGGCCTACTACTCTCAAAGACTTTGCTCAATACCTCTTTCTCTTTGATCTTGGGCATACATTCAGTCTTTTCTCTCCTCTTTTTCTCCTTCTTCTCTCTTTGTGCACTCTCTCCTGTCTTCTGCAAATGTTTGTTTTTACTTGGCATTCCATTTGTATCTTTGTCTCCACCTGTGGCTGGTTCTTGCTGTTTATTCTTCACTTTCTCCTTTTTATCTTTCTGTCCGGTGACCTCCCCCTCTGGTCCATCATCTGAGAGAGACTGACTTACAATAGAATTTTCCATGGGCCTATCCCCTGCTTGACCACCTTCAGTAATAACTTTTGTATTTCCTGCCTTATTTTTTTCTCCTGTGCCTTTCTTATTAAGACCTGCTAAAGGTGTGTGCTTCTCACTCGTCTTTTTGATACCAACAATGTCCTGTTCTACTGTATCTGTTGTCGTCTTTTCTTCCATCTCTCTATGGGTTTTTACTTCTTTTTTCGTGTCTTCTCCATCCTCGCTCTTTTCTTTTCCATGAGGCTGCTTGTCACGAGCTGATGGAGGAGCGAACTTACGTTTCTCCTTTTGACCTTTAACATTAACATCGTCACATGAAAGAAAAGGTAGAAACTAGTTAGATGATAAACACCAGGTAGCCAAGACAAATTGGCTGACTTGATAGATATGTTTTACATTATGCTGTCGTTCATTGAATGACATACGAAGTGTGGAAGATAAGCGAACACTAACTACAGTTAGAAGCTAGCGATATTGGAATCTGACTCAATGTTAAAGACCAGTTAGCTGCTAGCTGCTAATGTTAACTTGATATCTACAAGACATGTTTCTATTAACGTTAAAGTTACACATGTCTAATTTGTAATCGGAAATCGGAAACGATAGCTAATGTTTTTGGTATGTATTTACATTAAGTTACATACATTTTGGTGTATTATTTTATAGTTATTTAACGTTACAGTTATGAATGTTACATAATAATGTTCATTAGGTCAACTGTTATAACGTTAACTTATAACATTGTAGTGTAAGGTTAAATTGCCGTCAATGGTAATGTAAGTTGACAGTCATGTTAATGTTAAAAATAAAAGAAAGTTACTCAGCTACCAAATTTCGTGTCCATTTCGAGTCCTTTCCCTTAAACGCCCTGAAAGTGTAACGTTATTCTCTCTGTGAAGCCAGCAGACTATTTCTAAATTTGAACCTGAATAACCAGTCAATCTTGGACAGTTATCACGCGCTCGAATTTACCGCCACTTGCACTCAAACGTTCTTTATTTACACAGCAGGGCAGAGGAGCCATGAAAAAAGTTATTAGACAACTATTTTGAGATGGGAGTGGGGTGTAACTGTAAGTATAGTGTAACTACATGCAACACGTCTATTTGGGGCAACACGTCTATTTTGGATAACACATAGGCCTAGCAATATAATGTAATGTCCTGTTGCTGTACACTTTCAGAGACTCTTCTTCAGTCAAACCACACTGCATTCGATAATTTCCTTATGGTGAGGTCCTGCGTCCTGCCATGCATACACATTGGGGGTAAGTGGGGGAGGGGTGACTTGCAAGTGGCTCGGCAATCGGACGTTGACAAGAGTTGTATTACATTACGTAACAGCATAACAGACGTAAAACGACCGATTCACTTTCCATGTTTTGCTGACACTTATGTGTTACAGTGGCCAACCCCGAAATAAAACAACCTAAACATTGTTTACACGAGATAGGGGTGTCCGTGCCAAATCCCCCTTTCTTGGGAAACACATATATAAACAACACAGAGCAGCGCCTTTGAAAACGAAAAACATGTAACACTAATTTCAACTACGTTTACATTTTATAATATGAATTGTTTCGTGAATTTGAAGCTTCTTTGGGCGACATTTAATAAAAGATTTTGTGGCTACAGTTGGTGCAGGCAGAGCTTGGGATACCTATTACAGGGTAGGCGGGAACTGCCTGCCCATGCTTGGCTGGTAAAAGATACGATTGGCTTATACTAGGAGGTCAAGAAAGAGTGTCGTATTTCATTGGTTCGACTGGCTGCTCGTTAGTCTCAGCGAGGGTCTGTCGAGAAATATAAGAGCGTGGCTACACTCCATCTCAGAGAGATACAGGAGTTCTATCTCCCGAGTACTGATCCTCAGACTTAGGTGAAAGCGAGCTTACTAGCATTCATGCACACACTACATTTAAAGAGCCGTGCCTTTTCATCTCAGATATTTTTTTCATAAATCGATCTATCGAGGAATATAATTTAGATTTAGATTTTTCATTACCGCTTACTTTCTTATGAGGCACACGGAATCAGGATACTTGCAGTGCACGCTTACAAATTGTCGTGAGGACAGCTTGAAGGGTGTATTTTTCTGTCTTTTTTAGAGAGCACCCACGGGAGGGGGCACGGGGCAGGCAGGCGCAGCTCAACAGTGGCAGAGGCGGAGAAACGGTCGACCAGGCTGTGCTGTATGTGTGAGAGAGGGAGTGGGCAGTCTCTGTATCCGTGTTTATGTGCCCAGCTCTTCTCTGGAGTGAGCGCATTATTCATGAGACGGAGTGACGTCTGCGTAACAAGGGCGGTCCTATGCTAATGGCCGTAGCCCAGTACGAGCCAGAGGGGGCAGCATCTTGCACAAGCACGCAGGGGAGAGTGTGGGTCATAGTGCTCACCACACGCTGAGTGTCACCTCAAACTCATACAGCCCAAGGAACCATATGTGAGTGTGTGGCTGTGTGTATGTTGGAGGGGGCACATACAGGAGTCCTCGGTACTAATTTGCTGATTGAGAGCAAACCAGGGCACACATTCAGAAGACAAAGAGTAAGTATAGGAGATTTTTAAAGAAAATCTGCCTAAAGTGGTTTGGTTGTTTGCAGCTTGGCTGATTCCCCTGTGTCCTCTCTCTCTCTGTCTCTCTCTTTCTCTCTCTCTCTCTGTCTCTCTCTCTCTCTCAGGATCACTGCACACTGCAGCCAGGGATGATCATGGGAGATGCTTGAGATGTCAGTGGAGAACGAGACAGTTGTGAAAGGCGATGGAGGTGGGGGCTCGCTCTCTCACCTCCACGCCCCTAAAGACATGCACCCTCCTAAAATGGTGTCTGGAGGGGAACCCGTAGCCCCTCTGTTGGCCAGTGTTGGGCTCACAGAGGGTGGCACCATTGGTGTGTGTGTGGGGGGGAAGCCCCTGCAGCCCAAAAACGGCCTTCAGGCTCCCCAGCCAGGGCCCCAGAAGCTGGCTAAGCGGCGCTACAGCATGAACGTGAGCATGCGACCCTCTACCGGCCCAGCCAAACGGCGCCGCCGTGCCTCGGATAGCCAGCCCGTCCTTCCCTCTCATTTTCTGCTTGGCGGGAACATCTTCGACCCACTCAACCTCAACAGCCTGCTGGACGAGGAGGTCAGTCGGGCACTCAACGCTCACACACCCGAGACCTCGCCACTGCCTGCCAAGGGCCGCGAGCCAGTGGAGATTCTCGTGCCTAAGGACATCACAGATCCACTCAACTTGAGCGGGCGTGGCGGCGGGGGAGGGGATGGGGTGCTGCTCTCGCCCCTCAAGAGGAGGAGGCACCGCAATCGCCACCATGGGGTGGGACCCCCAGAGCAGGCCGACTCTGAGAAGGGAAAGCCTGCAGGCAGTGAGCCATGTGGGGGAGGGGTGGTGAAGGCAGGGGTGGTGAAGGCAGGCACAGTTCCGGAGGAGCCCAGAGTGGCCGCTGTGTTGCCAGGGGTGAACCAGGCGCAGGACTCCCCTCTGCCGTACGAGCTCAACACGTCCATCAATTGCAGGGACGAGGTAGTTCAGCCCATATTGCCACGGCGACATTCGCAGTCTGGCCCTAGCTCAGCATCACAGCCACGCCCGCCTGGGAGCATAGATCCCGCCCTCTGTGGACAACCTCCCTCTCGCTTTAGAAAGCGCAGGCGCACTGTGAGTCGCTCTGAACGCCTATCAATCACCCCTACGCCAACCATTGGCCTTAATTCAGACAGGATGAGCAGCCAAACTTTCCAAACTCCGATTGTAGGCGGGGCCAAAGGAAGCCACCACACAAGCTCCTCCCAGCCATCACAGAAGCCACGGAAACCTCAACGGAAGTACAAGTATGGCAACTACAGTCGCTACTATGGTTACCGACGGCCAAGCCTTCTGGAGGACCCACGGCTGGCTGTGCTAAAGCCCGAGTGGTTCCGCAGGAAGAAAGTTTTGGACCTCGGCTGCAACACTGGCCATGTCACCTTGGCTATCGCCAAGCACTGGGATCCCGCTCACATTTTGGGCTTAGACATTGACGGAGGGTTGGTGCATGCTGCACGGCAGAATCTGCGCCATTACCTGTCCGAAGTGCAGCCAACGGGGGGCCCTAACCATTGTGCAGAAAAGGCGGGGAAGGAAGGCAACTATTCGGACAAAGATGGGAAATCTGTGGGAGGGGTGTTCACTGCGTTGATGGACCTTCAGCTCACAGCGGCGTCCTCTGCTGCTCGGAGGCCGATCCTGCTGTCATTTCGTCTCTGCAGAGGACCCATCACTGCACCCCTGCTTCCAGAAGCTTCACAAGTGCGCTTCCCTCACAATGTGTTTTTCATGAAGGTAAGGTCATAACCCCACGATTTTGGTGAACACTGATTACTTTTTTTTTCAGGAAGGGAGAATAAGGCCTCTTGCTGCCTCAATGACTCATATCTATCCACATAGTCATACACAACACACCAACACATGCCAATAAGTCAGCACATACTTACTCACCTCACTTATTACCTAAATAAAGCAGCACACATTCATTTAATGCAATCTCCCACAAGCATATATCACCACAAACTGGTTTATGCCTTTTTGTTTGGAGGACAAAACATTGGCTTTATAGGTCAAGTCACTCTAGAATGAGCGCACTAGACTAGATTGGAAAGAAGTCCCTGTGTTCTCTGTTGAGTAATCTTCAGTTTTAGTATTGCAACACATCCAGAGACACTTGATTTCATTAAATCTTTATCCGTCTGTCTTTCAGATAGTGAGTGCACTCTATTGTCATTCAGAGCAAGGCATGGCAGCACACACAATCCTACACTTCTGGTAGATACTTTTGCATGGCTGGATTGATTAGTTTGACACTTTCAGAGGTTCTTGTGGGGCTAGGTCATAAGATGGAGGTTCCTTTGTGTGTGTGTGTGTGTGTGTGTGTGTTTGTGTGTGTGTGTGTGCATGCATGGAAGAAGTAGGAGAAGCAGAAATTGTAGGCTAAGGTTTATAGGTGATATGTATGCCTTGCTCTTGCCCTGTATGTCGTGGTATTGTGGGGGTCTTCTGTGTTTTTTTCTCACTCTCTCTGCTGGACACACACCAACAGGGGGCTAAAACCTCTGTCTGAGTGAGTGGGTGAGAGAGGGAGGGAGGGTGAGTGCAAATTGCTATTACAAAATGGCCTTTCATGGGGAAACCTAGCAGACACAGATAGGAAAATGTCTGCCTTTTAATCTCTGCCACTGCAGCAAGCAACCTGTCACTGTACACTCACATTCTCTCACACACGCATGCATGCACACACACACAAACCCATATGCACAGTTGCCAAAATGTGTGTCTGTGGTTTCACAAAGAGTGTAGTGCTTTATGCTGTTCAAGACGTGCTTTGCATGAAGGCCTGCACTGTCTTGCAGCTGTGAGAGTGTGTGTGTATAGCTGTGGACAGCTGTTGGCACAACCAGTGTCCCCACATACACACACACACACACACACACACATGCATTCACACATACGCACAAACGCACACACATGTCAAGTCTTGCCATCTCTCACGCCTCATGACATGGACCTGCAATCGGATGCAGGGTTTATGTTAGAGCATGTCTTGTTATTGTTGCACATGCATCGCAAGAGTGGAATTTGATGAGTAGCTGATGGAATTCCTTCCTTATAACGCCCCCCCCCCCCACACCCCGTCTTTCCATCTCTCTCGCTCTCTCTCTCTCTCGTTCTCTCTCGCTCTCTGTCTCGAGGCTAGGATGGGGGATGGGTGTATTTGCAAGGGACCTTGGATTACAGCTGCTCAAGCCAACTTCCTCCCTCTCTCTCTCAGTACTCACTTGCTCTTTGCCTCATGATTTCTCTGCCTTGGTCTCTCTGTCTCTCTTCCTCTCTCTCTTATTCCTTGCCTCTCTTGCTTTTTTCTCCTTCTCCCCTCTCTTTGGCTCTCTAGTCTTGTTGGGAAGCCAGTAGTGTATTCATGCAGCCACACCTCTCCAACGCCACAATTTTCCAGTCCAGGACCAGAAGGAAGTGTGTGTGCATGTGTGTGTGTGTACGTCTATATGCTCATGCTTTTTTCATCTGTTGTCACATTACATGACCACTGAACAATGCAATATCTCTCTCTCTCTCTCTCCCTATCGCTTTCACTCTTTCTCTTTCACTGACTCACTGTCTCACACACACACATACACATACACATACACAATGTAGTCCAGTTGAATGTGGGTCAGGAGTTTGCTCACCCTGTTGACTTTCATAACATTGCTATGTCTCATCCTGAACCACAGTCAGTTCTTATCTAATCAGAGGCACACAAACACTCAGGGGCTCAAGTAAATAAATGTAAACTCATCCCTATAGATACTGGTGTAGATACACACACACACACACACACACACACACACACACACACACACACACACACTACCAGAGTGTCATCGTGAAATGTGTAATAAGACTACTTGTGGCTGTCATAATAAGAAAAGTAGATATCACATTTGGTTCTGCTGTGGTGTTAGCTGTTTGAGGATTTGGTTATCTGTGAACTGGAGAAGTTGTTATTGGACTTCACAGCTTTCATTTCCTACTTCCTAATTTCAAGATATGTCCACGTAGTAATCATTAACTCAAGTTCATGTCTAAGATCAGCAATGTTACTGCTGACCTATTAGCTTAGGTAAACGGCCACTTTCTCTGTGTCATGTCTGTCTCTGATATTGTTTGTCTAAGTACATCAGCTTCAAATGCAATGATTTATGACATTTTGACAAAGTGCTGTCACCATGGTCTCATATGGTATGCACCCTTACTTGTGTGATATGTAGCTCTTGTAGTGTAGGTTTTTTACCATTATGTGTTTGTTACAATGAGATGTGATCATCACTGTGTCTATGGTCGTTGTATGTATTGTTTGTTGGTTTATTTGTTTTGGGTGTCTGTCTGACTTTTTTGAATATAGACTATCTGACACAAATGTTTCTTCTTTTTGATGTTTGTTTGCTCACAGTGTCTAACCATGACTGAGCTTGCTGATAATTTTCTGTATTGTGTTGCATTCTTGGGCACCGTGTCTGTTAGGAACATACATTGTTTAACTGTTTAATTGTTTATTTAGATAGGGACAGTGCATATTGATGGACATCAGTACAAGTACACAATATAATATGCTAGAGTTAGCACTATAGCTAGTTTTCATCTATACTACATATACTTCTAAAAAGTACTTACTTTAAAATACTTCTAAATTGCACCAATATTGCAATCTTACACTGAATTATTCATCTCCCTCCTCATTTCTGTCATCTGTTCTGTGACATACCCCTAACAGCATTACCCAGCATGGGGGTCGTGAGATTGTGTGAAAAAATACCATATTTTAATTCTACATTAAACATCACTTTTCATAAATAGATAGATAGATGGATACTTTATTGATCCCCAAGGGATCATCCAGTTTGTTTAATTTTCATTCCCCACGTACAGTGTTGTTCTCACTATACATTGGCATTCTTGACAAGTGTCAATACATTGGTAGTAATATTGGTATTAATATTAATGTTAATAATATTCATTATTATTATAATATTCATATTCGTTATTATTATAATATTCATATTGTTTTCAGTATTATTGTTAGTATTTTAGTTTTTTATGGTCAGGAATACCTGTTATGAACATGATGCTGTTACCCTACACATTTGTAAGACCTGTGATGGTTAATTAAGTAGAAGCCTCATCAACTGCCTGTGGGGATGGCTTCTCATAAAACTCAAGACCCCAATCTAAATCTAATCTAAAGCAGTAAAACTGAAATGGAATGTATTATTTAGTCAGTGGGTAAAAAAGTGCAGGGAACAGGATTATTTTGAGGGGTCACCACCCAAAAAATGCAGTGAACCGCTGCTGTAATGGCATCACTGTATTTGCCCCAGAAGAGTAATTGTGTTGATTAATCCCAGCGGAATGATTGTTTTAGCGGTCCATGATGGTCTTTGGAATGCTGTTGCATTAAACTGTATTTTTTTTTTTCTCAGTTAATGTACAAAAAATGCTGATTGACCCGCCATTCTGGTGTCTGAGGGTAACGTAAGCGCATTGCCAGACTAGTATCTCAGTGAGATGAAAATGAGTTCGACTAATATCTCAGTGAGATGAAAATGAGCTGAGCTACAGGGGGCCGGGGCCAGGCTACTCCCCCCCCCCTCCTTACATCTTCCTGTGTGCCTAAATAACTGGAGCCCACCCCCACTCCCTTCCTAATGGTGCCCTCGGTCTTCCCGACAGGAGAACTACGTGCTGGCAAGTGAAGAGCAGCTGGCGGGCCAGCAGGAGGAGTACGATGTGATCCTGTGCCTGGGCCTGACGCTGTGGGTGCAGCTGAACTGGGGTGACGGGGGCCTGCAGCGCCTCTTCCGCCGGGCTCACCGGCAGCTCCGCACAGGGGGGCTCTTCATCCTCGAGCCCCAGCCCTGGAGTAGCTACTGCAGGAGGAAGAGGCTCTCGGTACGGAGAGGGGTGGGGGTGGGTAGGAGGGATAGATGGAGAACGATAGAAGAAACTAGTGACTGAGTAGGAGGAAGATGGTGAGGAAGAAAAATATTTAAAGCAATAAGGCGCTTGAAGAGGTAACCACTGCAGGAGGAAGAGACTTTTGATATGGAGGGGGAGAGATGGAGAAGAGAAGATTGATCTGTGGGATTTAGAGGGATAGCTGAAGAGAGATGGAAGGAGGGAGTGAGGTGGGACAAAGAGAGATGGTGAAGGTGACAGTTGGAATAAATGGCTTGAAGAAGGCAGGGAGTTGCATGTAAAGGTCAGATACTAGTAATACCACACACAAGCTGATGAACAGATCAAAGGGAGATACACAGCTAGTTGGAGACAGGACTGGGTGGAAGATAAATAGAAGATTGAAAAAGAAAAGGCTTTTTGGAAGGAAATGGAGATTGATGTTCTTCCTCTCTCGCTCTGTCTTTCTTTGTTAGGAGACCACCTACAGAAACTACTGCAGTATTCGTTTGAAGCCAGATCAGTTCACAAGCTACCTGACATCAGAAGTGGGCTTCAGCAGCTATGAGCTGCTGGGCACCCCAAACAGCAGTGCCAGAGGTAGGAACAACACCGTCTGTATAGATGTGTAGTAGGGCAGCTGTGGCCTACTGGTTTGAGAATCAAATGTGTGACCGAAGGGATTTGATTCTTGACTGGTAGGAAACATGTGGGTGAGGGGAGTGATTAAACAGTTCACTAACCACTGATGGGTCAAATGCAGAGGAAGAATTCCCCATACATTTATATTCATTGAGCTATCTGTCCCTCTGTCAATCTGTCTCTTTCATCACTCACTCTCTCTCTCTCTTTATATATATTATTTTCTGTATTCATATCTATGCTTCCATCCATTTAAGACTTTCCATCCACCCTTCCTTCTGGTGCTGGCTCTACTTTAGCTTTTGAGGTCTTTCCCATCTTAAAACCCTTTTCTTGTGTCCCACTGCAGGATTTCAGAGGTCTATTTACCTATTCCACAAAGGTCCCTCCAGCCGGAAGTGACACGCCAGGAAGAGAACTTCACAAACCAGGAAATGATCCATAGGATCCATGTGAATGTGGACATGATGCACTGGACAAGGACCTCCACCGGAAAAAGACACTTTTCATGGAGCTTTGCATTTCTACAGAGACAATGGGAGAGCGAATGGACTATTCCGACATCTTCAATTATCTTGCACTGCAATTTTGGCTTGACAGAGACAAGGACTCAATACACAGCTCAGACTCTGAATACTAATACACACACAAACACACACACACACACACACACACACACTTTACACACCTTCATACTGACATGCATACACCTTGCTACAGAGATATCATTCTTAACCCTGCTAAAGCATTTGGCTGTCTTTGGGAGGGAGTGCAGTTTTAATCTGTTTTTTAAGAAACAAAATGGTGCCGAGAGGATGAACAGTATTCCTCCACTCAACAGAGTTTGGAGTGTCCCACGGAAACTGGGCCAAGGACCTCCTCCAGACATAGACAGAATCTCACATCTGGTACCTGGTGTGTGTGTTTGTGTGTGTGTGTGTGTGTGTGTGTGTGTGTGTGTGTTTGTGATCAGAATCATTATTATCACAAGAGACTTGCACAAACACACTTTTTGAAGCCGTTGTTTTTGCTTTCAGTGTTAAGATCCATTCTGATGTAATTGGTGGATTAAATGATTTATCAAAAGTATCTCTGCTTGTTTTAATTAGTCTCTGTGTGAAATACCCAGTGTTAGTATATTGATATCTTTAGTTTGAACCCCTCCTCTCTCTCCGACTCAATTCAATTTAATTCAAGTGAGCTTTATTAGCATGACAAATATTTGTGCATTGCCAAAGCAGAACATTTAGACATACACATTGGATTGGGATACTCAAAAGTAATTGCCCCATGGTACAAACCCAGCTGTTCCCTTTCACCTACAAAAATAGATCAATGAAAATAGATCAGTGACTAGTGGCTTTGTTTTGTCGGAAATGCACTGAATGAGGTTACACTAGTCAGCCTTGGCTTTTTGTTATAGACAAGATGATTTTTGGAGGTCAGTCATGAAGCTATAAGCAGGAAGTAGAAAGAATAAAGGATTTTATATTTAAAAAAAAAGTTGTCATGGCCATGAGTACAGCATCCATTTTATTTGTATTTTTGGAACTGTTTTATCACTGTGGTGGTATAACTTTAGAGTCCATCCAGTCCTAGTGGGCTCCAAATAGGACTGATTCATGTTGAGAGTTCATTAGTGTCAAAGCTGCAGTGCTTGTGTGCATTGGTATATGTGTGTGTGAGTGAGTGATCTCACAGACAATGATACCTCATTGTCCACTTGTTATTCAAAACATATGTTAATATTCTTTTTTTTAATCTCTCTTAAACTGAGTACAGGGTTCTCTCTAGTCATGTGACAAAGGAATGGAATGAAGACCAGGTCAAAAGCCAAATAATTCCCATCTTCTAATCCCATACAACATTTTACAGATTAACATCACAAAAAAAAAAAAAGGCACAGAACTATCACAAAACCGGATTCCGAGGCACTTGACTTATTAGCTTAAAGAACTGTGCAACTTAATTAAATCTGACGTCTGTGTATTCTGATATAAGAATGTCGTGTGGAAAATAAACTGGATGCAAATCTGCCTGCCTCCCCACTGTGGGTGGTTAAATTCATTGATGATGATAATCAAGTACTTCACTGTAAATAGAGCAGGAACAATGCAAATGGTAACATCTGCACTGTTACTGTTTAGTTTCCTGTTGACCTTGTACCATCTAGTGGTAGTTTGTTGAACTGCACTTAATCAAAATGTTTGGAGGAGTGGATAAAGAGACTGGCGAGCATTTCTGTCTTTCTGCTTCTTCAACTCATAGAAGAACTATCTACGTCTTCCCTGACAACATCACAGCATGGCTACACACCAAAGTCAGACAACCAGAAAAGGTGTCAACAATGCAGTTGCCAAAACAACAGAGGGTGCAAATATATAGAAAATGTGTGTGTGAGTGAAAAAGTATCAATGTGTGTGTGTGTGTGTGTGTGTGTGTGTGTGTGAGTGTGTGTGTTAAATGGTAATGCTGTTTTCTATTTTTTCTGGGTCCAGGTAGGTGTAGGGCCGCATTTTCTCTTTGTTTCTCTCCTTTATCTTCTCACTGATCTCCTTCAGCTCCTCCTTCAGTTTGTCAGTCAGGGAGAGCACCTCCGGCTCAGAGAAGTACTTCTCAGAGTGTTGGCCCAGAGACACCTGGTGGGAGGGGGAGGGGGATTAAAGGTGCTGTTCGAGATATGAGTAGAGAAAGGAAGAAAGAACTACAGGGAGGAGACAGAGAGGAGTATAAGTATGAGTTTAAATTATATTTATGTGAGCATGGCTGTCTGCCTGTGCTTGTGCTATGTGTTTGTGTGTGTATATAGATGTCAAGCAATTCTATAGGTGCAAGGACTGTGTGTGTGTGTGTGTGTGTGTGTGTGTGTGTGTGTGTGTGTGTGTGTGTGAGTGTGTGTGTGTGTGTGTGTGTGTGTGTGTGTGTGTGTGTGTGTGTGTGTGTGTGTGTGTATTTGGTGGTGGTGTGGTGGTGAGTGGGTGGGTTTAGATGACTCACAAAGTCTGCACCCTTCTTGCTGGTGATCCAGGCACCGGCCATGCCCCAGACAGAGGTGTTGATGTCGGGGAGTGTGTTCAGGAGGTCGGCTTCTGTGATATCATCTTTGCTTTGCGGCGCTCCAGACTGCAGTGAGTTTGGACTGTTGGGAAGCCAGCCCCCAAAATCAAACTGAAATCACAACAGTAAAGTCAATAAATAGTGTGTATGTGTCAAGTCAAGTCAAGTTTATTTATACAGTGCATTTTATACACAGAAGTCATTCAATGTGCTTTACATAAACAAAAGCAAACAGGAATAGCTAAAGCATAGAAGGGCAATAGTCAAAGAATTGTTTAAAAAGTAAAGAAGAAAAAAGAAAACAGCAGCAATGAGGAGGCCAAGCAGTTTGGCTGAAGTTGCCATGTTACATCAGACATATGGCCGTAAGCTGTCGGAGTAAGTTGTCTAGCAAACAATGATTGACTGAGATATAAGGTCACTTATCTGTTTGGCGGCATCACAGTGGATTTCGATTGGCTGTGTTGGGCAAACGCTTGTGATATAGCTTCAAAAATCAAAATATATATAAGGGTAAGTCTGAACAGTATTATAAGACACTGCTATTAAGTTTTAATTCCAAACACATCAACAGTTCTATCTGAAAGATAGGGAGGTACAATGAAATGCAATGCATTTTTGCTAATTGCAGCGACCTCTAGAGGTCAAAAGTCACCAAATTTCTCGAGCAACCTCCAAATGGGATCTGAAGTCCATGTACTAAGTTTGGTTTTAATGCATGAAAGGGTTTCTTAGATATGAGCTCACTTCCTGTTTGGCGGTTTCAACGTCAATTTCAATTGGCTGTTAAGGGCAATCAGTTTTAAATATGGCTACGAAAAGCACAGCATTTGTTAGGCTTGTACTGTAGATGGTATGCGTAAAATGTGGTGAAGATCAGATGAAATTTGTGACTTTGTGAAATTGTTTTAGTGTTTTTGATGGATTTCAATATGGCGGCCGAATCGATTACAGTGACATCACAAGTTGGCATGTGTCGGCCTAGGGACCTCCCACAGTATTACCAGACACCACTGATACATTTTAATTCTAAACACATCAAGAGCTACAGGCCAAAATGCATTTTTGCTAATTGCAGCTCCCCATAGAGGTCAAAGGTCACAACATTTTTGAGTGTCCTCCTGATGGGGTCATGAGCCTATGTACTAAGTTTGGTTATGATACATGAAAGGGTTGCTGAGATATGAGCTCACTTCTTGTTTGGCGCCTTAGCCGCCCATTTCGATTGGCTGTCACAGGCGAATGGTTTTAGATTTGAAGACCAAAAGCACAACCTGTATGAGGCATGGTCTGAAGATAATGTGTGTCAAGTTTGGTGTCGATCGGACAAAATTTGTGACCTGTTTGGCGGAAGTATGGCGTAAAAACCATCATGGCGGAAATTGACGTCATAGAGTGTGTTGAACTCTTGGCTTGGTCCAAGGATTCCAACGATACCTCATTTTTGACAACCGGGTCAACGGGTCAAAAGTTATGTGCGTGAATGCACATCCAACTGTGGCCTGTTGGTGGTGCTAGAGCGCTCAAGGTGCAGACATGAAACTTGGTGAAATTAATCATGGCACTGTCCCCAATGAGTGTGCCAAATTTCACAACTTTTCACCAGACTGTTCTATGGGCTGCCATCAGGGCATGAAATTGGCACCCGCCCACACGCCAAATGCGGGTAACTTTTGTGATTGGCGGGTGAAACTGTCAATGTACCTGCCACGTTGGCGGGTAGTCAATAAGACAACACAACACTGAGCAAGGAGATGCACTGTCCAGATTGCCGTTTGTAGGCTATGGCTCGGAGAAAGCGAGATCAAACCCATTTGCAGGGGTGGGTAGTAGCCTAACGCGTTACATTTTTTTTTTCGAGGAACGGCAAACGACTTTCCTTTTTCAAAACGGTAGCCTACTTTTACTCTTAGTCAAGTACATTTTTGAGCCAATAATCTACTCTTTTACTCCACTACATTTCAATTGCCTTACATTACGACTACAAGTTTATTATTGGAGAAAAAAAATAGGGCTTCAGAATGCGTTAGCCCACGATTATAAAAGTAATGCCTGGCCTAGCTAACAGCTCAGTTAACACAATGACGTACAGTTGCTGCATCTTCTGATGAGGCTGCCAGAGTAGCAACGAAACTAGAGGTAGGCTATGACATGACACGGAAACTTTCACGTATATTCATTTCTGGCCAGCATCGTTCAACAATCACATTGGACAAGGAAAGTAGGCCTACAACTTAATTTACAAGCAAATCAAATGCACTGGAAATCGAGTATACAAGTTAGAAAAAGCCTAGCATTCATTTATGTAGCCTCAATGTTGCAGGACATGACATGAGACGGTCGGCTGAGAAAACAGATAGCCTGCTCTGTCGCTCTGCCTGAGTGGATATGCCTAGGCTATTATAGCCTAAATATAGGTCTACCCATAATATAGCCATTGTTTTTAGGTTACATTGTCTGTATGGTGGAGTTATAACCAGACTTCTAGCAATGCAAAGCAGAAGAATCAGCTGCAATGTATTGGAAGACTGCTTTTCAATCCATAGCCACGTAATGCTTATTCTGGCTATGACAAAGTATATATAAATATAAATATAAAATATATTTGAATTGGGCTTTTAAAATATGTTTGACTATATGATTAGCCTACAGAGGAGGAGAAAAGCAAATGGGCATAAAGGATACTTTTGTATCCCTTTAAAGGTCCATCAAAAATATAAAAATGTAGGCCTACAAAAAAGTAACTTGTTAGGCCTACTTGAGTAGTTTATTAACAAAGTACTTTTTTACTTTTACTTGAGTACTGTAATGTGTATTCTGTACAAGTTCAAGAACCATTCTTATGCATTTTCTGAGTCGTTCACCTTTATTTTGGGCACAAAATAATTTGGGCTGGTAAAAAAACACTGTGGCAGGTGGATTTCAAAATTCACCTTCCACAGTGGCTGGTGGCCAAAAAAGTTAACTTCAGGCCCTGGCTGCCATAGACTCCCATGCCAGAGGAATAATAATAACTAAAAAAGCATTTCCGGAGGAACTGCGAAAGTGTGCTTGCTCTGGTGCGGTCAGTAGCGTGAGCAGACATTGGAATATGCTACGTTAAACTAGCCTGGTCCTACCATACTCTCATACATTTCATAATGTACAGAGAGTCTGGCCACTTTCCATTGCCAAGCATTAACTTCCTTGAAGGCGAGTACTCTGTTGAAGTTTAAAACTATTGGATCTGCCCAGAGCCACTCTGGATCTGCCATAACCAATCGATAACGTTTGGTCCCGACGTATGTCATGCTCAAACTAGCGCACAACCTCAACGTCATCGTTCTCAGCCACCCCCTCTGTTCGCTGATTGGACAGGTAAAATTTGGTCTGAGAAAACCCGCGAATATACCGAAATCCCAGATGATGTACTGAAGGGAAATTTAAATTGAGCGGAAGTACGTAGGATGGCGGAGCCAAGCTAACGTTGAGTTGATCAAAGTGACGAATGAAACAAAATGCTCGTTTGATTGGTTTTGTTCAGAGCTGAAAATGCAATTGTGTTTGACAGAGGGCAGATGCAGGTTGCTAGTGACAAAATATTAGCTTTCTGTGTGGTACGATGTCTTTGTAAATTAGCCTACGTTTAATTAAAGTCTTTAATTCTTCCTGGTTCTCCACAGAGCCTATATGGCTCTGGTTCTCCCTACAACCAGACAGTAAACTGTTGCAAATTGTGTGTTCCCGTCACTCTGTCTCTTTCGTTGCTCTGATTGGTTTTTGGCCTCTCCTATTTCGTCCGGAGGCATTTTGATCAGCGTCCGTTTGGGAACGCCCTTTGGAAATGGGCTGTGAATTAATCTTCCCCAGACCCACTCTCAGTTACTGAGAAGGGTCTGGTGTCAACCGGGCTAGGAGTACTCCTAAATCGCAATAAAAGTTTTTAGCTAGGAGATTTCTCTTAAAACCTATTTACAAAGCCACTCATACCTACTCTTAGTAAGGAAAAATGGCAACTCTTAAGATAAGAGCTCCGTTGCTATGGTTGACGTCATTGCTCATGCACAAGCTTGATTGAAGTGACCACCTTGATTGGCTGATGATTGTAACGAGGGAATGATGACAAGTTTGCAAAGAGGAGAAACAGTTTAATTTGATTTACAGTGAAACATTACATTTAGTTTACATGTTGACAAGGAATGGTTTTGATTGTTGTTGGTGGCGTTATTGCATCACTTAGTTCCAATGCACAATTATTCCCTTGTGATTGGGAGATCTTTTAGCTGCATTCGCATTTCAAAACATCGCAATGTGAAATTCCACAAAAGTGGCTTAGAATTGTTTGTGAATAGGTCTTAGTGAGTTAGGAGTCCTATTGACTTCTTCTAAGCTGTTCCAGACTTAGGTGCTACTTTTAGGGCTACAATGCTTCGTGAATTACTCTTAGTTAAACAAAATTAGGAGTCCTAAAGTTACGAGTGACGAGTTTGACCATTCACAAACACAATGAATTTCAATCTCATAAGCAAGGTAAGACAGGATACAGAGCCTACACTCGTTGTTAAATGGGTGTAGCATTAGGAATAATGTATGATGGGTGTCGATCAGAACACAAAGAGTAAATAAAAACCAATCTGGAACTTTACTTGAGGTATTGAGAGGTCAGGTCACACTATTTGGCATCCAACCTACAGTATTTAGGTATAAAAGTGTATATGTATGATTACGAATGGATGCGTGTGGTTTGAAATGAGAATAAACAAGAAATAACATTTCCATTCATTTCCCATTATAAATTACATAATATTTGCACCTTCCTTACATTAGTACTTGTGAAGCTCACATTTCATAAAGAAAGTCCCCTCCTATGATGAATGTGAGTAAAGCCCTCCCTGATTAACTTAATGCTTTTTATGCTCGCTTTGACATGAAAAACATAGACTATCTTGCACTAGCTGCAGCATGTGAAGCAAATGAGGATGCACCTTTCTGTGTCTCTGAGGTTGATGTGAGCAATGCCTTTAGGAGGGTTAATTGTAGAAAAGCTGCTGGACCGGATGGAATTTCTAACAGGGTTTTAAAATCCTGCGCTGCTCAGTTAGCTCCTGTGTTCACTTATATCTTTAACACATCATTGGCTCAAGAGACAGTTCCTACTTGCCTCAAGCAGTCTGTTATTGTTCCAGTACCGAAAAACAAAAGTCCATCATGTCTGAATGACTACCGCCCAGTAGCCCTGACGTCTACAGTGATGAAGTGTAGAAGCTTGTGAAAAACATTATCTGCTCATCCCTCCCTGCCTCCTTCGACCCCCTCCAATTTGCTTACAGAGCCAACAGGTCTACAGAGGATGCCATCTCAAACCTCATGCACACCACCTTAACTCACAGGGGAATGGGAATTATGTGAGGATGCTGTTCATTGACTTTAGTTCAGCATTCAACACGATAGTACCTCTCACCTTGGTCACAAAGATGGCCTTAGGACTGAACACCACCCTGTGTCACTGGATATTTGACTTCCTCACCAACCGTTCACAAGTGGTTAGAGTGGGGGGTCTGACATCTGACTCATTAACCATCAGCACTGGTGCTCCCCAAGGCTGTGTTTTGAGTCCACTGCTGTACAACATCTACACACATGACTGCAAAGCCAACAGTAGTCATACCTCCATCATCAAGTTTGCAGATGACACAGTGATCTTGGGCCTGATTAGTAACAAGAATGAACAGCTCTACTTGGATCAGGTTGATGAGGTGGCACAGTGGTGTCAATCTAACAGCTTGACACTGAATATCAATAAAACCAAGGAAATGAGAGGGTCACAAGTTTTAAATACCTTGGTGTCCACATTACTGAAGACTTAACATGGACTGTTAACACTCAATATGTTCTGAAGAAGTCCAGACAACGACTCTACTTCCTTCGTCAGCTAAGGAAATTCAAAGTTTCTACATCCATCATGGCCTTCTACACTTCAGCGGTTGAGAGTGTTCTAACTGGTAGCATCATCACCTGGTATGGGAACTCCACAGTTAGAGATTGTAGTACTCTGCAGAGAGTAGTGCGCTCAGCTGAACGTACTATAAGAACTCAACTCCCTGCTCTACAAGATATCTATTCCAGATGAGTACTCCTAAGAGCCCAAAAGATTCTGAAGGACTCTTCTCATCCTAACAATGGATTATTCCTACCGCTGAAATCAAGAAGACGCCTACGTAGTCACAAAGCCAGAACTGAGAGACTCAGGAGAAGTTTTTATCCCCAGGCCATCCGAATTCTGAACTCACACTATACTGACTTTGCACACATTCACTCCTCAGCACTCTCAAACATTTCCCAACTCTGAATTTTATTTATTTTCTTATTTCATCACACGTCAAAACACACACACACACACACACACGCGCGCGCGCACACACGCGCGCACACACACACACACACACACACACACACACATATCTGACTTTCTCCAACTTTTGCACATCTCCATAGAACTTTTAATTTATTATCTTTGATTTCTCCTCCTTCTATCTACCCATGTCCTTGATTGCCTAGCCTTTCTGCCCCCCCCCCACCCCCCACCCCACCCCCATCCCCAACACACACACACAAAACACACACACTTACATCATCACTGTCATCACCTCACATACATACAGCACACTGCTTGCTACAGTAAGCCTCCTCTACATACTTGCTGCACACTGCCCCCCCTCCCTACATACACAGCACATTGTCTTCAGGATCGATCTTCTCCAACACACATCCTCTACATACTTACAGCACACTGCCCCCACACAGCACACTGCCCCCCACCCACACTACACACACACACACACAGTCACTGCTCCACTCCCCTCCCGCCCACACACACATCTTCACTGTCATCACTCACATACATACAGTACTCTACTTGCAATAGTAAGTCCCTTCACCATACTTGCAGTACACTGCCCCCCCCACCCCCTCCCCTACCTACACAGCACATTATTTAATCAGGAAGCTTCTTGTTCCCCCCCCCCAATCCTCCCCCACCTTTCTTATGCAGCCACTTAATTTACTAAACCCCTCTTCTACTGCACTTTTTGCCATAAAATCTCCTTCTAACAATTTAACCATATTTAAATGTGAAATGTAATAACAGTGACACCTAGTGTCCACATGCATTAACATTACAAGTGCTAGGGGAAATATTTTCAACAACGTGTCATCTAATTGAACATGACACATCTTTACATATGTTATAAATTGCCAGAATCATGTGTAATAAAGCCAAATAATATCATATACATATGCTTACACAGGACAGATGTAAATTAGACATTTTAAAAGGGCAGCAGCATTGTTCATGAGTTATAGAAGTTATATAACCTAATAATAAGAGTGCTCTATCATGATTTTCAAATCTTTCTAAGCAAACTTTGTGACAATACTCACAACATTACAGGCATACATTGCTCTAAGGAACATAACATGATGACAAAGTTTATAATACATGTAAATTATTAAGGCTATACAAACTGGTTTTAAATGCATTTTCAGAGACCACTAGCTGTCTTATAGTTGGCTAGTAACTTTATTTAAACTCCATAGCAGTGGTCCCCAAACTACGGCCTCTGCTGACTGCATCAGTGCTCAAAGTATTCTAAAAATTTATCAATTAATTGTTAATAACTAACTAACTTCTATTCAAGTCATAATTCTGGAACTTTCTGGTATAATTATTTATATTTTTTTATTCACTCGTTCAAATGTTCATACAGAGTTCACAAAGTTCTCATCAGGTGAGTGAAAGTTAGAATGGTGGTCATTTCAGATGTTTCTGCCACCACTTCATAAAACTCATAGTTTGAGAACTTTAAATTATTTGTAGGATATTGCATGTTCACAACTTGAGTTGTGTATGCAAAGTTCAGAGTTCAAAATATACTTTTGGGACTCCCTGCTTATAGTTTTGAGAATGCTATTATTAGTATTTCATTTGAGCTACATTTTACACTGATATGGCATGATGGCAATATGAACACAGATAACAATGGTATTAAATTGCAATAGCCTATAGATTAAATGTAATGGAATATTCAACTAAGGTAGACTGCCTTTGTTCACAGCGCTAAGCTATTTATGGTTACTGATATACTCCGAGTCTCTGGCCCTCTCTTAGAGCCAGGCATAGTGAGCTGGCCCTCGGAAGAAAAAGTTTGGGGACCACTGCTCTGGAGTAAACAACCTTTTTTATCGATAGTTTCCCTCTTCAGTGAGCGATTGCCCGCTCATTCTTGTAACAGAGATGGCTGTTTTGTATTGTCCCTAGGCTTACAGAAACACCTATTCATATTCATGAGTATGGAGATGCAGTTAAACTCTGGCGACAACTGCTTGTCTATTACATGACCCAGAATGCCTTGCATGTCTTTACAACAAAACAACAATAATACATACTTTCCCGTAAATATATGAATTTGCATGCTTGTAACATTTTTAATAATACTCTCCCATTATGACATTAAACAATAATTATAAGTTAGATTTGAACACCATGGATGTGAAAATTACTGTAATATGTCAGCTATATATCTACCGTTCTCCTTGCTGTATCAGTTACAAACCCATGACAGAACACTGAAATTATGAGCATGGTAAGGCTGGGTGGAAACTGTGAAATCTTGGTATGCATTGTGGCAGGGTTACAACAGGAATACTAGAGAAGATGGTGATATAATGATATATGTCGGATTTGTCAAATGATGTAAAATTTTAGAATTTTTTTGATCTTGTGCATCCTCACATTGGAGTCACGAGTTCCAAGGATCATGTACGTCAAGTTTTGTGAAGTTCGGACCAAATTTGTGACCTGTGAAACTGTGCAAGCACACTTAATAAGAAAACTAACAAACACAATGGGTGCCTTCGCTGCTTGGCCCCCAATGATTACTCAGCGATAGTGATACTAGTCAAGAACCCAGTGAACAGCAGCACTATTAGAGATTCTTGAAGTAGCCTAGTCCCAAACTGTGAGTGTGCACGCACAAGTATGTTTCCTTTCAGAGCCAAAATGCCCGACCACAGGGCTCGATAGTCCCACTCGTGGAGTATTAAATTATAACTTCCGAGTAGAAACAACCTAGGGTCTATTTACGGTAGTTAACAACTTCAAACTTTTGATTGAGAGAAAAATTATGTTAACTGGTGGCGTTTTGAGCAAGACCGTTTATTTGCATTATCACTGAATGAGCTTACAGTGACGCTAACAGGGCAATTTTATACCACTAACAATGCTCAAAATATAATTACACTTCTGTGGTAGTGTGGTGAGGGTTTCTACAGAGAAAAGGAAGTATTGTAAACTTTGAAAGTGTACAGAGAGGTTATAACATACGGAGCCCTCCGGGTGACATGGGAAAAAAAAACATGGGTTAAAAAAAAAAAAAAGTAATGGGAAAAAAAACATGAAGAAGAAAAAAAAAACGATGCACTTTTGCGGGATCTCATTGCGGGATCTCGCAAAGTTTTGCGAGATCTCGCAAAACTTTTTTTCTACTTTTGGAACTTGCTGGGCTTCCTACTTGACCCCAATAGGCCCACAAACCACTACCGCCAGATGGCAATCGTATCATGATACTATGATTGCTCTATCACTGTTGCGTGTTGTGGGTTTTCTGGACACATTACATAGGCCTATGAAAACGGGAGGGAGAGGGAGACACCTGCGTGCAGACACGCACACACAGCAGGCTACAATAAATTGCCTAACAGACAGCAGCCTAATTTCGAGGTATCACTAATACCTATTAAATAAATGTAAAGGACACAGAACTGTAAGCTCAAATTCAAAAACGTTTGAAGTCTACCCAAACATATGCAAAGGGAATATATATAAATTGTGTTGCATATAGCCAGTTTAATTAATGTCAATTTAAAGATTATGATTAGCAGTTTCTATGCATTTTTCCATCGATAGTTACAGGAAGCCACGTTGTTGTTTAAACTATTGTTGCTTCTAGCCCACGTTACCTCCAGTTTCACTTGCTGCAGGGACGCACACATTGCATGAGCGATCATAAGCGTTCTATCTCCGATGTAGAACTCAAATGTGTCTTGACGCCGCCGTTTGTAAGATCAGATCAAATAAGACGTTCTAAATGGAACGCGATGTAATTAAGCTGTTCCTTTCCAAGCGTCTTGGAGACGTACTTTATGTGTGCTGACTGGGCTATGTCTATATAGTTGATGACACCAAATGAATAAGTATGCTGCAAATGAGCAGACGTGTGAAGCACCGGGCATAACTTAATTTCGCGGCTACGTGGAGCAGTAGTAGGTTAATTGTTGAAGAGGCCGATAGTTTGAGAAAAGCTGCAGATCATAGGCAGAGAAAGCATAATGCTCTGAGAACAGTAGCCAAAGGGTTTCCTGCAGAAACAGGTGCCTTGGTGCACGCACCCCGCTTTCACTTTGACTCCCTGCATTGTGACAAAAACTGTCAGTCAGACAGTGAATTTTGGTTTACTAAATTAGCATAATGCGGTAACAATTATCATTTCAATTCTATCTGAAATCTGCTCACTGCAGACGTTACAATGCAGACCCAAAACTTGATGTGATTGGCTGGATGACCGTTCAATCAAATCAACAGACCTATTTGTGTCTCTGTGTGTGCGTTATAGATACGGTTCCAACTCTTTACGGGAGCGTTTATTTCCATATTTTACTTTCAATTTAATCTGACAAAAAGTGTGGGGGATAGAATCGTGTTCCAGCAAAACTGTGTACGTTATAACACCCACGTCCCCCACGCTTGCTGGACTGTGTGTGCGTGTCTGCACGCAGGTGTCTCCCTCTCCCTCCCGTGTCATAGGCCTAGCCTATGTAATGTGTCCAGAAAACCCACAAAACGCAACAGTGATAGAGCAATCATAGTATCATGATATGATTGCCATCTGGCGGTAGAGGTTTGTGGGCCTATTGGGGTCAAGTAGGAAGCCCAGCAAGTTCCAAAAGTAGAAAAAAAGTTTTGCGAGATCTCCTCGTCCTTCAGCACAATACAGTGCTCCACCAGCTCAGTTCGTCCCGGTCGTTCTGTGAAGAGGCCCTCAGGCAGGATGTTACAGAGCTCACGATGACGATCCTCTGGCAGATGACCGAGGTCCAGCTTGCTCTCCCCCTCACGGCCAGGTAGGTACTGCTCACTGTACTCTTCTTCCTCCTCGACCGCTCGGATCAGCATTGCAGACACGTCCCGCTGCGGTTGTAGCTCTGGTTCCCGCCTCTCACTCACTTTTTCAGCATGTTGACATGGAAAACCTGGTGCTTCTTGCGGCGATCTGGCATGTGCACCTCATACGTCACCTATCCCATCTTCCGGGTTACAGTGTAGGGCCCTTGCCATTTTGCCAGCAGTTTGTTGTCCGAGCTGGGTAACAACAATAGGACCTTGTCACCGGGTTGGAAACAGCGTGTCCGGGCGGATCGGTCATACCATGTCTTCTGTTTTTCTTGGGTTTTCTGGAGGTTCTCCTGAGCCATTGTGTTCGCAGCTGCCAACTTCTCCCTCATCTTCAGGACAAAGGAGATGATATCAGTCTTGCCTGAGATCTCTCCTTCCCAGGTCTCCTTCAGAACATCCAATGTACGCAAACAGCAGGTAGGGTAGCCACTGATCCCAGTCTTTTCCGGTGTCTGTAACAAACTTTCTGAGCATGTTCACCAAAGTTTGATTGAAACGCTCAACAAGTCCATCAGTCTGAGGGTGGTAAGGAGTGGTTCTGATTCGCCTGATACCCAACAGATCATAGACCTGCCTAAGAATTTTACTCATAAAGTTGGGGCCCTGATCTGTTAATACTTCCTGGGGAATCCCTACCCTAGAGAAGAACTGTAACATGGCTGTGGCAACCTGTTGCCGTTACTATTCTTAGGGGGGAGGCTTCGGGGTACCTGGTGGCATAATCTACTCCAATCCTCTTAAAGGGGGTGTCAACAACAGGTAAAGGAATCAAAGGGGCATGAGCAAGGTCTTTGCCTCCAGACAACTGACACTGGGGACAGGATTTGCAAAGTCTCTTCACTTCGGCAAAAAGCCCTGGCCAATAAAAATGCTTACTAACTCTCTGAAGAGTTTTCATATAGGCTAAGTGACCTGCCCATGGTATTGAGTGACCTAGCGTCAGCACTTCTTCTCTGTACTTTGCAGGGACAACTAGCTGCAAACCTTCTTCAATCTGTCTATAAAGGAGATTATTCTTCATGACAAAGACTTCTTTACCAAGCACAGGAATGAAGCAAGCCCCATCTTGGACTTTCTTAAACAGCTGAGCTAATGTGGGATCCGCACGCTGCATTTCAGCCAAATCACCATTAAACCTTATGTCAGTATTAGCCATACTTGGGGGATCAACTTCTGCCTCTGCGTGCATGTCTGAATGTTCTATAATCTCTCCAACTGTCTGTCTGCGCTTATCGCACCTCTCTTCTCTGGTGCATGTGGGCTCTGCTGGGACATCTTCATCATAATAAGGCATTTCTGACATGTCACTCTGCTGTTTTCTACTTACAGCTCTGGTAAAAACCCCACACCAAGCAGTTTTGTTCACCAGCTCAGGCAGCACAGGGAGATCCTGACCAAGCAACACTGGATAAGGAAGTTTTGGCACTAGCCCTACCTTGAGTAAGTATGTCTGTCCACACACCCTGACATATACATCAGCTCTGCTGTGCACACTCTGGTCACCATGAACACAACAGATAGTAAGTTTATCACTGCAGTTCCTACACTCAAGGGGAATGAGATCAGTTTGTACTAGTGTCTGTGAGCATCCTGTGTCTACTAGAGCTGTGACAGGCTTACCATTTAATTCAACAGTGATAGCAGGGTCCCTGTCTTCTAGGATCTCAAAGGGTGGTGTGGGGGTGGGTACATAGCACAGGTGGTTATTCCTAGGCTTCCTGATGGGGCACAAAGGGCTCTTGTGACCTTCCTCACCACAGTTATAACAAGTTATACCTTTAAACCTGGCACTGTCTGTGGGGATGGGCCATGTATTGCTATTGTTGGTGGGCATATCTGAACCAGCTCCTTTACCAGCACCATCAGACTTACCCCAGGGTTGACGATCCAGCACTCCAGCATAGCGATAGCGCCTGGAGCCCTTGTGTGCTGCGACGAAATTCTCCACCAATGTGGCGGCTTCTGCTGCCGTTGATGGGTTACGCTCCTTGACCCAGGTCTTCACCTCTGGATACAGGACTCGCAGATATTCCTCCAGTACCATCATCTCCATGAGGGCCTGCAATGGGACAAGATGGATGGCCCAGTCTTCTCTCGGCCACTCACAGGCTGTTGCTAGTCGTTCGAAGGTCGTGAGGTAATGCTCAATATTGTCTGCATCTTCAAGCTTTGCCATCTTGATTTTGTAGCCCTTTACTTCTCTGGTGGGGGCTGGGTGTGGATCTGGTGTGGGTCCCCGGGAAGGAGGAGTGGGTGTGCTCCCTCGATCCCGTGTCACCTCCACATCTAGTTGAAGTTGGGTCACTTGGTGGTTAAGGACTGCAAACTGGTGGGCTTGCTTGGCAGACTCTCTTTCCTGTTTTTCATCCCTCGCACGCTGCACATCCATGAAGGACTCGAACATCTTAGCCAGTCGATTGATGGCCATATCCAATGTTGCAGGTTGTGGATCGGGTTCTGATGGCTCTGTGGGGCCTCCTGTTCCACTCTCTTCTCCAGGCTTCTTCTTTTTAGACGCCATTATCCTTTGTCTCTTGCCTCTCCGCCTTACTCCTGTCTCCCAACTTCTGACACCAAATGTAACAGGATGGACGGCGGCAGAGTAGACAGAGAAGGCCAAGTGATTTCAAAAAGTTTTTTTATTTTTCTCTTTTTTTTGTCTTTTCTAAAATTATGTGCAAATCACCACCATGTCATAACACTCAAAAACAAAAACTGATCAAAATAAATAGGCACAGAAATTCACCAGGCTATATCTCACTAGACTCTGAGCAATTCGAAAAGATATATTACTCTCACGCTTCTCTCTCCAAGACTGAGCCCATGGGGCCTAATACAGACCAGAACTAGCTGTAGCCCCACCTACTGGACACATCCACTGTCTAACATAAATCAATTATCCCGCCAAACATTTTGTCACTACAAAATAATAATTCAAAGAAACAAATACAAAATAAACAAAAATACAAAATAATTTCCTTTCCCCAAAACAACTCATAAACCCATACAATTCACCTTAAACCACAGAACATCAAAACACCCCTGTCAAAATGGTCAGGCCAACATCAACCCGGGAAACCCCTCTACTTGTACCCCTAATGGTAGAGTCCCTCGGGTTTCCCAGCAGGAAGTAATGTACGATGCGGTATGGTGGTGAGTAAACTGAATACGGTGATGTAGTTAGTCTTAAGGTTGCAGAGCAGGTTGGGACCCAAATGCACGACAAGAGGCTTGAGAATACATCAAACACTAGTTTACTCTTGAAAACTCAGGAAACATGGGAACATGACAAAACCATAATGATGAAGCAAAGACAAAAACAACCACAAGACCTTAAATACACAGGAAGGTAATTAAAAGGACACAGACGATAGGGCAAAAACAAGGAGACACAGGTGAATATGGAACAAGGCACTAATCAGACAAATAACTTAACAAGACTCCGGTGAGGGGCTGAGACATGAGACAGGGAACAAAGCCACATGGCAATATAAACAAAGGAACACATGGCACAGGACACAGGAAGTAACAAAGACAACAGGAAGTAAACAAGAGAACACAGCAAACTACAAACTAAGAGTCCCAAAAACCAAAACACAAACTCCAAACTGTGACAGTACCCCCCCCTTACGGGACGGCTCCCAGACGTCCCAAACAAAAACTAAGTCCAAACAGGGTGGATGGAGGGGCCCCAGAGGCGGGAATCCTCTGGCCAGGCAGCTCAGGTGGACGACCAGGGTGGCAGGTGGACCAGCGTAACCACTCGGGAGGGCAGCCACTCCACAGGGCAGGCCGTCGGGGCAGCTCGGGAGGGCGGCCACGCCGCAGGGCAGACCGTTGGGGCAGCTCGGGAGGGCGGCCACGCCGCAGGGTAGACTGTCGGCGCAGGGCAGACCGTCGGGGCAGCTCGGGAGGGCGGCCATGCCGCAGGGTAGACTGTCGGCGCAGGGCAGACCGTCGGGGCAGCTCGGGAGGGCGGCCACGCCGCAGGGCAGACCGTCGGGGCAGCTCGGGAGGGCGGCCACGCCGCAGGGCAGACCGTCGGGGCAGCTCGGGAGGGTGGCCACGCCGCAGGGTAGACCGTCGGGGCAGCTCGGGAGGGTGGCCAGGGTGCCGTTCAGGAGGTCTAAGCCTCTTGGTCAAGCCAGACAGACATGGTTGTGCTGGCTGGGACTTGGCACCGGGCTCCGGCGGGGACTCGGCACGGTGCCTTGGAGGCGCTTCAGAGCGCGGGGAATCAGGACTGGAACTCGGAGGCGCTTCAGAGCGCGGGGACTCGGGACTGGAACTCGGAGGCGCTTCAGAGCGCGGGGAATCGGGACTGGAACTCGGAGGCGCTTCAGAGCGCGGGGAATCGGGACTGGAACTCGGAGGCGCCTGAGAGCGCGGGGTTGGCACCGGAGGAGCAGAGCCGGGGTCTGGCACCGGAGAACACATGAAGCGGCCACTGGGGAGGCGGCAGCGCTGGTCACCGGGGACGTCCGGGCTGCTGGGCGGCGGAAACACCTTCTCAGTGCTGGACAGCGGAACTGCCGAATTGGTAGGGCACCCGGCACAGAGACGCAATGAGGGGTTGGAAATACCTTTGGGCCACTCTTCATCGGAGTCCGCTTGATGGCCAAGCGGGTTCCATTATAAATTGACCCCCAGGGATTAAAAAAGTCCTCCCAGGAACACAAATAATAGTTGGACTTGCCTGCTGGGTCCATTAGTGGCTTCGTCATTCTGTCAGGTTGCAGAGCAGGTTGGGACCCAAATGCACGACAAGAGGCTTGAGAATTCATCAAACACTAGTTTACTCTTGAAAACTAGAAATATGGGAACATGACAAAACCATAATGTCCAAGCAAAGACAAAGACAACCACAAGACCTTAAATACACAGGAAGGTAATTAAAAGGACACAGACGATAGGGCAAAAACAAAGAGACACAGGTGAACATGGAACAAGGCACTAATCAGACAAATAACTTAACAAGACTCAGGTGAGGGGCGGAGACATGAGACAGGGAACAAAGCCACATGGCAATATAAACAAAGGAACACATGGCACAGGACACAGGAAGTAACAAAGACAACAGGAAGTAAACAAGAGAACACAGCAAACTACAAACTAAGAGTCCCAAAAACCAAAACACAAACTCCAAACCGTGACATTAACAAATAAATGAGAATGTTTTTAACGGCCAGTGTGTACAGTTGCATTTGTCGAATGTAGATGGAGTTAATACAGATGAGATGTGGAAATGACAATGAGTTGTGAACAAACCTTTCAATGGAATACCGCGTACCCACAATTGCCCTCACGATATGCCGGTAGATGGCTACCTGCACGCTATGCACTGCGCACGGGTCACGGCTCAGTCTGTGACAGCGCACGGGTCACAGCTCAGTCTGTGACATCTGACATCAAGTTAAGTTTCCCTTCCCTTGAAGCTGGAAGTTTCAGATGTTGAGTTAGTAGTTGAGAAGATATGTTCAGTCTGATTTTATCAATTTTGCCTTTGAAAAAAGATGCAAACTCATTGCATGTATTAGTTTATCGGATAAAGTGATCGGATAAGGCCAGGTCAAGGCTACCCGGTGATTGTCAGAGGGCCCTATACTACAGCAGGGGGGTTCGGCTGGTTGAGCTTGCGCAGAGTGTTTTGGTTTAGCCGAGTTGTTGATCCGTCTGTAGGCCTACGGCTAGCGCTCATCAGAGGATCGGCTCAGGATCAGCAGAAAAAATTCTGGGTGAGAGGCGATAGTTTTCAGTTAAAATTTTGGCCCCAATCCAACTGAGTTCTGTGATACTTGGTCTGAAATATTCTCTGCGATTCCAGAAAAGGTTAAAATTGTCAATATTTATGAAGTTTATTCCACCTGAAAAGCATGTTTTTCCAAGCCAGGTGTTTAAACTAAATAGTCTTTAATATAGTGTTTAAACAAAGCTTCCCTCCACTGGGAGCAGCCCACTGATGAAAATGTATTCCAAGCTGGGACTGAAAGAAGTTCCTTGAAATCTTCTCGGACATACAAGGATACAAGGAAGTTTATTGTCACATGCATATAGTTACTGGAAGTAAGAAATGCAGTGAAATTGTGTCTGGTGTCAGCCTATTTGTGCATTAATGGGGGTGGGGGGGGTGCAGTAGAAGAGGGGTTTAGTAGATTAAGTGGCAAGAAGGTGGGGGAGGATTGGGATTGGGGGGGGGGGGGGCACCAACAAGGAGCACCCAAGAGCAACAGGGGCAAGGAAAAACTCCCTTACCAAGGAAGAAACCTTGGGCAGATCGATCCACGGCTCAAGGGGCTAACCCAACTGCCAGGGGTCTTGGTGTGTGTGTTGGGGGGATGACAGGGGAGATGGGATAGTGTGCTGTGTATGTGGGGAGAGGGCAGTGTGCAATATGTGTGTTGGAGAAGCTTCCTCATGACACAATGTGCTGTGTATTTGGGGGGGGGGAGGGGGGGCAGTGTACTGCAAGTATGGTGAAGGGACTTTTGCAAGCAGAGTACTGTATGTATGATGTATGTGAGTGATGACAGTGAAGATGTGTGTGTGGGCGGGAGGGGAGTGGAGCAGTGACTGTGTGTGTGTGTGTAGTGTGTGGGTAGGTGGGGGCAGTGTGCTGTAAGTATTTAGAGGATGTGTGTTGGAGAAGATCCTGAAGACAATGTGCTGTGTATGTAGGGAGGGGGGGGGGGCAGTGTGCAGCAAGTATGTAGAGGAGGCTTACTGTAGCAAGCAGTGTGCTGTATGTATGTGAGGTGATGACAGTGATGATGTAAGTGTGTGTGTGTTGGGGATGGGGGTGGGGGGGGGGGGGCAGAAAGGCTAGGCAATCAAGGACATGGGTAGATAGATGGAGGAGAAATCAAAAATAATAAATAAAAAGTTCTATGGAGATGTGCAAAAGTTGGAGAAGTCAGATATGTGTGTGTGTGTGTGTGTGTGTGTGTTTTGACGTGTGATGAAATAAGAAAAAGAAAAAAAGGTCTGTAGCATAGGGAGAGGGATGTAAAAGTGCTAAAAGTCATGTAGGTGTGTGTGTGTGTGTGTGTGTGTGTGGGGGGGGGGGGGGGGGGTCCTGAGTGCTGAGGAGTGAATGAGTGCAAAGTCAGTATAGTGTGAGTTCAGAGTTGGGAAATGTTTGAGAGTGCTGAGGAGTGAATGTGTGCAAAGTCAGTATAGTGTGAGTTCAGAGTTCAGATGGCCTGGGGATAAAAACTTCTCCTGAGACTCTCAGTTCTGGCTTTGTGACTACATAGGCGTCTTCTTGATTTCAGCGGTAGGAATAATCCATTGTTAGGATGTGAAGAGTCCTTCAGAATCTTTTGGGCTCTTAGGAGTACTCTTCTGGAATAGATATCTTGTAGAGCAGGGAGTTGAGTTCTTAAAGTACTTTCAGCTGAGCGCACTACTCTCTGCAGAGAACTACAATCTCTAACTGTGGAGTTCCTATACCAGGTGATGATGCTACCAGTTAGAACACTCTCAACCGCTGAAGTGTAGAAGGCCTTCATGATGGATGTAGAAACTTTGAATTTCCTTAGCTGACGAAGGAAGTAGAGTCGTTGTCTGGACTTCTTCAGAACATATTGAGTGTTAACAGTCCATGTTAAGTCTTCAGTAATGTGGACACCAAGGTATTTAAAACGTGTGACTCTCTCTACAGGTTGCCCACTGATCATTAGTGGGGTGTAACTGTAGTTCTGCTGCTTCCTTCTGTAATCCACTACCATTTCCTTGGTTTTATTGATATTCAGTGTCAAGCTGTTAGATTGACACCACGGTGTCACCTCATCAACCTGATCCAAGTAGAGCTGTTCATTGTTGTTACTAATCAGGCCCAAGATCACTGTGTCATCTGCAAACTTGATGATGGAGGTATGACTACTGTTGGCTTTGCAGTCATGTGTGTAGATGTTGTATAGCAGTGGACTCAAAACACAGCTATTGAGTCAGATGTCAGACCCCCAACTCTAACCACTTGTTAACGGTTGGTGAGGAAGTCAAATATCCAGTGACACAGGGTGGTGTTCAGTCCTAAGGCCATCTTTGTGACCAAGGTGAGAGGTACTATCGTGTTGAATGCTGAACTAAAGTCAATGAACAGCATCCTCACATAATTCCCATTCCCCTGTGAGTTAAGGTGGTGTGCATGAGGTTTGAGATGGCATCCTCTGTAGACCTGTTGGCTCTGTAAGCAAATTGGAGGGGGTCGAAGGAGGCAGGGAGGGATGAGCAGATAATGTTTTTCACAAGCTTCTCAAAACACTTCATCACTGTAGACGTCAGGGCTACTGGGCGGTAGTCATTCAGACATGATGGACTTTTGTTTTTCGGTACTGGAACAATAACAGACTGCTTGAGGCAAGTAGGAACTGTCTCTTGAGCCAATGATGTGTTAAAGATATAAGTGAACACAGGAGCTAACTGAGCAGCGCAGGATTTCAAAATCCTGGCATGCACAATGATGCGTTTGATAGTTTTATATTTTGACACTAGGTCTATTTTTTTGTCTCAGACACCGATGCATTTGGAAGACAGTGTACAATCGTCCTTTCCCCATCTATGTCTCACAGCAGAGTCGCCAACAAGGGTTGTGGGATGGACAGCAGGGTTGTGCAAAATTCCAGAATTTAATTGAAACTGGCTGTTAAATTCCAATTAAATTATTGAATTTAACTTGCATTTCAATTGAAGTAGCAAACAGGAACCCAGATAGCAATTTCCTTTGGGCCGGATCCGCATAAAAGCCTTTAGATCCGCCTGTAGCGGACATACAGTATCTGACTGTGGGCCAGGTCTGCTCCTGATACAGGTTTCAGCTCTGCTAGCAATGCTGTTTTATCACCGGTTTACAGATTTGTCCCAGGTCCAATTTCCGCAACTCAACTGGAAGTCAGGAGATGCTTTTAAAATACAAAACACTGATTTGGCCCAAACCTGTGATACGGATATGAGCCGAAGGACCATTTTTTCACAGCAGACCCAGGTGGTAATGATATTAATTAAGGTGCTGATTCTGCTAAATTGACTGTCCTTTCCCTACTTCATTGTCAACTGGCTGCTAAAGAAAAAAAAGGTATTTTGGAATGGCACAAATTTAGAAACCATGGGGGTGCACTATGTTCCCATGGCCACTTCATTTCTACAGTAAGGCTGGAAAAGAAGATATAGTTGGCTCAATATTGATCATATGTTCGTTTCATTATTTTTATTATTACCTAGCAGTGGTAAAAGTAGTCAATTGTTGTTTGTGTCAGATCTAACAGTGCTATGAGACAACCCCATATTCTTGCCACGCATGCAGAAGTCCAAGCAGTAACGTTAATCAAGGATCTTTGGTTTGCTCACTATCAATCTTTTGACATGATTTGCCAGCCTGGGGTTGGACTAGGACAGGCCAACTTTTCAAGGTAGGCTATCTGCTTTTTATCTCTGTTTTATTCAGAGACAACAACAAGCATAAGGTTATACTATTATTTTCCAGCAATATGGGCTACTACCTTAGCTTAAGCAAAACAGCCATCACTATAACTATTTTGGGAAAAAACATTGATAACGCTAACAGGATCACTAATGATAAAAAACGAGTGTAATTGTGACTACCTATTTTCAAAAAGGAATAAATGGCTAATGTTTATTTTGTGTTGTTTCAGATTGACCATGGAGATGACTGAGGAAGACAGCCTGAATATCGATGGGAACAGTGGAATTAACACAACTTAAACTTTGTCTGGGATTGCACTTCTACAGCCAGGTTGTTGAATAAAAAAATAATAAGACACTTATGTGTAAAGTTTTTTTTACCCCCCTCTTGTGTTTGTAGCCTAGCTTATGTTTATCTGTTGAGCTGTTGGGAAAACGTTACGAACTTTAGCCTGGGTGAACCTATAACGAACCTGTTAGCAAATGTGTAGCAAACAGATTTTTCAGGATAATTAGGCCTAATTACCAATCACATTTCACATGTCAAATAAAGCCGGCTGATGTCTGATAAACGGGTCCGTACCACACACAATAAACGGACCCGTATTGCATATGATAAGCAGATCTGGAACACGTCAGTAACACAGACTACCATACGGAACTGGGCCAGTCTTAGCCCTTATTGGTACCAGATCCGTCAAACGGATCCAGACCAATTTTGGACCGATGTGCGTTTGGACGCCGGATCAGGTCCATTATGCAGATCCGTGCCGGACGTTGTGGTAGGTGTGGCCCAGTTCCGTCCCAGTGTATGTTTGCTATCTGGGAAGCAGAATTGCAATTCGACTTTGCACAACCCTGATGGACAGGTGCCAAGTGCTTCTTTTTGTCTGTGCATTCTTGGAGTCTGTTCCCTTGGAAGTTCCTCTCTCATGTCTCGGAGGCATTCAAATCTGTTTGATAATCTTAGAGGCTGTGAGTTTTATTTAAGACCCCAAGCCTTGTCTGATCTGACTCTATAATACCAGGTACATATCTAGGAACATATGAATTTACTGGTGTTGAGGTAATTACAGTTAGCAGTGGTAGTATTTTAGCAGTAATATCAGCCTGTTGGGGTACATTCTCTGCATTCCCGTTTTTGTTGCTATACTCACTTCATGATATGTCTCTCGTGTAGGGATCGACCGATATATCGGCCGGCCGATATATCCGGCCGATATTTGCGTTTTTTAAGTGTATCGGCATCGGCCGATAACCGGCTGCGTTTGCCGATAGTTTTTTCCCCACATTATTTACATACAGGCGTCCACAGGCAGCTCTGTGTTGCTGGAGACACTGCAATTCACGTGCAGACTGCCCCTCCCCCACTAGCAGAGTGCTGAAAGCCTGCTCTAGACAACAGTAAACTTTAAACTTTCAAAGCATCTTTTAACTGTTTGACTTAGCTGAAATATTGCCATACACTTTGAAGATGGAAGCAAGTTTGGTCCAAATGGAAAACGCGAATGATAGATAGATAGGTAGGCCTACTTTATTTAATGCTTAATGCCTCGTTTATAAAACTGCTTGCCATTGTATTTAGGGAGCTGCAAATAGCTAAGTTGTAGGTTATCCATATGTATGCGGTAGCGGTAAACACTGGTCATATGATTAAGTAATGCCAACGTTGTTCCGTGGTATTTGTGGGAGTTTTATTCAGCGACCACCTGGCTGAGTGTTGGACGCGTGTGGTGTGTGTGTGTGTGTGTCTCCCTCCCTGAATGCCTCGTCTATAAAACTGCTTGCCATTGTATTTAGGGAGCTGCAAATAGCTAAGTTGTAGGCTATCCGTATGCATGCTGTAGCGGTAGCTGTTACGAACACTGGTTAATCATATGATTAAGTAATGCCGACGTTGTTCCGTACGGAGCCCGGGAGAGCTCACTTTAAGTGATATTTTTTCTGGTCGTGATAACTTGTGAGCACGTTTTCCTTTAATTGAGCCCTCGAATTAATAAAACGTGAGCATGTTTTCCTTTAATTAAGCCCTCTAATTAATAAAACGTGACCCCGTTGTAGGCCTAAATTGAGCTCTCGAAATATGTATTTTGTGCTCACATTTAGTAGGCCTAATTCCCGACATTTTCTCACCGCTCGCTGTGCTGTGGTGACAACTTCGTGTTACCTTGGCATGGACTAGACCTACAGCTGTCTGTAACATTACAGTTCATAGTGGTAATGTGATGATAACCGTAGGCAGCTAATTAAAGCCTTTAGGTGGTCAAGATGGTTTATAGCGAACTCTTTGTAGCAGGGTCACCTGTGGTGTCAACCACCAGCTAGGAGACCCATAATGGGGAAATTCTACTAGGCTACATGGGCTCTGTTGTAATGACCGGTTTCCACTATTGACCTTATTCCGCGCGCAAACATGGGGGCGCTAGCTTTGCCCACATTGTCTCCGAACTTCCTATTGAGCAGTACATCCATTGCGATACATTGAGATAGCAGAGCTCTATCGAGATGACTGGCATCATATATTATGGGTCATCCTAAAGTTAGGAACGTTTATTTAGGATTTTGGTGACTTAAGACATTTCTGTTATACAGCTTTCCTATCTGAAGTTAGGAAAAAACTGACTTTGGAGCGGTTGTTCTGTAATGACTTTCTAAACTAGTTACCATAGTTACCAAACAGATAAGGATTTGCGAGTTTCTCCATACGATACAGCGGCCACTGCCGCATCGTCTATCCACTCCGTAGGGGTGAATAGCCTTGGGTAGCGAAGTACAATATTGCAATCTTACCTCCTGATGGCATTTGTCGTTTTCCTCCCAAGTTAGCCTCTCTATCCTCTTCTGTTGTGTTATCCCAATGAAGCTAACTAGACGTAGCTAGCCGACCGAAAGTTTAAAGACAACGTGGAATTTAAAAAAATGGGCGGGGCTGAATAAGGTGAATACCTCCTGGATTGTTGACTAAAGCCTACGTTAACTGTGAGGTCTAGAAGGCAATCGAAGCACACACAGCGACAAGCTCCCAAACAATTACAACACGTAGACCTAGCCTACTGCTGTTGGTACAAATAGGCTAGCCTACTGCATATTAGTAGTAATACCCACCCAATACAATAAGGTTCCCTCTAGCGCCCGATGGGCCTCACCATATAACCCACCCGCACACCGATATGATGCACACAACGCAGTTAGCTTTGATAGGATACGGACTATGAAACGGGAGACATAAACAGTGGCGTAGGCTACACGATGCTCAGTTTCTCACGCTATGTAGCCTAGCTCACACCGTTCGCGATAAAAACCACAGCTCTGCATAAACTTGGACCTCAACAAACACTCAAAACTTCGGCAAACATTCAGCTGGACGAAGATGACAAGGGGCCTGTGCAAACACACACAATTCTGCTCTCCCACCTATAGCCTACCTATGGGCTATATCCAGGTGCATGCACTGCAATCAATAGGGGAGTTCGACTTGCGGCAGATATGTGCAGATCTGACTTGATGTGATGCATGCTGGGTTGAACACAATGCATACTGGGATGGACGCAATGCATACTGGTTAGAAATTCTGTCCGACTTCTGTCAGCCGGGGAGGGACTTACCACCGTGACACCATGTCACATGGCCTTAAAATATCGCGGGAGTCTTAGCCTGCAGACAGATCTTGCAGTTGCCTTCCACGAGCTGCACGAGCTGAAACACGCCCTCATGACGTCAGTTCAAAGACGTGATAGGGCCATTTGGGAGGAATGTCCTCATGACGATTATGACTAGAGGCTCATGCTGCTTCCTTATGTTGGAATATGCGAAAATAAACAGAAATCGAAGGGATACCTTCTTATACGTGATTTCTGCAACAATGGTAGGCTAACCTACTGAAAACGTTTGGATATTCTGTTATTTTCTGCTGTTGGCTAAATAGATAGACACACATATAGGGAAAACACTTGATATTGAATTTATGTGCTACAATGCAGGCCTGTTAACTGTATGACAGCAGTGGTTTATTTAAACTACATCATAAGAATTTATTTCGTCAGTCAGCATGCTCATTTTAATGAGTAAGAATGAAAGTTCTGCTGTGTTTATTGCAAACAACATACCGCGATATCTCCCGCGATGTCTCCCACGAGTCACGTCAGGCAGACTGTAGCCTTTCTGTCCGGGATGAGCTGCCCTCTGTTGTAGCTCCTCCCGGCTAGGCTCTGAAGATCACGTTTACGTAGTAAGCCAGACCAAGTCAGACTCAGCCGAAGTCAAACAAGCCTAATGAGATTCCCCCTACGTCACTACAAGCGACACACCTCCCGACGTCATTCCCGGGGATACCCCTTGACACCACAGTACGTTTTTGTGCACACAATTTAATTTCTTCGAGCCCACGTTTTAATTATTCGTGGGTGCGTTTTAGTAGATCGAGATCTCGAATATACTACAGTATACCGTGCTCATGTTTACATGTGTCAAGAAAATATTGAGTGCACGTTTTACAAATTGTGGCCACGTTTAAGTAGATCGTGCACACAATGTTCTATAACCATGTTCAGAAATTGTGCTCTCGTTTTAATAAATCGTGCCCTCGTTTTAGTAAATCATGCGCTCGTTTTAGTAAATAGTGCACTCGTTTAATAAATTGTGCCCTCGTTTTACTATGCTTAAAATGAGAGCTAAATTTAGTAAAATGAGCGCACACTATAGTAAAACGAGAGGACAATATAGTAAATTGTGCACACAATTTAGTAAAACGAGAGCACAATTTAGTAAAACGAGCATACGATTTAGTAAAACGAGTGCACAATATAGTAAAACGAGAGCACATTCTCTCAACATGCAAAACATTTTGCGATGACACCTCTAGGGCTCCGTACTACGAACGTTATCATTATCAATCCAGTTCAATGGTGGTTCGTCAGCTACCAAACAGAAGAGTTTGTGTGTGCGTCTGGTCTTTCTCACTCAGTGGGACACACGCATCACAGCGATATGAGAGTGCTGTGCTACCTGAAGGAGAGCTTTTCAAACTTTGAGAGAGTTTTTATACCTTTTAACGTTGATGCCATTTAGAACAGAAACATCTGACACCACGTTATTGTCCTCTTGCTGATTTATATTCTGTGGTTGACAAATCTGGCAGCTTTTTTTAGAAAAATATAGACATAGAAAAATTTAAACCATGCAGTCTTAAATTACAAATCAAGCAATTTATTTCAATAGCTACTTTTCAGGCTTATTGTTTTCTTAAATTATTTAAATGTGTTGACAAAGGACATTTTGTATTGACCTGAATTATGTGTTATAATATGTCAGCAAACAATGCATCATCAAGGCTGTGTTGTAAGATGTTGATGAAAGCATTTTACCCTTGCACAGTTAAAGGAACCATATGTAAGATTGTGGGCAAAACTGGTACTGCAATCACTTTCAAATTACTGTAGATTGGTTTATCCCCTCCCCCTCCCCCCTGACTCGAGATTGCCAACCCGGATGCTGAAACACTACTGACTCTGTGATTAGTAGATAGGTGGAGGGTGGCACATCAGGCCAAAACACAACATGACATGACAAAACACAACATCAACATCAGTTGAGGGCTGCAAATTCACTTTTTAAATGACAATATCCTGGCTGGACTACTGTTGTCAGTGATATAAGTATTTGAAATTAACATGATTTGTTAATGTCTAGTGACATTTCAGGGCCATTTTATGATTAATTGAAATACATTTCTTACATATGGTTCCTTTAACCATATGCAGTGCACCCATCCATAAGTTCAATAAATGTTCCTTTTTTAAACTGACTTATAACATTTGTTATCATCATTTGTGTAATTATGTGTCATTTGTTTGATGTAAATTGAGGGAGCAAAATAAAAGCAGTATCGGCTCCAAATATCGGCTCAAGAAAATCGGCAGCCTGTATCGGTCATCGGCTAAGGCTGATGGAAAAAAATCGGTATCGGTATCGGCACTAAAAAATCCATATCGGTCGATCCCTACTCTCGTGGTTCATCCGTCTTTGATGGAAGGACATCAATCCTTGATTCCAAAAGTAGAAATCCTCTGTTCAAGCTCAGTACATTTTCCACAAATTTTCTTGGGTCTTCCCATTTTGTTTTAATCCTTCAAGGTGACTTGCTGTTCAGTTTTTGCCCGTTCACTTTACTGGCTACTTTCACTATCTTTGTTCAATAAAACTTCTAAATAAAATAAAAGAGAGAAAAAGAGTGGAAATTGCCAGAAAGGATAGGAGCAGCGGTCTTACTGAGTGGGTAAGAGTGTGTGTGTGCTCTTTCTAGAGAAGTGCTCATGAGTAAATGCATGTGTGTTAGAACACATCACTCACATTTCCATTGTTCAGAGCAGAGTGTTGTGCCGTCATGGTAAAGATCACCATAGTGATAAACTTGGTGACGTCTTTGGTTGATTTGAAAGAATTGGGGATACCTAAGACAGTGATGAGTGGGTTAGATCTAAATGACATTCGAAAAAAATAGACCAGTCCTCCAAAACTATTTTTACACTCCACTTCACTTACGGACCCTGTTTTGTCCTTCAAAGTTGCTGGCTTTGATCTTGCCCTTCCATATTTACCTGCTTCTAATTGTCTATTGCTCTGGCCTTGTCCATTACCTCTTCCTCCTCTTAATTGCACATCTTTCAGTCTCTTTTTTCTGTCTTTTCTATGTTTTTCCTCCCACTCTGGTAGGCTACTTCATTTCTTTCTCCCTCTCATTTCTTTCTCTATCTCTCTGTTTATCTCACCAGTGCTGGCCTTCTCCAGGAAGCCATGTTTGTAGATGTCTGAGATCCAGTGCTGCAGTTCCTCATCTACTAGAACGTCCATGTCAGAAGGGTAGAACACAGCTATAACAGCCTCCACATACCTACACACATAAAACATAAACACGCACTTTCATGAGACAACACATCTGAACTGAACCAGGTGATGCCATTACACTGAAATGGAGATGTATGCATGTTGCAGCCCCACAGACTGAGCAATGTGGTGAAGAAGAAATCCCAGATTCTATTTCATACGTTTCTATTTATTGTAAAAGGGCACATGTTACAACTAACACGTTGTGTTGGAATGAAGGTAAACCTGTATCCCAGACATATTAACCCTTAATTTAGTTTATTAACTCCAGCCATTTTTTGCAGGTTTTTGCATTTTTGCATTTGCAGGTTTTTGCATTTTGCATCTTATATCCTTTTTTTCAGCACAACCTAAGCAATATCAAAATATGTATTAATTTTTTTTATTTATGTATTTATTTTATTTGATTTTTTTTTAAAGAAATGATTGGCAAAGAACACAAATACATTAAACTTTTTTTACTAATTGAAATCACACACACACTTATTCTGAAATAAATACCATTGACATTTTTACTACAACTATTATAGTTATCCCTCCCATTATTATAGATATCCCTCCAAACGTCCCATAGTCATTTCAGTTTACTTCCTGGTTGGTTTGATGGTCAAAAATAATGATAAAATAATGATAAAATGTTTCGATATGTTTCGTGAGTTTTTCCCCCACCATTATATTTCTTTTCGTCTTTGGCATTACGGTCGCGGTAAAAATACATGTTTTAAAATTGACGATAACGTTGGTTCTACTTAATGGATCGGAAGACCACTTAGTTTAGCGTAAACACCAGTGACACCTCTGGACAACGAGGGTACTAACTATTAAAGTTAGTAATTTCTGCGCCAGTTCTGAGGGTTAAAGGTGCAGGCAACATTTGACCTTCAGTGATGATTGGATCTAAGTGATATAAAATTGTTCTCATTCTGATCTCTCACTCCAAGCCCTTACTTGCTGAGGGCACCCCACACCAGCAGACCATCGTCTCGGTAGTAGTACTTGGGCACCTTGTCCAGGCCGCGCTCACTGATGTCGTCTGGCAGACAGAGGGAGCTGTACTTCAGAGCATGCATGGCTCTCCTCATCACCTCCACCATGCCAGTGCTACCTGTGGATGTGTACTGAGAGAGGGGGAGGAGGAGGGAGTGTGGTGGAGATGGATAACCAGTGCTGTGAAGTTCCACATAAAGTAAAGTGACAAAATCAAACAAATAAACAGTCTTCCCTTCCAATTTTAAGCACAGTGTTTCAAATAGTGTCACACATGTAGAGTCTTACCATACTGATGGCTCCCTTCTCACAGATTAGTTTGTCTCGGCCAAGAGTGTTGGCATAGAGTGTGAAACGCATGTGTGGAATCAGCAGCTGCAGAACAAAGAATGATGTCGGACACGCAAGTGATAATGTTGGATTATCTCAACCTAGACCTGTAAATGTAGCCTCTAGTTTGCTTGAGGAGGAGGGATACCTTGTAGATGGGGTGAGCTGAGGGAAGATTACGGAGCGTTGCGAGGATGTAGGCCTCTGCCAGAAGGTGTGTGCGTAGCAAATGGAAGTTGAACTGGTGCTCGATGAAGTCAGCAGCCCGAACATGCGTCTTGGCCAGGAGCCAGGCCTCTTCATCATTGGGCAGGAACACCGGGTTTTTTTCACCAGGCTCCTGCTGGAGCTGAAATCAGAATCAACCCAACACTCAACAACTTTTAATTGCAATTGAGTGTAAACCACTCAATTTAAACTACAACACACTGACAACTGACAATGGAGATTCTTTACCTATACAATGTATTTTGGATACACTTTCTCAGTAAACTACCACAATCTCCCAGAATTCTCCAAATATATTCTCAGATGAATCGGAATTACACTGTTCTGTCTTGATATCTGTTCTCTTTCATTCAGAGATGAACTGTTTATTGTGTGCCCAGGCTACCCTCCCATATGCCCATGGTGTATACCTGGATGGCGATAGGTAACAGCCTGTTCAGCTTATTTTTGAACAGCAGGCAGAAGGGTGCTGGGACGTACTGAAGTCGCATGTTGATGACATTTGGGGGCACCTCAGCCAGTCGGGAATAGTCACACAGGAAGATATTGCCACTCTACTCAGACAACCACACAAATGGCCACTTCTGTTTTTAGTCAATAAACCCAATATACCTAAATCCTTATTTTCTTAAATACTCTGGCTAGCTGTGTACCTTTATTTCATTAACAATATACCTGTATTTCCACTGGCAGCTTATCTTCCAAAAATGGTGTCACCATCTCCTCAGTGACTGCAAACTTTTTTGGAAGCACCTTGCAGCATTGGATCATCATGGGATTGGCACCATTGAGAAGCTGGAACCCGAAGAACTCATCGTCTTTCCAGTGCTGGGTCACATAGTCTGGAAGGATGCACAAATGTATATTGTGTATAACAGTGTATTACATCACTGGTAGATTCTTACAATACTTCCAATAGTATTACAACACGTCACATTCAGAGGATGAATAACATGCAGAAAATTGTACTGCGGAAAATTTTCAGCAGTTAAGTCCCATTATTTGTATGGAAATATGTATGTTATTTGAGAATAATAACCATATTAAGAAATAGGTTCTACCAAATAGTTGGGTCTTGTAGAACCAGAAGACCTGTTTTATATCATCCAGCTTGCCCCACGGCTTCTTGCTGGTGGCCAGGAATTTCATCTTGAGTTCAGCCATCCTGCAAGTGTGAGAACACAGACAAGAGATCTCTCGGTAGGCAGATAACGGATGAATTCCACATAGTTCACTGCCTATACAATACTGTAATCTGAAGTATTTCTGCATCTTATAACTCCACTCAGTGTGATAATGATTCAGTAATGATGGTAGTTCTGTATGTCGTTTAGGTTCCAGATTTCTTGGACCCACCACATTATTAGGCTTTTAAATCAATACAGCCATAACAATTTATGTAAAAATACTTAACAGATGTTTACTTTAACTCAATTACCAATGATATAAACATCATTTATGGTTCATATTTGCCATTTAGCCTACCCCTGTGAGATCACATTTATGATCATATGATCATTTTCGTTTTTTGTGAGAAAATTAGGAAATTCCATTATAAAAAAAGTAAAAAAATAGAAACAAGATTTTTGATCATTATTGGTGCTTGAAATGTAACAATTTTGTAACTGTGTGTGGAAATAGCAGGTGCAGAAAGACAACATTCCCGCACTAAGGTACCTAACCTGCGTGAAGCTGGCCCCCCATGTTACTCAAAAATGATTAAAAACACTGCTATTCGTTTGTGCTACGTTTGTGCCGGTTTGTGCCGTAAAAAATATCGTTTGTGCTGTTAAGGGTTTTAAGTAATTAAACTTTACATTTTCTGTCCAGTGACGTCACTCAGCCCCCCATACTTGTCCAAATTTCCCCAAAATAGTCTCAATCGCTTGTGCTACGTTTGTGCTCATTTGTGCCGTTAAAAGTAACATTTGTGCTACTATGTTTTTTAAGATATTCCACGTTATTTGTTACACGTGTGACGTCATCCAGCCCCCCATCAATGTCCAAATCTTCCCAAAATGGTCTCAATCGTTTGTGCTAGGTTTGTGCTGATTTGTGCTGTCAAAAGAAACATTTGTGCTACTATGTTTTCTAAGTTATTATGGTTTATTTATTACTCGCGTGGCGTCACCAGCCCCCCATCAATGTCCAAAACTCACCAAAATGGTCTCAATCGTTTGTGCTATGTTTGTGCTGATTTGTACCTTTAAAATAACATTTGTGTAGCTATGTTTTTTAAGTTATCACGCTTTGTTACAGGTGTGACGTCATCCAGCCCCTTAGTGTCCAAATCTCCTCAAAATAGTTGTGATCGCTTTGGCTATGTGCGTGCTGATTTGTGCCATTTAAAGAAACGTGTGTGTAGTATGCAGAAGTTGCCCAGCTGTTGTAGCTTATGCTAGACATCACCCAGCAGTGCCCCCCCCCCTTCATCAATGTCCAATCGTAGTCCTAATCGTTTGTGTTTATTGTGCTGTTAAAAAAAAAGAAACAAAAGGAAAAAAGAAACATTTGTGTTATTTACAAAGCTATATCGTGCTGATCTTACCCGAGAAAAGAAAAGAAGATGTGCTACTATTTACGTGGCTGTTTGTGCTGCCAAGGGTTCTATAGTAGCCTACACCAGTTGCATAACTTCAGAATTACTGCAACCACTACCAGAATAAACTGGCAGGCCAGTCGGCAGCTGTGGAGAAACACCACTCCATTTCCCCTAATTTCCCCTGTGTATAGTCACTCCAAGTTGGCCTACCATAACTCATCGCTGCACTCTGTAGCCTATATTCTCTAAGATAAACAAAAGTATTCTTCAATAATTGTATGCATCAGAATTACAGTGGATTGTGCACACAAGCAGCACTTAGGCGTTGTTGCTGACCCAAGTCTCCAAGGCCACCGTGGATATATGAAACTTTGCAAACAGCAAAAACAGAAAGGAAGGAGGCAGCAAAGCTAGGAGTTATTTCAGATGGACAAGAAGGTAGGCTAAATTGGTATGTTTGTCAAAATAATGTTTAAACATTTAAGTCATACGACAGTATACTAAAACTAAAGGTACATTTGTAGCCTTTTTAGCACTTCATAAAGTTGACTAAATTATTAGGCTACTCTTTAGCTATAAACCTAAGAAACAGCTTCCTTGCACTTGTGTTTTCTACTCAGATCAGGAGAAACATTTGGTAGGCTACAGTTTGGGTCGATTTGGCCAGTGTGTGTGAGACTGATGTCATGCGCATAGCAGATAGAACTTGGTAATGTAAAAATATAGTTACAGAAAACACATTGATGGCGCAATCAGCACAAACGATTGGGTATAGGCCTAGGTTTAGACCAGGGATGGGCAAACTACGGCCCGCGGGCCGGATCCGGCCCGCCAAGCACTTTCATCCGGCCCGCCGAGCATTTCATTTAGGCTAGTTATCAGGCTGCTCGCTATTTTTTTCCTGCGATAGACGTTGGTTAGCTTTACTGCAAACTGCTTTTCACTCTCCTTAGATAACGTTTACAATGTCAATGTAAAAACATCATGTTAAATAGAGATAACATCATGTTAAACTAATTTAACTCTTAGTTATCTCCTTTGCAGCAGATCTAACGTGAACATATGCAATCCATTTAATTGGGAAAGCGTCTGCACTCACGAGAGGGAGAGAGAGCCGCAGGTTCCAGCTGGCTTGTGATTGTTGATAATTGATATCTACTCCTTATAAGAAAGTTTTAAAAGGAAATCATGAAGGCAACAGTAGTTCCCACTACTGACCATTTAAAAACTGTGAGAGGGCCCAGCCGTAGGTACAGCACTAGCCATAGTGGAGCAGGCAGAAGATCATTGAGAAATAAACGTGAATTAAAGCGACTGTCTTAAAGCGATAGTGTACAATTTATACATTTGTTTAACAGCATAAAATTAGCAGTATTTTTAAAACAAATTAGCACTATTTTAAAACAAATACTTTTCATACTAAATTATAGGCTATAAAAAATGTATTTTTTTAGGCGTGTGTCGTCGGGGGGAGGGGGGGGGGGGGGTTGTGTGGCCCGCCGGCCAATTTTCAAAACCCAATGTGGCCCTTGAGCCAAAAAGTTTGCCCACCCCTGGTTTAGACATTGATGGAGGGGCTGGGTGATGAGCTACAATTGCTGGACAAGGCCGCTGGACAATTTACATAGTAGCCTACCCTACAAACGTTTATGCAAATGGCACAAATCAGCACGCACATAGCACAAATGATCGCGGCTATTTTGAGGAGATTTGGACACTGATGATGGGCTGAATGACGTCACACATGTAACAAAGCGTGTTAACTTAAAAAACATAGCTGCACAAATGTTATTTTTAACGGCACAAATCAGCACAAACATAGCACAAACGATTGAGACCATTTTGGTGAGTTTTGGACATTGATGGGGGGCTGGTGACGTCACGCGAGTAATAAATAAACCATAATAACTTAGAAAACATAGTAGCACAAATGTTTCTTTTAACGGCACAAATCAGCACAAACCTAGCACAAACGATTGAGACCATTTTGGGAAGATTTGGACATTGATGGGGGGCTGAGTGACGTCACATGTGTAACCAATAACGTGGAATATCTTAAAAAACATAGTAGCACAAATGTTACTTTTAACGGCACAAATGAGCACAAACGTAGCACAAGCGATTGAGACTATTTTGGGGAAATTTGGACAAGTATGGGGGGCTGAGTGACGTCACTGGCCAGAAAATGTAAAGTTTAATTAGGCTACTTAAAACCCTTAACAGCACAAACGATATTTTTACGGCACAAACCGGCACAAACGTAGCACAAACGAATAGCAGTGTTTTTAATCATTTTTGAGTAACATGGGGGCCAGCTTCACGCAGGTAGAAAACCTACACTCAGACACGCACACATACAGACACACAGTCACACAGACACACTCAGAGATGCACAGACACAGCAGGCCCAGTGTAGATAAATATATCAGTATAAGCAGCACACATTGGCTTTCTCCACTCTACTAGGCCTACCCCTCACACAGCACAGCGCGTGGGACCAGACTGAGGGCATAGCGAAGTTTTAGCAGCACTGTTTGGATGATTATCATGTCCGACATCAACAATTAAGGCTCCCTGTATGCAGTTTGCTTGCATAAAATGATTCCGCGGACACGCCAACAAACATGCTTTGTCTATTCAAAACAACCAAAAAATGATGTGCAATAAACTGACAATTGGAGCGAGAGCGATTTCACATAATATGCTGCCTACCACAGACTGTTTTTAAGTCACATCGTTAACTAGATGTACCACATAGCGGTACAAAATATGACCGCCGCTCAGTCCTGCACATCCATTCCGCGAAAATAAATCATATTAATGAATTTGTCTCCATCTTCTACTCCATCCCCCACTCTTGAAACTTTTGTGTATGCTTGTTTGGAATGTGTGTTTGCACACATTCCGCACACAAAGTAGCCTACTGGCGCTGCAAAGGTGAATAGATTTGTTTCTGGGCCAAAAAATCTGTAGCATTGTTATAAAACCTTTAAAATCTCTAAACAATCACAAGTAGGGCAGTTCATCACAGTCCACCCATTGCAACTGGACTGATGAAAGGTACACCTGTAGGCTACATTGTATTTGGGAAAAGCAGAAGGTAGCAGTATAATGTATTTATTTATTTATTATTAAACAAAACAATCCCTGTCAGTTCCATGCAGTTTTCAACAGCTATCAAGAAGAGAGGTCATGTCAAGGATTTTTGTGAATGTTTCTTCTTCTACATATGCATAAGTTTAGTCATCTAGTTCAAATGGTATTCAGCTTTATTGTCAATGCACAAATTAAATACCAGTAGTCTAAAACAAAATGCCGTTTTACCCAGTGGTGCAAATAACTGACATGTCCAAAAGGGCCTTCATGAAATGCGTTGCGAGACTGCTCATACACATTTTAACGGGCAAAGTTGAATAGCTACTGTCCGTTATTGTTTGTGCAAATAATATGCTGATTCATGTTCCCTTGCATTTTGCAACTATGAGGTCCATGGTTAAGCTCAATCTTTTGACGCAATCTTTTGATTTTCACCCAGCCTAGTCCATGGTAGGCGCCCGATAGAAATATTGTTTAATTTTGCGATTGAGATATCCACGCACTGGCGCCCCCCCTGCGACGTGTTCGCCTCCCGGTTTTAGAGCTATTCTAAATGCAAAAATGCATAGAGGGAGTTATGACAAAACCGTGACTGTTAACAAACTATACGCTATATAAGGTAGGCCCTATGCTAGGCCTATTACACAACACAAATTGCCACTAGGCTATGCTGGCGACCCAAATAAAATCTCCTTTGGAACCAATGGCTTACACCTTACAGTATCAAGCTGCCACCTCTTGGCGAAAAGTTAATAGTTTTGCATATCAGTAGTAATACATTTCACGTGGCTGTGTGAATCACGGAAAGGGCGAATGAAGTGGACACTTGGCCCACTTGGCACAAATGGAACCCAACCCACTGTACAGTAGCTCAAGGTCTGTGGCTAAAGCAGCCATAATGAAAGCGTTATCATTGTTTGGATACTTCACACACACGTGTTTTTTAATCGCATAGACTACAACTACCAAGCTGGAATCAAAGCACATCGACTCCCCTCTCACACCCTAATTACGCACTTCGAGCAAACAAAAAGCGCCTCAGTCTCACGGAATAGCCATAGGCAAAACTGTATCTGACCGGTGTAACGTTGGTACTAAATCATCCATCGCAAAGAATATTTTTTGTAGCACGTGCAACAAATATGTGTAGGTACAGCCCTGCACTGAATACATCTCAACGTGCGCTCTAAAATATCTGGTTTAAATGGAGATGTAGATCATCACGGGTGCGTTAATAAATCTACATTGCAGCGAGTTGACACAAATGATTCACTTTGACGAATTTCGATATATCGGTTATCAGTTTTTGAATAACTCAAATATCGAAATCGGTAGGTTATCAGCCTTCAAAATCCCATATTGGTCAGGCTCTATGGATGGAGACAAATTGACATACACACACCAAATGCACACACATCCACAAACACACAAATCCACACAATTAGACACACACGCGCACACACAAGCACACTGGCACACACACACAGCACAGGCACACACAAACAGGCACGCACATACAAGCATACACAAAAGTTGCAAGAGTGGGGGTAGAGTAGACAATGTATCCATTGAAAATAAGTTATTATGACCGGCGCTAGCGAATCTAGCGAAGCGGTCATATAGGGATTGTCAAAGTTTTTTTTTCTTTTTTTTTTTTTTTTTTTCTTTCCGTCATCTACTTCCTGAAATTTTGGTCAACGATACCCGGGGCACCGAAACACCGGGGCACATGAAATTTGGTGGGTATGTAGCCCCACTAGACTTTTACGGAAAAATTTCGTTTGGTCCCCGGGGGCCACTCCCCCTCCGCGCTGGGCCCCCCGAAACCCAAAAAATGCAGTTTTTCCTAAATAACTACCTGAACCGTGGCACCGAGGATGAAGACATTTTTATGGTATGTTGGTCTCAAGGGCCCACATCAACCTAGCCCATAATCACTCATTTGTGATTTGCACCCCCCCGGTAAAAAATGAAAATGCAATATAATTCTGCTTTAATCGCCCCTCTCTTCAGTTAAGAAGTTCAGAACTGCACCAAATTTTATGTGTATGATTAACCTGACATTCTCTGGGGGTATGCCAAGTTTCGTAGAATTTCATCCATGGGGGGGTCTAAAAAATTAAGTTATGTGTACATTTAGTGACTGTACTGTACACTCATTGGCCTGTAGATGGTCGTGCACACATATACACACGTACACACACACACAGGCACGTATACCATCAGTATCGGCAATTAGAACGGCCGATACATAATTACAAATTCAGTAGGATTAAAGGAAAACCAAATATTCATCATAATAATTTGGCTGCATTTCCAGTATTGGCGTCCCGTATTCGTTTGTCCACTAGATGGCGCATCGTTGCAGTGAGACGTAATTTTGTTGGAAGTTAATCTAAAGTGGGTTGGAAAGACACTACGCTTCCTACAAGAGACAGTAGGCCTACAGTAGTTTACCGCAGAGAACGTCTAAGGGTAGGATGATTTCTGCATGACATGTAATTCCCATTTCCTCTTGAAGCCGAAATAAATCTGAGAATGTTTATCGGACATGCTTGTTTTTTACTGCAGGTAGGCTACGTTAATCCTATCAATAGCAGAACGTAGGTAAAATAATGTTACCATTAGCATGGTTGAGTGATGGAGGCCAATTTGATTATTGATGTATTTGTAGAAAACCATAAATGCGTTTATAGGCTACCAAGCAAATTGATAACAGCACTAATTGTATCTTTCGACTGTCATCTCATTTGCTTATGACCATAACCAAGGCTACTAACAGGAGCTAAATGAGTTAGCCACAATATGTTCGCTACGTGATGGTTTTTAAATGGAAAATATATAGGCCTGAAAGATAACCTGTCTATGATGCATCCTAAACACCGGCCTGGGACATTTCTGCTCGAAGTCTCAAAAAGCAGTCAACGTTCATTCCCAAACACCCATATAGGCTACTTCAATCCTCAATTTTCAAAGGTGATTCAAGTAAGGAAGAGCATGGCTCAAAGTAAAGTAACTGAAACTACATAAATTCGACAAAGTGAATAATTTGTGTCAACTCGCCGCAATGTACGTAGATTTATTAACGCACCCGTGATGATCTACATCTCCATTTAAACCAGATGTTTTAGAGCGCACGTTGAGATGTATTCAGGGCAGGGCTGTACCTACACATATTTGTTGCACGTGCTACAAAAATCATTCTTTGCGATGAATGATTTAGTACCAACGTTACACCGGTCAGATACAGTTTTGCCTATGGCTATATCGTGAGACTGAGGCGCTTTTTGTTTGTTCGAAGTGCGTCTTTAGGGTGTGAGAGAGGAGTCGATGTGCTTTGATTCCAGCTTGGTAGTTGTAGTATGCGATTAAAAAACACGTGTGTGTGAAGTATCCAAACAATGATAACGCTTTCATTATGGCTGCTTTAGCCACAGACCTTGAGCTACTGTACAGTGGGTTGTGTTCCATTTAGAAGTGTCCACTTCATTCGCCCTTTCGGTGATTCACACAGCTACTTGAAATGTATTACTACTGATATGCATAACTTTTCGCCAAGAGGTGGCAGCTTGATACTGTAAGGTGAAGCCATTGGTTCCAAAGGAGATTTTATTTGGGTCGCCAGCATAGGCTAGTGACAATTTGTGTTGTGTAATAGGCCTAGCATAGGGCCTACCTTATGTTTGTTAACAGTCACGGTTTTGTCATAACTCCCTCTATGCATTTTTGCATTTACAATAGCTCTGAATGGGGCGAACACGGGGGGGGGGGGGGGGGGCGCCAGTGCGTGGATATCTCAATCGCAAAATTAAACAATATTTCTATCGGGTGAAAATCAAAAGATTGCGTCAAAAGATTGAGCTTGGTCTGGCGAAAGCCAGACTAACCATGGACCTCATAGTTGCAAAATGCAAGGGAACATGAATCAGCATATTATTTGCACAAACAATAACGGACAGTAGCTCTTCAACTTTGCCCGTTAAAATGTGTATGAACAGTCTCGCAACGCATTTCATGAAGGCCCTTTTGGACATGTCAGTTATTTGCTCCACTGGGTAAAACGGCATTTTGTTTTAGACTACTGGTATTTCATTTGTGCATTGACAATAAAGCTGAATATCATATGAACTACATGACTAAACTTGAATGTAGAAGAAACATTCACAAAAATCCGTGACATGACCTCTCTTCTTGATAGCTGTTGAAAACTGCATGGAACTGACAGGGATTGTTTTGTTTAATAATAAATAAATGAATACATTATGCTGCTACCTTCTGCTTTTCCCAAATACAATGTAGCCTACAGGTGTACCTTTCATCAGTCTAGTTGTATTGGAGGACTGTGATGAACTGCCCTACTTGTGATTGTTTAGAGATTTTAAAGGTTTTATAACAATGCTACAAATGTTTTGGCCCAGAAACAAATCTATTCACCTTTGCAGCGCCAGTAGGCTACTTTGTGTGCCAAACAAGCATACACAAAAGTTTCAAGAGTGGGGGATGGAGTAGAAGATGGAGACAAATTCATTAATATGATTTATTTTCGCGGAATGGATGTACAGGACTGAGCGGCGGTCATATTTTGTACCGCTATGCGGTACATCTAGTTTTTTATGTTCTTCACAGAAAATGAGCCAAGGCCAAAGAGTTTAAGTTAGAAGAAATAATAATAATAAATAGCATATTTTTTCTTTTTAGCAAACATTGAAAACGGGTCCCACAGACCCGGACACCTTACAAGGGTTAAAAGGGAGGTGTCTCACGTGATCCTAGTGGTGAACTCCAAGTCCAGACGCTTGTCAAGGGAGTAGCGGAACTCAGCAGGGAGCGCCTTCGGGTCCTCTAATGCCAAGCAGTGGGGGAGACCCTCCATCAGCTCTTTCCACCTGAGGCATACATAAAGACATGCCAGCAGAGTAAACACACACATGCACACACACACACACGCACATTCATTCGTACAAAGAAGTATACTGCACATACTCAAATTGTTGTTTTCGAAGCTCTAGTTCTTCCAACCTGTGTCCCATAAGGGCAGGAATTTCATTCTTCAAAGTCAATGCTGGCAGAAGGTAGACACACACACACACACACACACACACACACAAGTAAACGTGACCTATCATCCACATTGCCTCATTACAGAAGATCACTTCCTACTGGATACTTGCATTTTTGCTAGCATCTATTAGTCAGTATGTAATGGATATCAATGGAATATGTAGTTCTTTAAACAATCAAGTTTCATATATAATGGTCATTAATCAGGAAGCACCTCATAAACACAGCTCATTTGAAGCCATATACAGTACAATACGATATAACTTACCTTTCCCCTCTCGAACATGTAAGATCTGTCTTTCCTTGACCCATGAGTAGCATGGGAAATGTAGTGTTTCGTTTTCAGGCGTCTGCACTTTCACCGTTAGACAGTACCAGTCTTGATCTGGCAAAAAGAGATACTGCTCCTTGTCCAAGCTAATCAGGATCACCTTACCCAGCTTGGCAAGGCACTCCACAGTGTACTCCTTTTCCTGCCACGTAACAATGAGAACGAGAGAAAAAAATCAAACATCCACTTAGCATGTCATGCTTTAGGCCAAATAACTCACTTTTCAATGCCTAATGTTAGAAGACATACAGTCAGTGTTCTGCCTTCCATAAGAATGCATCCTATTTTGTATGCGATTACCCTATTTCTCATTCCTTTGTGTATGCTGCCACCTTCTGGTCTTTTGGGGCAACTGTTTAGTAGTTAAGTACTACTTCCTGTTAACTTCCTTTTTAAGTTTCAGTCGACCAGGAGTTTTAACCATAGGTTTTAACACGGATGAACACGGTGCCAGCTATTTTCCATTTTACGTTTGAGCTTTGGACATTATTTGTCTGTAAGTAGATGATTTGTGTTAGAGTAATATTCCTCGTCATATATCTTTAGTTTTCATACTTCTGTAACTTAGATATATGTTTTGTGCATATACTTTAGTTAGCTAATTTATGCTAGCTCTCGTTGGCCACGAGTCATGTTGTAAATGCTACTTGCTAGCGATCTGTATGTGCTGAAGCTATGTGGTTAGCAACATAGCTGACTTGAATTTCATATGTAATGTGATGTGAAAATGTATGTATTTTCTGTATTCTTTTACAGTTTTACACAAAAAAGAGAAAACAAAAGAAAAAGATATATAAACATATCAAAAGATTGTTGGAAACTTCAGTCCTTGGATTTATTTGGAGCTTTTGACAAAGTGTTATCTAGCTGTCTAGTTCTGCCTGCTGGTGACGCAGTACGAGGGCAGCATAGTCAGTACACACACTGGTCTACACTACACTCAGTGTTGGTTCTGGTAAATTTTGTTCCATACAGTATAGCAAACACTTCCATTCAGTATGGATATGATTTTCACATTTAAATGAGTTTTCAGAAATCAACTAGAAATGCAATTCCAAGGAATTACCAGTGCATGAAAATGCTAAAGTTGTTATGTAAAATATCATGTAACATGTTAACATGCTAACTTTGCTAACCATGCTAACTAGCTACAGTGGGTAGGAGTCATAGTTGATGAAAAGTGTTGACATAGTTGATGACAAGTTAAAAGTTGTTGATAGACAGCTAGTGAATGTATATAGTTTAAAAGTTTAAAAGTTGAATGTAGATAGTTTAAAAGTTGTTGATAGACAGCTAGTTTAATAGATAGATAGTTTAAAAGTAGACCGTTTAAAAGTTGAATATAAAAAGTTCAGTAGTTTAATGGGTTACATTGTTTAACAGTGGATTATTGTAGTGAGGACTATTATAACAGTTTTGGGCAGAGGAAACAGTTGAATAGGATGTCTTAATTGACCCAGATTGTATGCTTAAAGCCTGAGGCTGCAGGTGGCCTGAACACCTGCCATAGGATTCAAATTGCTTAATGGCCGTATTATGATGTCATAATCGGCAATGTTAAGTCTATGGGGAATTTTAAAACGTTTTTCTTTAATAGTTTAAAAAGTATAAAAGTTTCAAAGTTGAAAAGACATAGCAACCCGATCTGTTTGAAGACCTACGTTACAAAGTTTGAATGAAATTTCTAAGTTAAACTGTTCAAGAGAAATTGCGTCTAGAAAAAGTGGTAAGCGGAAAAATAATAACTAGAAATGCAATTCCAAGGAATTACCAGTGCATGAAAATGCTAAAGTTGTGATGTAAAATATCATGTATAGTTAAAACAGATAATAAAGAGATGGTAACTATGCTAACCATGTTACTTAGCTAACCTAGCTAATCATTTTAACAGTTTTGCTAAAAATGCTAACTAGCATGTTAGCTATGCTAGCATGTTAACTACGCTAACCATGTTACTTAGTTAACCTAGCTAATCATTTTTAGCAGTTTTGCTAAAAATGCTAACTAGCATGTTAACATGTTAGCATGCTAACTATGCTAACCATGTTACTTAGCTAACTTAGCTAATCATTTTTAGCAGTTTTGCTAAAAATGCTAACTAGCATGCTAGCATGCTAACTATGCTAACCATGTGACTTAGCTAACTTAGCTAATCATTTTTAGCAGTTTTGCTAAAAATGCTAACTAGCATGCTAACTTGCTAGCATGCTAACTATGTTAACCATGCTAACTAGCTACAGTGGGTAGGAGTCATAGTTGATGACAAGTAACAGTTACAATGGCTAATCAGTTAAAAAGTTCAGTAGTTTAACCCTTAAGAACGTAGGTTTTATTTAAACCAACGTACTCCACTGGGTGAGTTTTTTAGGCTGCGTCACTAGCGTTCTACACTGACATTCTATAGTCATTATTAGGTGGCCTACAATCTATGCAGTGTTAGCATGGCCTGATCTGTTTTATTTCACGTGAACATTGCAAAGTACCACACACACACACATGCTTTCATCATGTGATCACATGTGTTGCATGCATGCACCTGATTACGCAAATGAAGTCGCGCTGACAACGTGCTACAATTGTCACGAGGATAACAAGACACGCGAATATCTCTTACCTCAGACGGATGTTTAACTCCAAGGAAGTTTTTGTTGTCGTCCGTTTCCTTCCTTCACATGGATTTTACGTAAGTGCCCTTATAATTTATGTATCAAATCTAGAAATCAGTTCATAAGTTATAGCGTTGTCATTTACAGCAATCGATGTTGTAGCCTACAGATGTCATTATCATATAATGTTAGCATACTGGTCTTTGTTGTGTTTGAGGGGAAGAGGGCAAGATAGTTAGTCGATGGTAGTGAACTCTGTGAGTAGCCAGTCAGGATAATATACTTTTAGAAGTGGAAGACACACTAAAGAAAGTGAACGTCATAGGCTATCATATTCCATCCATTCAATAAACCTAATTCTGTTAGCACAAATCTTAAACCAGGCAGACGAGGCATGAAAGGAAATTAGCTGTTTTGAATGAACACAATGCACACAATATGAGAATTTTACTTTCTGAACCTAGGGGTTTCAATATCTGATAAAGGATCTTTTTTATCAGATTTTTGGAATTTTGGAAACAAGGTAAATGACAAAAATGAATGTCTAAAACGGTCAGATTAATTCAAGAACTTTGAAGCCATTTATTGGAAGGCCCATGAGGCAAACACGTGTGCCTCATGTAGGCATGAACACACAGACACACACACACACACTCACAGACAGACACACACACAGGAACAGGAACAAAAAGTTGTCATTTGTCTGTTTAGAACTATAGATTATTGAAATATTAACTACTGTTTGTATGTTTTTTGTCTTTTTCTGACATGACTGGACACTCAGAAATGTTTGAGGGTGTGGTATTCCTCAAAGCAGGGAGTCACACACAGTGGTACATCACAGGGGACACACATGTGCTTGGTGGTCTTCCGCAGCTGTTGACGCCTGGTTGTTGTCTGGCAGACCCTGCAATGCCTCCTTGTGCGAATACCCTGCTGAGATGTCTGTGTCACCAGTGATGGGAAGTGGCGAGCAGTGAGACGGACTGGGTTGTCAAGTGTTGGACGGCCACCACTTGAAGGCCTCCTCGCAGTGTGGAATTCCTCCAGCAGCTGACGTGCCAAGTTCTCTCTAAACCGAGCATATGTCATCTCCTGTCTGGTCAATTCATGGTGGAGCACATAGCTATTGAAAACAGCCACATCCAGCACATAAAAAAATAGCTTCTTGTACCACTTGAAGGACTTTCGAGCACAGTCAACAAAGGTGTTTCGTTTATCTAAATTATCCACAGATCCCATTTTCTTGTTATATTCCACCACACAGACTGGCTTCACCACTCCTTGACCTGTGGCATAGTCCACTTTGCCCGTTGGTACCATGTCTCCGGAGTGCACAGTGGACAAAACATGCACATCACGCCTATCATGCCATTTCACAGCCAGCATTTGTCCATTATTGAAAAATGCAGCATCACCTTTAGATATTTTTTTAGGGAAATGTGGCATGCCTTTCCTGTTGGCTCTAACAGTACCACAGGCACCAGTTGTATGCTGCAAAAGATGATTAAAAAGGGCAGGGCTGGTGTACCAATTATCCACATATAGAATGTGACCTTTATCCAGAAAAGGCTCCAGCAATGTGAGAACAACTGACCCAGAAATCCCTACACCCTCAGACATGGTAATATCTGTCGATTTCCCTGTGTAAATTATCATGTTCTGAACATATCCTGTCTTTACGTCACACAACACAAACAGTTTGATGCCAAATCGATGTCGTTTTGATGGAATGTACTGTTTGAAGGATAGTCGCCCTTTCCACTTCATCATCGACTCGTCAATACATAGGTCTTGGTGGGGATAAAAAATCTGGCTGAAAGATGTGATAATTGGGGTCAAAACAGATCGAATTTTTTGGAGGGGGTCAGTTGAGGTCATGCCGGTGAAATGCAGAGCTCTAAGTAGCAAGAGGTAGCGGTCCTGAGAGAACACAGTGGCAAAGAATGGTGTGGATAGCAGGGGATTTGTGGTCCAGTAATCTCTGATGTTGTTCTTTTTAACTAGACCCATGAGAACTAAGACGGCCAAAAAGAGATACAATTCAGCTATTGTGGTGTCCACCCACTTTGCCAGCTTTCCAACACAGTTTAACTTCTCCCTCAGTGTCTGGGCATAGCTGTTGGTCTCTGCCACAATAGTAGCCACAGTGAAGGGAGAGATAAACATTTTAAAACACTCCACCTCCGTCGGATTGTCAGGTTGCTTCCTAACCCCTGATAAAGACCTGGCAAAGTTGACACTTTTCGGACGAAAGTTTCCTTCCCTCCAGTTGACATCCCCGGTGTCCTCCAGCGCCTCTTCCTCCAGAGCTGCCAAATTGTCCGGCAACTCCTCGTCAGAGGAGTCACTTTCCACAGGTGCAGGTTCAATGTCAGAGTCATCATTTGATGTAAAAATCACCCTGATCTCTTCATCAGTAAGCTGACGCCTTTTCAAATGTGCCATACCTAATTTAATATTATCTATGATATTATAGCGTCTGTAAATATACTACGATTGTTTTGTGAATGAATATACTTCGAGATGCCGGTCGCTGGAATGTTTTGCATTGACGGACTTGATGGATGCACTGCTATTGCGCAAATAAAGCTGTGATTATAATGGGACAAGATAAAGATGTATGCGCATTTCTTGTGCGAGTTTAAATGTTATGAATGTAGCAAACTATTTTTCCTGAGCCGTGCGTTACTCAAAGCTACATAGCTCGTGAATGAACGATGTTTGTTTCCAGCATTCCGTACATTTCGCGGTCATTTTGATTTTCATCTTTTCAGTGGGCATGAGATTTGACTAAACACTGAATAACATCATCATTTAATTAAAAAAAAAAAACACATTTTGCGTGTTTTATTGTGCTTGGTGTAATGACTGACATTGAGAAATATGGCAATAAATGGCAGTGAAGCTAGCAACATTTGTAGCCTCCTGTAAGTAAACGTCTTCCCAATACTTGCCACTTCCGTGGATTTTGTCATGTATAGCCCGACCACACAATCATAATATAAACTAGATCTGCAAAATGTGGACATAACAAAATGGTAGTGGCAAAGTGATTTGCGAGAGACCATCTTTGACTTTGAGAATGTACAATGTCAGCCCATGTTAGCCAACAAGTGGTAGCCCATTGTTAAGCAGCAATTAGAATACTTATGTAGCAACATTCCAAACACAAAAGTGTGACGGTACGCTTTTACGGATAGTTAACGGCCGTCACACCAGTGTGACGGTACGTTCTTAAGGGTTAAAGGGTTAAATTGTTTAACAGTGAAATATTGTAGTGAGGACTTTTATTTTGAAACAGTTTTTGGCAGAGGAAGCAGTTGAACAGGATGTGTAGTCTTAATAGGGCCAGTTTGTATGCTTAAAGCCTGAGACTGGCAGTTGAGATCCAGGTGGCCTGAACACCTGCCATAGGATTCTAATTGCTTAATGGCCGTATTATGATGTCATAATCAGCAATGTTAAGTCTATGGGGAATTTTAAAAAGTTTTTCTTTAATAGTTTAAAAAGTATAAAAGTTTCAAAGTTGAAAAGACATAGCAACCCGATCTGTTTGAAGACCTACGTTACAAAGTTTGAATGAAGTTTCTAAGTTAAACTGTTCAAGAGAAATTGCGTCTAGAAAAAGTGGTAAGCGAAATAATAATAAGAAGAAGTTGCCTAGGAAGAACAGTACAGTGCATTTTCATGCACTGTAATAATGAGTCTTAATATACAAATATTATGGTTATCATTATATTATGGTTCTTCTATGCAAATCAGGTCTACCTCCTTTGACAAGTAGGCCTATACTCTGTGCAAGTATGACCATGTCATTATAAAGGGGCAGGTGAAAAAAGAAAACAGCATACAGAGGTTGATGTTAAGTTAAGTAAATAACTTAAGTTATTGTTAAATAATCTTAACATTAGAGTAACTTAACATCAGTAAGTACAGTAACGTAAAGTAAAATACAGTTTCAGTTTCAAACTGAATATTAAGGATGAGTAAATACCATCCTTTGAACACTAGGCATGGGCTAAGCCCGAAACTTGTCTCAGTTCAGTCTATTTCACGCCTTGTACACTGTTTCAGCATATTTTAACATGACTTAAGCATCAGCCTCTGTGTGCGATGTCTGGTTTACGGCTCCTACACACAGCTGTGTGCGTTGCGTTGCTGGAGATGCATGCCATTCACTTTACATGGGCTCACGTCATCCGTTGCCGAACTGAATTGTGGGTCCGTTGCATCGCGTTTCTCCCGCCGCTCGCGTTGATAAGTTCAGCTGTTGCTGCACCGACAGACGGCACCGGCCAATCAAGCCAATTTACGGACGGCACCAACCAATCACATTACGGTTTTACTTCAAGTAATTTGCATAGCTACCGTCAGGAACACCCACTGGCATGCGTTGAAGGAACGCAGCTGTGTGTAGGAGCCGTTACACAGACCTTTGAACTAATGCTGTCATCATATAGCCATAAATTCAAATGTGCTCAAAATGATAACTGTACAGTGTTCTAAACTTTGACAAGTAGTAGGCAGCATGGTTTCCCTATGGGTTTATCTCTTCTCTATGTTTTTTGTCTCAGAGAAACACTAACATCAAACTTTTAATCTTATTAAAATGATCACAAAATGCATTTGCAGTACAACTGGCACTGTATTGAAAACAATATTTAAAGTTATTCTACCCCATTGAGGTCTCTTTGTCCTTACCACACCATTGCTCATCTCCGGTGCATCATTGAGTTTCTTGCGCTCACTCTTTCCCTCCGTTCCATAGAGGGTGATGAAGATGTGGTCAAATGTGCCATGCCACACCTTATCTCCAGTAGTTACTGTCACCGTGTATTTCACCATTACTTCATGTGTAGAGAGGTGCACACCTGACTAACCGATACTTCCACTACAGTGCACTCTATTATACCCAAAGCAACAGGTGTGTTCATATAATCTATAGCTTATCTCTTAACAGTAATCCACCTACTGGAATAAAAACATCACTACTCTGCATGTCACTAACTGGCCCACACCTTCTCTTTTCTATGTCCTATGAGAGAGAGACAGAGAGGAAGAGGGAGGAATATATTTAACATGTACCACCTTTCAGCTTTTTGACCTGCTAAAACGTGTGTTTAATTTGACAGCCATATTTGTTCTGTACTTTTTACATCACATTGCAAATCCTTGTTATAATAATGTAGAATGTTGTTAGTTAGTAATGTACTACAAGCATTGAGACGTGGGCATAGGTGGAGGTAACCTATTTTATATTTCATTCGGAGCTTTCATTCAGGAGGAACAAGAGCCACTGCTTATCTATCACATTGATGTTTATTTTAATTGAATAATGCATTGACTAAATATAACTGTAACTGTAAGATTTTCCACAGCCCTTGTGCATATTCTAGCCATATGCTGAAAGCTATTGGGCATATTCTTTTGGCCTGATAGCCAAATGCTGAATGCTATTCACTGGACCAAAAAGTGGGACCTGTGTTGTGCAGTTGGAGCAAATCTCATCACATGAGTTAAAATGACCTTATCCAGTGTTATAATTAAAGGGAAACTTCAGTGTTTCCCACAGAATTGGATTCAATTTGTGGCGGTAGCTGACTTGGACAACGGGGGGGTGGTGGGGTGTATAATTGAGTGCCACTTTAAGACGTTCGTGAGGGAACCCTTGCAATTGTAACACAGTTTAAAGGCTGCTGATGTGTGGATGCAATTCATAACGTTTTCTACATAGTTAAAATAAAGGTTCGTACTTCTCCTTGGGACAAGCATTTTGCAAATTCCAAGAATTTTGGAAAACACTTTTCCATTTGCATCGGGATTTTGCAAACATTCAGTGTCAGAGTCAATAAAATGAGTCCTTTAACGAAATTGACAAGCAGCTGGAAGTAGGCTAAGCATGCTAAATTCGACATCCAAACAGTATTCTAACGTTAGCTTTGAGATACTGCTTGATTGCATGACTTAACTTAGTTTAGTCTCTTCAATGTAGCCTACTATGTTGTGATAAGATCTTAGCAGAGTTAACTTCAATGCAGCAGTTTTGAACAAATGTGTGCAGCATGGTCACGATGCTAAGCGGATTCAGTGGCGTCATGCCCATTGAAATAAAGGGGGCACGTGCCCCCTCGGATTTTTCCTCCCTGAATTGTTTTGATCATAACTTTGTTCCTATTATGCTCCATAATAAGCCAGAGCCTATAACGACTCAAATGCATTCTCCTGGATGTGTAATAAACCGTACCAAAATAGCTGAAGACCGGTCAACATTAGCCCTTTTCCTAAAATTGGTGTCTGTGTATGTTCCCGTAACAACTCACACGCGCATTGAGCTCGCAATGTTTTGCTTGTGTTGAACTGTTACAGTTTAAACCAGGGGTGGGCAACTAATTTCCCCAAGGGGCCACATGACAAACTGGGACTGTTGAGGAGGGCCGGACCCAAAATACCGAACTCAAGTCTGAACTCAATTCTGTTCAATTCTATTCTGTTCTTGTATAACATTTTTGTTTACTAGTCGTAAGAACAGATGAAAATGTGAGGGAGACAAAGGAAAAACAGCGATATTTAATCTACCGTAAAACTTCAAATAATCGCCGAGTCCCTAAGAGACGCCTGTCTCTTTTAAACGCCTGGCGTGGCTACAGGTTTGGGTTAAAGGCCGGTCTCCAGTAGAGGCCTGGTCTGTTTTTTAGTTTCGGGTTGTATTTAATCTTCTAAATATTATTCCCGTCAGATCGTCTGTTTAAAGATTCGCAATGACACGAAACCGTTACAGAAAGGAGGTTACAGCAGTGTGAATTAGATGTTGCACGTCGTTACAAGCCGTCGCAAAGCATTCACATGTCTGGTCACAGTTGCAAGGTTTTAGAATGTTGCATGAAGTTGCTGCTCATCTCGTTGCGAATCTTGGGTGTGATTTGGGCTCAAGTATGGCGCAGACTGTGCACGTTATGATTAGATGGCATTAAAAGACTGCGGTGGGGAAAAGCTAGAGTTCCAAATTGTATAACTTTTTTTCCAATATGAACTATGCCTATATGTCCGACTTCGTCATCGTTCAATTCATCCCTTGTGTTTAAAATTTGCGGATAGGCCGATGGTAAGCTTGTTTTTATGCTGGCAACAAAACCAGAACGGTTCGCGAACGTTATTCTTTAATCTAAATGCCATGGCGATAAAGAGAAAGAAGTCAGAAAAGGAATTTACCATAGGCTATATCAGAGCCCGTCTACGGACATTCTCTGTATATAACCTACTGAAATAGGTTAAGTGTGCGCACAGTTTTTATTGAGTCGGAGTGGCAAGTGCTGCGCATAGTTGCAGTGGAATGTGGCTGTCCAGGGCATTATAAAACTTCTCACTCTTAGACCTACTCATACACGGCGGTGAAATGGCGCATTTAGCTGTCTAAATTCGAATCTGGGGGAGAAATCGTCGGACATCCATGACATCCATGATTATTTTGTTATTCAGCACCCCTGGTCAAAAATATGTTCCTGCGAGCCTGGAAGTAGGCTAGGCTATGATTTGAATGTAGACTGTTGTCAAATTTGGCAAATACAAAACGGGACAAACAATATGGTTCATGCTCTCTCATGCTGTTTCATTCGTGCTGAAAAGGAGGGAGAATGAAACATTAAGCACGTTCCACTTTTGCATAAATAATTCCTGAACAGTTTTGGTCAGGGCTGATAATGCAACTGTATTTGACAAAGGAACGATATAGGCTATTTGCTAGTGACAAAATATGAGCTTTCAGTGTGATACGATCTCTTTGTAGATTACTTTAATTAAAACGTGTTTCATCTGTTCTGGCTATCCCGCTATTTGGATCTTACTGTATCTCACAATGAACAAAATCTCAACACTAAATGAATGATGATCCGTAATTGTCATCAGATAGCCTAGTCATATAGGTAGACATAAGATGAAATAATTAATTCGATAATATTTTCCATCTTTGCAGAGGAAAAGTTTTGTGTAAAGGGAATTAAAGGCCTGTCTCATATAGACGCCTGTCTCTAATAGCCTGTGCAGTTTGGCGATTTGGGAAAATAAAAGCCCGGGCTATTATTTGGAGTTTTACGGTATGTCCAGTATTTAATCCTCATTCTCGAAAATGATTTTTTGACATTGACATTTTTTTTTCAGTTTTCAAAGACTGATATAAAAAAGTACTACAATATCTATATAATTAGCCTAGGTCATGAAAATGTGAAGGAGTCAGTACAACCGATAGGCCTGTGCCACCATTTCATCAACACTCAGCAATATTTCATCATTAAATCATTACCATCATTAAATTAACTCTATGCAGAATTAGACTACGAAAATGTGGAGCAGACAATAGTAGGTTGTCATTAGTTAATCAACATGCACAAAGAAAACTATTTTAAAAATGTAGGCTAGGCTATGTTTTTGCTTTAACTTTATGCACATAACTGTGATTGGTCAACTCGATCTGTAGTGCAGGGCGATATGTAGCAAAAAAAAGGTGTTTGGAACATTTCATATAGATTTTTGCAAATTATGTTTTTTCACTTCTTCAGACCCTATAGTTTGCAAAACTACCTGTTTCCAATTTTTTCCCGGACTGCACAGGTCCAAAATCCAAGATGGCGGATATATCACCAAAAATTGCAAATAATCACCTTTTTAAACATTTTAAATGGATATATGTTAGGTATTATCATTATATACATACATTTTCTAATAAAATTGAATTACTTAGGTAATAAATATGACCATGGGTGACATGAGATGTCATGATTATCAACCAGTGATGGGTGTAACCACCATTATGCTATTTATTGGCATACCCGGAAAAACACATTGACTGATTTAAAAGTTTCCTTCACATAACCTAATAATCATTTGAATTAAAGTAATGTTCTGCACTTACCCCAATAGATTAGATTAGAGTAGATTAGATTCAACTTTATTGTCATTGCAGAGTACAAGTATGATGACAACGAAATGTGGTTTGCATCTAACCAGAAGTGCAAAAAAGGAGAAAAGTACAATGTGATATACAAAGTATAGACAGGTGGTGCATAGACAGGTCAAGAAATATAGTGCAGTGTAGACAGTAGTATACAGTTGATTTATATAAAGTAGAGAGGTTTAGAGTAATATAAATATGTGCAGTGTATTAGCAGTTACCTTATAAGAGCAGAATAAATATGGCTATGTAATGTAAACAATGCATGAACAACATACATTGGGAGGGGGGGGGTCTGCCTCCTTGTTGTCCCTGTCAAGGTTGCCATGGTCGTGGACACCTCAACAGGCACAGGCAAGGAGGCATTGGACAGGGGTGGGTGGGGGGGGGGGGGCTTAGTTGGTTGGTTGTCACTGGGATGGAGAGCTAGACTTCAGCTGCAGGAAAGAAGCTTCCTCTGAACCTGCTGTGCGCCTTATGCAAGCATCGCTTGCCCTGGATGGCCTCAATGGAGGGGAGTGAGGAATGCGTTGGGCAGTTTTCACCACCCTCTGCAGTGATTTTCAGTTGTGGGCAGAGCAGTTGCCATACCAAACTGTGACACAGTTGGTAAGGATACGCTTGATGATGCAGGGGTAGAAGTTCACCAGGATCTGAGGAGGCCGGTGGACCTTCTTTAGCCTCCTCAGATAGAAGAGATGCTGGTAAGCCTTCTTGATCAGGGTAGAGGTGTTGAGGGTCCAAGAGAGGTCCAAGAGATGTGGACACCCAGAAATCTGAAGCTGGTGATACACTCCACTTCAGTCCCATTGATGAGAATGGATGTGTGTGCTAGCTTTAGACTTCCTGAAGTCCACAATGAGCTCTTTGGTCTTCAATAATTCTGTTAACAGGACTTGCAGGAAATTGTGGGAACATTGAATTTGTTGATTATATGCAAGCCTAATGCTGCCCACTACAGCTAAGTCTGCCTTCATCCATGAATTGTGACTGGTTTCAGAAACAGCATCCTCTGAACAATCTACAGAGAGTAGCTCAGTGCAATTAACACACACATTGGATAGCGTCTTAATAGATGGCATGGCTGTTGTGCAGGAGATGGTTGTCAGGAAAAGTGACATAAACTGTTGCCAAGATCTGGCAGAATGCTTCTTTGAAAATGTTAAAAGTAAGGCACGAGGCTACAATAAAATATACTTATTATTTAACAACTATACCATCACAAACTCCATGAAAGACAGGACGAGACAGGTCCATACAATGGGAAAAGCACATGATAAGGGATAAAAAATACAAGACTTTACACCAATCAAAGACTTTAAAGCTTTCCTGGGATCGAAGGAAACCAAAGCCAACCTCATCCTCTACCTTGGTCATAAAGCTGTTGAACTATGTAAACTGCCAGTCACAGTTCACACACACAAAGGTGGCAGTAGCAGTAAGTCATTTTGGGAAAACCCGATATATCTATATGTCACACAGATGTCTTGGTGCTTGCCCTTCACAGGGTACCAGACATCAACAAAGACAGTCTCATTATCCTGGGCACTGGAGAACGTCGACAAAAGATACAGCCTAGAAATCTTGACGCACCCTATCGGCAGCAAATGTAATTTGCAGTCAGAGTAGTCTAGCAACTCTCTGTTGGCTTGTGAGGTGGAAAAACCAAACTTCGCTCAGGGCAATCACATCGTGTATAGAGTCGGTGGACCTATCGGGTATCCTATTGTATCCTATCCTATCAGGAAATTGAAAGTCAACCGTTTGTCCCGCCATTTACCGTTTATCCCGTGGGAAAGGAAAGGTTTCTGTTTCAAGTCAATAAAGTCATGATGGTGTCATTAACACACTTTGTAGGCTTGTAGTAGGTCCTCATCCATCTCCAGACGTGTTAGCTGGATGTGAGAAATTTGTGTGTCAGCTCCTCAAAACATGGTTTTCAAACAGCTAAAGCCCTTTGGTGGAACATGTTTAAAACTCTAAAACCCAACCAGGGAGTGGAAAAACTCGGGAACTAGGGAAATCCCATCCCTATGATTGCCCTACCATCGCCTATTGCTGTCCCCATGCTCGGATTCCTGCCCGCGTAGCCTAGCGACCCACTATTTGCCCGATGACAACTCCTAATTCCTATGGACAATTCATCCCCTACACTGGACTATTTGAACTTAACACTAAATAGGATTCATGCATTATCATACTGGTTATGTAACCATCCAACCACTTTGTAACATATACCTCAGGTGGCTCTAAATGTTCTATTCTCTGTATATAGACCTTACTGTCCTGTAACTGACCCCAGGCAGATGGGTCAGTCCCTTGAGTCGTGGATCTGCTTGAGGTTTCATCCTATATGTTTCTCCCATTCTTGGGAGTTTTTCCTCGCCCCTGTTACTCATGGGCTCTGTCTGAATGTTTAACACTCTGTAAAGCGCCATGAAACATGTGTAATGTTTTGACGCTCTATAACTGAAATTAAATTGAAATTCTGAGAGCACACAGGCAAGCAAACGTTTGGGCACAAGATACAGTGCCTGCTCCAAAGATTCTTGACTCACTATCACTGGGATGGAGACAAATTGTTGATGGGCAATGGGCTCCTGTTCTGTCAAAACTTCCACCAGCACCAGAGGCTGTTGTGAAGTGTTGTTGTCTTGCCAGCCAATGCAGTATAAGGTGTTCATGCAAGAGTAACAACTTACCATTCACGCAACTTTGCTGGTGTGAAGGCTCTGAGGAGATGTACACCAATATTAAAAAGACAGTGACAGTGGTGAGGATAAATACTTGAGTGACAATGACAATGTTTTGTTGAACTCTTCAATAATGAAACAAGATGCAGATTTTTTTCTCTTTTTTTCATTTTTTCCATTTTTTTCTCCAAATGTTTTGGCAAATGATGCAATACATCTTTTGAAAATAGTCTGTATCTCACTTGTCTACCTTATTATCAAAAAGTTGACCACTTTAAGCCTTTATATTATTTTTCCGCATATATTGTCCGCCATCTTGAATTTTGGCACTGAAAATGAAGAAAAAAATTGGAAACAGGTTGTTTTGTATTCAATGGGGTCCTAGCAAGTAAAAAAACACCAGTTGCAAAAATCTATATGAATCGTTCCTAAAATAACACAATTCCCCATACTACTGTGTGTTGAGCCGGCTGCTTCAAGCAACCTGTGGGTAGTAGCATCATAGTTCGCTAACATAAGCTTTGCAAATAAACTCAGACATATTTTGGTTACAATTACGGGGTTATCCGATTGTAAACTGTCTATCTGCCAGTAACGTTTTGAAATGAACACTTTGTATCGCCAACGAGCAGCAGTAGGAGTTCGTTCTAACAACCTTTGCGGTGGTGAGCGACGCAGACATAAGAGACACATAAAACTTTGAAGGTCGACGTAAAGGCAACTGCATTGTGTCGACGCAGAAGCATAAATTCTATTCACCAGCACTAGTGAGGGTGTTTACGTCGTATGCATCCACGCACAAATGTATGGGCGTACAAATAGCAGTCGCTTTCAAAAAAAAACAACGATACTGATTTGCGTGCATTAGCCTATCTCTATGCTAGGCTCTTGACAATTGTTCTTTCACGGACCTTACGCGGGCCGGTCACGGAAAGCCCACGGGCCGGATGTTGCCCATGTATGGTTTAAACAGATACAGTCAATGGTGTTGAAGTGGTAAGTAGTCTAGCTAAGCAATAAAAAGTAGTGGAATTATTTGTGGTTGACCGGAAATTTTGACTTGGCGATCAAATAGAACTATGGATTTGATGTTGGCCGCGAATTCAGAGCATTACGTTAACGTTAGCCTACATTAGCGTTTCTCAACGGGGGCGGTACCGCCCCCCTGGGGGCGTTTGAACACCGTCGGGGGGCGTTGTGAATGAGATAGCTGAGAGGGGGGCGATCAGGCACAAATGGGGGGCGTTGATCACTGATATTTATCATAATGTTTAAGCATTACATTTGTTTGTTTTGACACGAAATGGAATGATTTGTGCCTGGTGGCTCCGTCTAGTTTCCTCCTTAGAGCGCTCCGATTTGAACCCGAAATCGCGACATTCATATCCACGATACTGTGTCGCGGTGTGAAAAGGTAGAATCGCGACACACCCTTTCTAGTGTTTCACGCACTGCTTTGCAGCTTACGCAAAAGCAACCCACATCTCCCGTTTACTTATCGGTAGCCTACGTTGTCCAAAAACAAATAAATAAATAATAATGTCATACCTCTCCTTGCTTTCATTGTAGACTATGTGTGCAACTTTACCAAACAGTATAGAAGTAAACCCCCTCTCCTTGCCCCGCTCTCTCTCGCGCTCCCTCCCTCTCCCTCTCCCTCCTGCTCAATGAACACGCGCGACTTAAATAAAACATTCACAATCGTGAAAGCAAGGACGCATAGAAGACGACTAGCTATATTACTATTAAATCCGCTTAGCATCATTAGCTATCATTGCTGCACATATTTGTTTAAAACTCTTGCATTGAAGTTGACTGATCATCTCAATACCAACGTTTCCTAAAAGGGCCTGTCCCAAGGAGAACAAGTATTATCTTGAAACTTAAACACACATGGGGAAACTGAACAGTCCAATCAGTAGACTATGATAGGCTAAGCTAGCCAACTATGCTACTTTGTTTACAACATTTCCAGGCTTCAACCAGACAGCTGAATTAAAGAGGTAGAGTTATAATAATAACTAGAAAAGCATTTCCTGAAGGAAATACAGTGCATGAAAATGCAAAAAATATGATGTAAAATATATTACAGAGTAAAAACAAACTATATTGGTTGCTAGGTAGATAAGGTTTAATATAGTTGGAGTGACTGAACAGTTAAATAGGTGGATAGTTTATATGGTTAAATGATTTGCTTGGTAGATAAGGTTTAATATAGTTGGAATGATTGAACGGTTAAATAGGTGGATAATACTTAACTTAGTTAACTTAGCTAATGTTTTCATTTTTAGTAGTTATGCTAACTAGCATGTTAGCAATGCTAACATGCTAACTATGTTAACTATGTTACTTAGCTAACTTAGCTAATCATTTTTAACAGTTTTGCTAAAAATGCTAACTAGCATGCTAACATGTTAGCATGCTAACTATGCTAACCATGTGACTTAGCTAACTTAGCTAATCATTTTTAGCAGTTTTGCTAAAAATGCTAACTAGCATGTTAACATGCTAGCATGCTAACTATGCTAACCATGTGACTTAGCTAACTTAGCTAATCATTTTTAGCAGTTTTGCTAAAAATGCTAACTAGCATGCTAACATGCTAGCATGCTAACTATGCTAACCAAGTTACTTAGCTAACTTAGCTAACTAGCTACAGTGGGTAGGAGTCATAGTTGATGACAAGTAACAGTTACAATGGCTGAACAGTTAAAAAGTTCAGTAGTTTAAAGGGTTAAATTGTTTAACAGTGAAATATTGTAGTGAGGACTTTTATTTTGGAACAGTTTTTGGCAGAGGAAGCAGTTGGACAGGATGTGTAGTCTTAATAGGGCCAGTTTGTATGCTTAAAGCCTGAAAGTGGCAGTTGATCCAGGTGGCCCGAACACCTGCCATAGGATTCTAATTGCTTAATGGCTCTATTGTGATGTCATCAGCCCATGTTAAGTCTATGGGGAAATTTTGATAGTTTTTAATTAATAGTTTAAAAAGTATAAAAGTTACAAAGCTGAAACTATGCTAACTAGCATGCTAACATATTAGCATGCTAACTATGCTAACCATTTTACTTAGCTAATCATTTTTAGCAGTTTTGAAAAAAATGCTAACTAGCATGCTAACATGCTAGCATGCTAACTATGCTAACCATGTGACTTAGCTAACTTAGCTAATCATTTTTAGCAGTTTTATAAAAAATGCTAACTAGCATGCTAACATATTAGCATGCTAACTATGCTAACTATGTGACTTAGCTAACTTAGTTAATCATTTTTAGCAGTTTTGTAAAAAATGCTAACTAGCATGCTAGCATGCTAACTATGCTAACCATGTGACTTAGCTAATCATTTTTAGCAGTTTTACTAAAAATGCTAACTAGCATGCTAACATGCTAACATGCTAGCAACCATGTGACTTAGCTAACTTAGCTAATCATTTTTAGCAGTTTTGCTAAAAATGCTAACTAGCATGCTAACATGCTAGCATGCTAACTATGCTAACCAAGTTACTTAGCTAACTTAGCTAACTAGCTACAGTGGGTAGGAGTCATAGTTGATGACAAGTAACAGTTACAATGGCTGAACAGTTAAAAAGTTCAGTAGTTTAAAGGGTTAAATTGTTTAACAGTGAAATATTGTAGTGAGGAATTTTATTTTGAAACAGTTTTTGGCAGAGGAAGTAGTTGAACAGGATGTGTAGTCTTAATAGGTCCAGTTTGTATGCTTAAAGCTTGAGAATGGCAGTTGGGCCAGCTGGCCTGAACACCTGCCATAAGATTCTAATTGCTGTGATGTCATAAAGGGCAATGTTAAGTCAATGGGAAAATTTTGATAGTTTTTAATTAATAGTTTAAAAAGTATAAAAGTTACAAAGTTGAAAAATACAAAGCCCACATGTCCTAATTAAGACCTACGCGTCAATGTTTGAATGAAGTTTCTACGTTAAACGGTTGAAGCTGCATTAACTGCGTTAGAAGAAGAGGAATAATAAGAACTAGAAAAGCATTTCCTGAAGGAAATACAGTGCATGAAAATGCAAAAATATGATGAGTTCATATGGTTAAATTATTTGCTTGGTAGATAAGGTTTAATATAGTTGGAATGACTGAACAGTTAAATAGGTTGATAATTGAAATGGTTAAACTATTTAGGCAGATAGTTGACGATAACTAACAGTTGGAATGGCTCCAATTTTTGCTAGCAGTTATGCTAATGTTAACAAAGATAATAATGTTAACCAAGTTACTATGCTAACTAGCATGCTAACAATGTTAAAATGTTAACTATGCTAACCATATGACTTAGCTAACTTCACTAATCATTTTTAGCAGTTATGCTAACATGCTAGCATGCTAACTATGCTAACTATGTGACTTAGCTAACTTAGCTAATCATTTTTAGCAGTTATGTTAAAAATGCTAACTAGAATGCTAACATGTTAGCATGCTAACTATGCTAACCATGTGACTTAGCTAATCATTTTTAACAGTTTTGCTAAAAATGCTAACTAGCATGCTAACATGCTAGCATGCTAACTATGCTAACCATGTGACTTAGCTAACTTAGCTGATCATTTTTAGCAGTTTTGTAAAAAATGCTAATTAGAATGTTAACATGTTAGCATGCTAACTATGCTAACCATGAGACTTAGCTAACTTAGCTAATCATTTTTAGCAGTTTTGCAAAAAATGCTAACTAGCATGCTAACATGTTAGCATGCTAACTATGCTAACCATGTGACTTAGCTAACTTAGCTGATCATTTTTAGCAGTTTTGTAAAAAATGCTAATTAGAATGTTAACATGTTAGCATGCTAACTATGCTAACCATGAGACTTAGCTAACTTAGCTAATCATTTTTAGCAGTTTTGCAAAAAATGCTAACTAGCATGCTAACATGTTAGCATGCTAACTATGCTAACCATGTGACTTAGCTAACTTAGCTAATCATTTTTAGCAGTTTTGTTAAAAATGCTAACTAGCATGCTAACATGCTAGCATGCTAACTATGCTAACCATGTGACTTAGCTAACTTAGCTAATCGTTTTTAGCAGTTTTGCTAAAAATGCTAACTAGCATGCTAACATGCTAGCATGCTAACTATGCTAAACAAGTTACTTAGCTAACTTAGCTAACTAGCTACAGTGAGTAGGAGTCATAGTTGATGAGAAGTAACAGTTACAATGGCTGAACAGTTAAAAAGTTCAGTAGTTTAAAGGGTTAAATTATTTAACAGTGAAATATTGTAGTGAGGACTTTTATTTTGAAACAGTTTTTGGCAGAGGAAGCAGTTGAACAGGATGTGTAGTCTTAATAGGGCCAGTTTGTATGCTTAAAGCCTGAGACTGGCAGTTGGTCCAGGTGGCCCGAACACCTGCCATAGGATTCTAATTGCTTAACGGCTCTATTGTGATGTCATCAGCCCATGTTAAGTCTATGGGGAAATTTTGAACAGTTTTTAATTAATAGTTTAAAAAGTATAAAAGTTACAAAGCTGAAAAATACAAAGCACCCATGTCCTAAGTAAGACCTACGTAACATAGTTTGAATGAAGTTTCTACGTTAAGCGGTTGAAGCTGCATTAATTGCGTTAGAAGAAGAAGAATAAGAAGCCTAGGAAGAACAGTACAGTGCATTTTCATGCACTGTAATAAGAAGAAGCCTAGGAAGAACAGTACAGTGCATTTTCATGCACTGTAACTAGAAAAGCATTTCCTGAAGGAAATACAGTGCATGAAAATGCAAAAAATATGATGTAAAATATCATACAGAGTAAAAACAAACTATATTGGTTGCTAGGTAGATGAGGTTTAATATAGTTGGAATGACTGAACAGTTAAATAGGTGGATAGTTTATATGGTTAAATGATTTGCTTGGTAGATAAGATTTAATATAGTTGGAATGATTGAACGGTTAAATAGATGGATAATTTAAATAGTTAAATTATTTAGGTAGATAATTAACGATAACTGACAGTTGGAATGGCTCTAATGTTTGCTAGCAGTTATGCTAACTATGTTATCAAAGATAATAATGTTAACCAAGTTACTTAACTTAGTTGTTACCTTAGCTAATGTTTTCATATTTAGTAGTTATGTTAACTAGCATGCTAACATGTTAGCATGCTAATTATGCTAACCATATTACTTAGCTAACTTAGCTAATCATTTTTAGCAGTTTTGCTAAAAATGCTAACTAGCATGCTAACATGTTAGCATGCTAACTATGCTAACCATGTGACTTAGCTAACTTAGCTAATCATTTTTAGCAGTTTTGCTAAAAATGCTAACTAGCATGCTAACATGCTAGCATGCTAACTATGTTAACCATGTGACTTAGCTAACTTAGCTAATCATTTTTAGCAGTTTTGCTAAAAATGCTAACTAGCATGCTAACATGCTAGCATGCTAACTATGCTAACCATGTGACTTAGCTAACTTAGCTAATCATTTTTAGCAGTTTTACAAAAAATGCTAACTAGCATGCTAACATGCTAGCATGCTAACTATGCTAACCATGTGACTTAGCTAACTTAGCTAATCGTTTTTAGCAGTTTTGCTAAAAATGCTAACTAGCATGCTAACATGCTAGCATGCTAACTATGCTAACCAAGTAACTTAGCTAACTAGCTACAGTGGGTAAGAGTCATAGTTGATGACAAGTAACAGTTACAATGGCTGAACAGTTAAAAAGTTCAGTAGTTTAAAGGGTTAAATTGTTTAACAGTGAAATATTGTAGTGAGGACTTTTATTTTGAAACAGTTTTTGGCAGAGGAAGCAGTTGGACAGGATGTGTAGTCTTAATAGGGCCAGTTTGTATGCTTAAAGCCTGAGACTGGCAGTTGATCCAGGTGGCCCGAACACCTGCCATAGGATTCTAATTGCTTAACGGCTCTATTGTGATGTCATAATCATAATGTTAAGTCAATGGGGAAATTTTGATAGTTTTTAATTAATAGTTTAAAAAGTATAAAAGTTACAAAGTTGAAAAATACATAGCCCAATTGTCCTAAGTAAGACCTACGTAACAAAGTTTGAATGAAGTTTCTACGTTTAACGGTTGAAGCTGCATTAAACGCGTTAGAAGAAGAAAAATAAGAACTAGAAAAGCATTTCCTGAAGGAAATACAGTGCATGAAAACGCAAAAATATGATGAGTTCATATGGTTAAATTATTTGCTTGGTAGATAAGGTTTACTATAGTTGGAATGACTGAACAGTTAAATAGGTTGATAATTGAAATGGTTAAATTATTTAGGCAGATAGTTGACGATAACTAACAGTTGGAATGGCTCCAATGTTTGCTAGTAGTTATGCTAACTATGTTAACAAAGATAATAATGTTAACCAAGTAACCATGCTAACTAGCATGCTAACAATGTTAAAATGTTAACTATGCTAACCATATGACTTAGCTAACCTAGCTAATCATTGTTATTAGTTATGATAACTATGTTAATTAGCATGCTAACATGCTAATTATATTAACCATGTGACTTAGCTAACTTCACTAAACATTTTTAACAGTTATGCTAACTAGCATGTTAACATGCTAACATGCTAACCATGTGACTTAGCTAACTTAGCTAATTATTTTTAGCAGTTTTGTAAAAAATGCTAACTAGCATGCTAAAATGTTAGCATGCTAACTATGCTAACCATGTGACTTAGCTAACTTAGCTAATCATTTCTAGCAGTTTTGCAAAACATGCTAACTAGCATGCTAACATGTTAGCATGCTAACTATGCTAACCATGTGACTTAGCTAACTTAGCTAATCATTTTTAGCAGTTTTGCAAAAAATTCTAACTAGCATGCTAACATGTTAGCATGCTAACTATGCTAACAATGTGACTTAGCTAACTTAGCTAATCATTTTTAGCAGTTTTGCTAAAAATGCTAACTAGCATGCTAACTAGCATGCTAACTATGCTAACCATGTTACTTAGCTAACTTAGCTAACTAGCTACAGTGGGTAGGAGTCATAGTTGATGACAATTAACAGTTACAATGGCTGAACAGTTAAAAAGTTCAGTAGTTTAAAGGGTTAAATTGTTTAACAGTGAAATATTGTAGTGAGGACTTTTATTTTGAAACAGTTTTTGGCAGAGGAAGCAGTTGGACAGGATGTGTAGTCTTAATAGGGCCAGTTTGTATGCTTAAAGCCTGAGACTGGCAGTTGATCCAGGTGGCCAGAACACCTGCCATAGGATTCTAATTGCTTAACGGCTCTATTGTGATGTCATAATCATAATGTTAAGTCAATGGGGAAATTTTGATAGTTTTTAATTAATAGTTTAAAAAGTATAAAAGTTACAAAGTTGAAAAATACATAGCCCAATTGTCCTAAGTAAGACCTACGTAACAAAGTTTGAATGAAGTTTCTACGTTTAACGGTTGAAGCTGCATTAAACGCGTTAGAAGAAGAAAAATAAGAACTAGAAAAGCATTTCCTGAAGGAAATACAGTGCATGAAAACGCAAAAATATGATGAGTTCATATGGTTAAATTATTTGCTTGGTAGATAAGGTTTACTATAGTTGGAATGACTGAACAGTTAAATAGGTTGATAATTGAAATGGTTAAATTATTTAGGCAGATAGTTGACGATAACTAACAGTTGGAATGGCTCCAATGTTTGCTAGTAGTTATGCTAACTATGTTAACAAAGATAATAATGTTAACCAAGTAACCATGCTAACTAGCATGCTAACAATGTTAAAATGTTAACTATGCTAACCATATGACTTAGCTAACCTAGCTAATCATTGTTATTAGTTATGATAACTATGTTAATTAGCATGCTAACATGCTAATTATATTAACCATGTGACTTAGCTAACTTCACTAAACATTTTTAACAGTTATGCTAACTAGCATGTTAACATGCTAACATGCTAACCATGTGACTTAGCTAACTTAGCTAATTATTTTTAGCAGTTTTGTAAAAAATGCTAACTAGCATGCTAAAATGTTAGCATGCTAACTATGCTAACCATGTGACTTAGCTAACTTAGCTAATCATTTCTAGCAGTTTTGCAAAACATGCTAACTAGCATGCTAACATGTTAGCATGCTAACTATGCTAACCATGTGACTTAGCTAACTTAGCTAATCATTTTTAGCAGTTTTGCTAAAAATGCTAACTAGCATGCTAACTAGCATGCTAACTATGCTAACCATGTTACTTAGCTAACTTAGCTAACTAGCTACAGTGGGTAGGAGTCATAGTTGATGACAATTAACAGTTACAATGGCTGAACAGTTAAAAAGTTCAGTAGTTTAAAGGGTTAAATTGTTTAACAGTGAAATATTGTAGTGAGGACTTTTATTTTGAAACAGTTTTTGGCAGAGGAAGCAGTTGGACAGGATGTGTAGTCTTAATAGGGCCAGTTTGTATGCTTAAAGCCTGAGACTGGCAGTTGATCCAGGTGGCCAGAACACCTGCCATAGGATTCTAATTGCTTAACGGCTCTATTGTGATGTCATAATCATAATGTTAAGTCAATGGGGAAATTTTGATAGTTTTTAATTAATAGTTTAAAAAGTATAAAAGTTACAAAGTTGAAAAATACATAGCCCAATTGTCCTAAGTAAGACCTACGTAACAAAGTTTGAATGAAGTTTCTACGTTTAACGGTTGAAGCTGCATTAAACGCGTTAGAAGAAGAAAAATAAGAACTAGAAAAGCATTTCCTGAAGGAAATACAGTGCATGAAAATGCAAAAAATATGATGTAAAATATCATACAGAGTAAAAACAAACTATATTGGTTGCTAGGTAGATGAGGTTTAATATAGTTGGAGTGACTGAACAGTTAAATAGGTGGATAGTTTATATGGTTAAATGATTTGCTTGGTAGAGAAGGTTTAATATAGTTAGAATGATTGAACGGTTAAATAGGTGGATAATACTTAACTTAGTTAACTTAGCTAATGTTTTCATTTTTAGTAGTTATGCTAACTAACATGTTAGCAATGCTAACATGCTAACTATGTTAACCATGTGACTTAGCTAACCTAGCTAATTATTTTTAGCAGTTTTGCTAAAAATGCTAACTAGCATGTTAACATGCTAGCATGCTAACTATGCTAACCATGTGACTTAGCTAACTTAGCTAATCATTTTTAGCAGTTTTATTAAAAATGCTAACTAGCATGCTAACATGTTAGCATGCTAACTATGCTAACCATGTGACTTAGCTAACTTAGCTAATAATTTTTAGCAGTTTTGTTAAAAATGCTAACTAGCATGCTAACATGCTAGCATGCTAACATGTTAGCATGCTAACTATACTAACCATGTGACTTAGCTAACTTAGCTAATCATTTTTAGCAGTTTTGCTAAAAATGCTAACTAGCATGTTAACATGCTAGCATGCTAACTATGCTAACCATGTGACTTAGCTAACTTAGCTAATCATTTTTAGCAGTTTTTCAAAAAATGCTAACTAGCATGCTAACATGCTAGCATGCTAACTATGCTAACCATGTGACTTAGCTAACTTAGCTAATCATTTTTAGCAGTTTTGTAAAAAATGCTAACTAGCATGCTAACATGCTAGCATGCTAACATGCTAACATGCTAACCATGCTAACTAGCTACAGTGGGTGGGAGTCATAGTTGATGACAAGTAACAGTTACAATGGCTGAACAGTTAAAAAGTTCAGTAGTTTAAAGGGTTAAATTGTTTAACAGTGAAATATTGTAGTGAGGACTTTTATTTTGAAACAGTTTTTGGCAGAGGAAGCAGTTGAACAGGATGTGTAGTCTTAATAGGGCCAGTTTGTATGCTTAAAGCCTGAGACTGGCAGTTGATGCAGCTGGCCCGAACACCTGCCATAGGATTCTAATTGCTTAACGGCCGTATTGTGATGTCATAATCATAATGTTAAGTCAATGGGGAAATTTTGATTAGTTTTTAATTAATAGTTTAAAAAGTATAAAAGTTACAAAGTTGAAAAATACAAAGCTCACATGTCCTAAGTAAGACCTACGTAACATAGTTTGAATGAAGTTTCTACGTTAAACGGTTGAAGCTGCATTAGCTGCGTTAGAAGAAGAATAATAATAATAACTAGAAAAGCATTTCCTGAAGGAAATACAGTGCATGAAAATGCAAAAAATATGATGTAAAATATCATACAGAGTAAAAACAAACTATATTGGTTGCTAGGTAGATGAGGTTTAATATAGTTGGAGTGACTGAACAGTTAAATAGGTGGATAGTTTATATGGTTAAATGATTTGCTTGGTACATAAGGTTTAATATAGTTGGAATGATAGAACGGTTAAATAGGTGGATAATACTTAACTTAGTTAACTTAGCTAATGTTTTCATTTTTGGTAGTTATGCTAACTAGCATGTTAGCAATGCTAACATGCTAACTATGTTAACCATGTTACTTAGCTAACTTAGCTAATAATTTTTAGTAGTTTTGCTAAAAATGCTAACTAGCATGCTAACATGTTAGCATGCTAACTATGCTAACCATGTGACTTAGCTAACTTAGCTAATCATTTTTAGCAGTTTTGCTAAAAATGCTAACTAGCATGCTAACATGCTAGCATGCTAACTATGCTAACCATGTGACTTAGCTAACTTAGCTAATCATTTTTAGCAGTTTTGCTAAAAATGCTAACTAGCATGCTAACATGCTAGCATGCTAACTATGCTAACCATGTGACTTAGCTAACTTAGCTAATCATTTTTAGCAGTTTTGCTAAAAATGCTAACTAGCATGCTAACATGCTAGCATGCTAACTATGCTAACCATGTGACTTAGCTAACTTAGCTAATCATTTTTAGTAGTTTTGCAAAAAATGCTAACTAGCATGCTAACATGCTAGCATGCTAACTATGCTAACCATGTGACTTAGTTAACTTAGCTAATCATTTTTAGCAGTTTTATAAAAAATGCTAACTAGCATGCTAACATGTTAGCATGCTAACTATGCTAACCATGTGACTTAGCTAACTTAGCTAATCATTTCTAGCAGTTTTGTAAAAAATGCTAACTAGCATGCTAACATGCTAGCATGCTAACTATGCTAACCATATGACTTAGCTAACTTAGCTAATCATTTTTAGCAGTTTTGTAAAAAATGCTAACTAGCATGCTAACATGTTAGCATGCTAACTATGCTAACCATGTGACTTAGCTAACTTAGCTAATCATTTTTAGCAGTTTTATAAAAAATGCTAACTAGCATGCTAACATGCTAGCATGCTAACATGCTAGCATGCTAACTATGGTAACCATGCTAACTAGCTACAGTGGGTAGGAGTCATAGTTGATGACAAGTAACAGTTACAATGGCTGAACAGTTAAAAAGTTCAGTAGTTTAAAGGGTTAAATTGTTTAACAGTGAAATATTGTAGTGAGGACTTTTATTTTGAAACAGTTTTTGGCAGAGGAAGCAGTTGGACAGGATGTGTAGTCTTAATAGGGCCAGTTTGTATGCTTAAAGCCTGAGACTGGCAGTTGATGCAGCTGGCCCGAACACCTGCCATAGGATTCTAATTGCTTAACGGCCGTATTGTGATGTCATAATCATAATGTTAAGTCAATGGGGAAATTTTGATTAGTTTTTAATTAATAGTTTAAAAAGTATAAAAGTTACAAAGTTGAAAAATACAAAGCTCACATGTCCTAAGTAAGACCTACGTAACATAGTTTGAATGAAGTTTCTACGTTAAACGGTTGAAGCTGCATTAGCTGCGTTAGAAGAAGAATAATAATAACTAGAAAAGCATTTCCTGAAGGAAATACAGTGCATGAAAATGCAAAAAATATGATGTAAAATATCATACAGAGTAAAAACAAACTATATTGGTTGCTAGGTAAATGAGGTTTAATATAGTTGGAGTGACTGAACAGTTAAATAGGTGGATAGTTTATATGGTTAAATGATTTGCTTGGTAGATAAGGTTTAATATAGTTGGAATGATTGAACGGTTAAATAGGTGGATAATACTTAACTTAGTTAACTTAGCTAATGTTTTCATTTTTAGTAGTTATGCTAACTAGCATGTTAGCAATGCTAACTATGTTAACCATGTGACTTAGCTAACCTAGCTAATCATTTTTAGCAGTTTTGCAAAAAATGCTAACTAGCATGCTAACATGCTAGCATATTAACTATGCTAACCATTTTACTTAGCTAACTTAGCTAATCATTTCCTGCAGTTTTACTAAAAATGCTAACTAACATGCTAGCATGCTAACTATGCTAACCATGTGACTTAGCTAACTTAGCTAATCATTTTTAGCAGTTTTGCTTAAATGCTAACTAGCATGCTAACATGCTAGCATGCTAATTATGCTAACCATGTGACTTAGCTAACTTAGGTAATCGTTTTTAGTAGTTTTGAAAAAAATGCTAACTAGCATGCTAACATGTTAGCATGCTAACTATGCTAACCATGTGACTTAGCTAACTTAGCTAATCATTTTTAGCAGTTTTGCAAAAAATGCTAACTAGCATGCTAACATGCTAGCATGCTAACTATGTGAACCATGTGACTTAGCTAACTTAGCTAATCATTTTTAGCAGTTTTGCTAAAAATGCTAACTAGCATGCTAACATGCTAGTATGCTAACATACTAGCATGCTAACTATGCTAACCATGCTAACTAGCTACAGTGGGTAGGAGTCATAGTTGATGACAAGTAACAGTTACAATGGCTGAACAGTTAAAAAGTTCAGTAGTTTAAAGGCTTAAATTGTTTAACAGTAAAATATTGTAGTGAGGACTTTTATTTTGAAACAATTTTTGGCAGAGGAAGCAGTTGAACAGGATGTGTAGTCTTAATAGGGCCAGTTTGTATGCTTAAAGCCTGAAAGTGGCAGTTGATCCAGGTGGCCCGAACACCTGCCACAGGATTCTAATTGCTGTGATGTCATAAAGGGCAATGTTAAGTCAATGGGGAAATTTTGATAGTTTTTAATTAATAGTTTAAAAAGTATAAAAGTTACAAAGATGAAAAATACATAGCACTCTTATCCCAAGTAAGACCTACGTAACAAAGTTTGAATGAAGTTTCTACGTTAAACGGTTGAAGCTGCATTAAATGCGTTAGAAGAAGAAGAAGAATAAGAAGAAGCCTAGGAAGAACAGTACAGTGCATTTTCATGCACTGTAATAATAATAACTAGAAAAGCATTTCCTGAAGGAAATACAGTGCATGAAAATGCAAAAATATGATGAGTTCATATGGTTAAATTATTTGCTTGGTAGATAAGGTTTAATATAGTTGGAATGACTGAACAGTTAAATAGGTTGATAATTGAAATGGTTAAACTATTTAGGCAGATAGTTGACGATAACTAACAGTTGGAATGGCTCCAATTTTTGCTAGCAGTTATGCTAACTATGTTAACAAAGATAATAATGTTAACCAAGTTACTATGCTAACTAGCATGCTAACAATGTTAAAATGTTAACTATGCTAACCATATGACTTAGCTAACTTCACTAATCATTTTTAGCAGTTATGCTAACATGCTAGCATGCTAACTATGCTAACTATGTGACTTAGCTAACTTAGCTAATCATTTTTAGCAGTTATGTTAAAAATGCTAACTAGAATGCTAACATGTTAGCATGCTAACTATGCTAACCATGTGACTTAGTTAATCATTTTTAACAGTTTTGCTAAAAATGCTAACTAGCATGCTAACATGCTAGCATGCTAACTATGCTAACCATGTGACTTAGCTAACTTAGCTAATCGTTTTTAGCAGTTTTGCTTAAAATGCTAACTAGCATGCTAACATGCTAGCATGCTAACTATGCTAACCAAGTAACTTAGCTAACTAGCTACAGTGGGTAAGAGTCATAGTTGATGACAAGTAACAGTTACAATGGCTGAACAGTTAAAAAGTTCAGTAGTTTAAAGGGTTAAATTGTTTAACAGTGAAATATTGTAGTGAGGACTTTTATTTTGAAACAGTTTTTGGCAGAGGAAGCAGTTGGACAGGATGTGTAGTCTTAATAGGGCCAGTTTGTATGCTTAAAGCCTGAGACTGGCAGTTGATCCAGGTGGCCCGAACACCTGCCATAGGATTCTAATTGCTTAACGGCTCTATTGTGATGTCATAATCATAATGTTAAGTCAATGGGGAAATTTTGATAGTTTTTAATTAATAGTTTAAAAAGTATAAAAGTTACAAAGTTGAAAAATACATAGCCCAATTGTCCTAAGTAAGACCTACGTAACAAAGTTTGAATGAAGTTTCTACGTTTAACGGTTGAAGCTGCATTAAACGCGTTAGAAGAAGAAAAATAAGAACTAGAAAAGCATTTCCTGAAGGAAATACAGTGCATGAAAACGCAAAAATATGATGAGTTCATATGGTTAAATTATTTGCTTGGTAGATAAGGTTTACTATAGTTGGAATGACTGAACAGTTAAATAGGTTGATAATTGAAATGGTTAAATTATTTAGGCAGATAGTTGACGATAACTAACAGTTGGAATGGCTCCAATGTTTGCTAGTAGTTATGCTAACTATGTTAACAAAGATAATAATGTTAACCAAGTAACCATGCTAACTAGCATGCTAACAATGTTAAAATGTTAACTATGCTAACCATATGACTTAGCTAACCTAGCTAATCATTGTTATTAGTTATGATAACTATGTTAATTAGCATGCTAACATGCTAATTATATTAACCATGTGACTTAGCTAACTTCACTAAACATTTTTAACAGTTATGCTAACTAGCATGTTAACATGCTAACATGCTAACCATGTGACTTAGCTAACTTAGCTAATTATTTTTAGCAGTTTTGTAAAAAATGCTAACTAGCATGCTAAAATGTTAGCATGCTAACTATGCTAACCATGTGACTTAGCTAACTTAGCTAATCATTTCTAGCAGTTTTGCAAAACATGCTAACTAGCATGCTAACATGTTAGCATGCTAACTATGCTAACCATGTGACTTAGCTAACTTAGCTAATCATTTTTAGCAGTTTTGCAAAAAATTCTAACTAGCATGCTAACATGTTAGCATGCTAACTATGCTAACCATGTGACTTAGCTAACTTAGCTAATCATTTTTAGCAGTTTTGCTAAAAATGCTAACTAGCATGCTAACTATGCTAACCATGTTACTTAGCTAACTTAGCTAACTAGCTACAGTGGGTAGGAGTCATAGTTGATGACAATTAACAGTTACAATGGCTGAACAGTTAAAAAGTTCAGTAGTTTAAAGGGTTAAATTGTTTAACAGTGAAATATTGTAGTGAGGACTTTTATTTTGAAACAGTTTTTGGCAGAGGAAGCAGTTGGACAGGATGTGTAGTCTTAATAGGGCCAGTTTGTATGCTTAAAGCCTGAGACTGGCAGTTGATCCAGGTGGCCAGAACACCTGCCATAGGATTCTAATTGCTTAACGGCTCTATTGTGATGTCATAATCATAATGTTAAGTCAATGGGGAAATTTTGATAGTTTTTAATTAATAGTTTAAAAAGTATAAAAGTTACAAAGTTGAAAAATACATAGCCCAATTGTCCTAAGTAAGACCTACGTAACAAAGTTTGAATGAAGTTTCTACGTTTAACGGTTGAAGCTGCATTAAACGCGTTAGAAGAAGAAAAATAAGAACTAGAAAAGCATTTCCTGAAGGAAATACAGTGCATGAAAATGCAAAAAATATGATGTAAAATATCATACAGAGTAAAAACAAACTATATTGGTTGCTAGGTAGATGAGGTTTAATATAGTTGGAGTGACTGAACAGTTAAATAGGTGGATAGTTTATATGGTTAAATGATTTGCTTGGTAGAGAAGGTTTAATATAGTTAGAATGATTGAACGGTTAAATAGGTGGATAATACTTAACTTAGTTAACTTAGCTAATGTTTTCATTTTTAGTAGTTATGCTAACTAACATGTTAGCAATGCTAACATGCTAACTATGTTAACCATGTGACTTAGCTAACCTAGCTAATTATTTTTAGCAGTTTTGCTAAAAATGCTAACTAGCATGTTAACATGCTAGCATGCTAACTATGCTAACCATGTGACTTAGCTAACTTAGCTAATCATTTTTAGCAGTTTTATTAAAAATGCTAACTAGCATGCTAACATGTTAGCATGCTAACTATGCTAACCATGTGACTTAGCTAACTTAGCTAATAATTTTTAGCAGTTTTGTTAAAAATGCTAACTAGCATGCTAACATGCTAGCATGCTAACATGTTAGCATGCTAACTATACTAACCATGTGACTTAGCTAACTTAGCTAATCATTTTTAGCAGTTTTGCTAAAAATGCTAACTAGCATGTTAACATGCTAGCATGCTAACTATGCTAACCATGTGACTTAGCTAACTTAGCTAATCATTTTTAGCAGTTTTTCAAAAAATGCTAACTAGCATGCTAACATGCTAGCATGCTAACTATGCTAACCATGTGACTTAGCTAACTTAGCTAATCATTTTTAGCAGTTTTGTAAAAAATGCTAACTAGCATGCTAACATGCTAGCATGCTAACATGCTAACATGCTAACCATGCTAACTAGCTACAGTGGGTGGGAGTCATAGTTGATGACAAGTAACAGTTACAATGGCTGAACAGTTAAAAAGTTCAGTAGTTTAAAGGGTTAAATTGTTTAACAGTGAAATATTGTAGTGAGGACTTTTATTTTGAAACAGTTTTTGGCAGAGGAAGCAGTTGAACAGGATGTGTAGTCTTAATAGGGCCAGTTTGTATGCTTAAAGCCTGAGACTGGCAGTTGATGCAGCTGGCCCGAACACCTGCCATAGGATTCTAATTGCTTAACGGCCGTATTGTGATGTCATAATCATAATGTTAAGTCAATGGGGAAATTTTGATTAGTTTTTAATTAATAGTTTAAAAAGTATAAAAGTTACAAAGTTGAAAAATACAAAGCTCACATGTCCTAAGTAAGACCTACGTAACATAGTTTGAATGAAGTTTCTACGTTAAACGGTTGAAGCTGCATTAGCTGCGTTAGAAGAAGAATAATAATAATAACTAGAAAAGCATTTCCTGAAGGAAATACAGTGCATGAAAATGCAAAAAATATGATGTAAAATATCATACAGAGTAAAAACAAACTATATTGGTTGCTAGGTAGATGAGGTTTAATATAGTTGGAGTGACTGAACAGTTAAATAGGTGGATAGTTTATATGGTTAAATGATTTGCTTGGTACATAAGGTTTAATATAGTTGGAATGATAGAACGGTTAAATAGGTGGATAATACTTAACTTAGTTAACTTAGCTAATGTTTTCATTTTTGGTAGCTATGCTAACTAGCATGTTAGCAATGCTAACATGCTAACTATGTTAACCATGTGAAGTTTCTACGTTTAACGGTTGAAGCTGCATTAAACGCGTTAGAAGAAGAAAAATAAGAACTAGAAAAGCATTTCCTGAAGGAAATACAGTGCATGAAAATGCAAAAAATATGATGTAAAATATCATACAGAGTAAAAACAAACTATATTGGTTGCTAGGTAGATGAGGTTTAATATAGTTGGAGTGACTGAACAGTTAAATAGGTGGATAGTTTATATGGTTAAATGATTTGCTTGGTAGAGAAGGTTTAATATAGTTAGAATGATTGAACGGTTAAATAGGTGGATAATACTTAACTTAGTTAACTTAGCTAATGTTTTCATTTTTAGTAGTTATGCTAACTAACATGTTAGCAATGCTAACATGCTAACTATGTTAACCATGTGACTTAGCTAACCTAGCTAATTATTTTTAGCAGTTTTGCTAAAAATGCTAACTAGCATGTTAACATGCTAGCATGCTAACTATGCTAACCATGTGACTTAGCTAACTTAGCTAATCATTTTTAGCAGTTTTATTAAAAATGCTAACTAGCATGCTAACATGTTAGCATGCTAACATGCTAACTATGCTAACCATGTGACTTAGCTAACTTAGCTAATAATTTTTAGCAGTTTTGTTAAAAATGCTAACTAGCATGCTAACATGCTAGCATGCTAACATGTTAGCATGCTAACTATACTAACCATGTGACTTAGCTAACTTAGCTAATCATTTTTAGCAGTTTTGCTAAAAATGCTAACTAGCATGTTAACATGCTAGCATGCTAACTATGCTAACCATGTGACTTAGCTAACTTAGCTAATCATTTTTAGCAGTTTTTCAAAAAATGCTAACTAGCATGCTAACATGCTAGCATGCTAACTATGCTAACCATGTGACTTAGCTAACTTAGCTAATCATTTTTAGCAGTTTTGTAAAAAATGCTAACTAGCATGCTAACATGCTAGCATGCTAACATGCTAGCATGCTAACCATGCTAACTAGCTACAGTGGGTGGGAGTCATAGTTGATGACAAGTAACAGTTACAATGGCTGAACAGTTAAAAAGTTCAGTAGTTTAAAGGGTTAAATTGTTTAACAGTGAAATATTGTAGTGAGGACTTTTATTTTGAAACAGTTTTTGGCAGAGGAAGCAGTTGAACAGGATGTGTAGTCTTAATAGGGCCAGTTTGTATGCTTAAAGCCTGAGACTGGCAGTTGATGCAGCTGGCCCGAACACCTGCCATAGGATTCTAATTGCTTAACGGCCGTATTGTGATGTCATAATCATAATGTTAAGTCAATGGGGAAATTTTGATTAGTTTTTAATTAATAGTTTAAAAAGTATAAAAGTTACAAAGTTGAAAAATACAAAGCTCACATGTCCTAAGTAAGACCTACGTAACATAGTTTGAATGAAGTTTCTACGTTAAACGGTTGAAGCTGCATTAGCTGCGTTAGAAGAAGAATAATAATAATAACTAGAAAAGCATTTCCTGAAGGAAATACAGTGCATGAAAATGCAAAAAATATGATGTAAAATATCATACAGAGTAAAAACAAACTATATTGGTTGCTAGGTAGATGAGGTTTAATATAGTTGGAGTGACTGAACAGTTAAATAGGTGGATAGTTTATATGGTTAAATGATTTGCTTGGTACATAAGGTTTAATATAGTTGGAATGATAGAACGGTTAAATAGGTGGATAATACTTAACTTAGTTAACTTAGCTAATGTTTTCATTTTTGGTAGTTATGCTAACTAGCATGTTAGCAATGCTAACATGCTAACTATGTTAACCATGTTACTTAGCTAACTTAGCTAATAATTTTTAGTAGTTTTGCTAAAAATGCTAACTAGCATGCTAACATGTTAGCATGCTAACTATGCTAACCATGTGACTTAGCTAACTTAGCTAATCATTTTTAGCAGTTTTGCTAAAAATGCTAACTAGCATGCTAACATGCTAGCATGCTAACTATGCTAACCATGTGACTTAGCTAACTTAGCTAATCATTTTTAGCAGTTTTGCTAAAAATGCTAACTAGCATGCTAACATGCTAGCATGCTAACTATGCTAACCATGTGACTTAGCTAACTTAGCTAATCATTTTTAGCAGTTTTACAAAAAATGCTAACTAGCATGCTAACATGCTAGCATGCTAACCATGCTAACTAGCTACAGTGGGTGGGAGTCATAGTTGATGACAAGTAACAGTTACAATGGCTGAACAGTTAAAAAGTTCAGTAGTTTAAAGGGTTAAATTGTTTAACAGTGAAATATTGTAGTGAGGACTTTTATTTTGAAACAGTTTTTGGCAGAGGAAGCAGTTGAACAGGATGTGTAGTCTTAATAGGGCCAGTTTGTATGCTTAAAGCCTGAGACTGGCAGTTGATGCAGCTGGCCCGAACACCTGCCATAGGATTCTAATTGCTTAACGGCCGTATTGTGATGTCATAATCATAATGTTAAGTCAATGGGGAAATTTTGATTAGTTTTTAATTAATAGTTTAAAAAGTATAAAAGTTACAAAGTTGAAAAATACAAAGCTCACATGTCCTAAGTAAGACCTACGTAACATAGTTTGAATGAAGTTTCTACGTTAAACGGTTGAAGCTGCATTAGCTGCGTTAGAAGAAGAATAATAATAATAACTAGAAAAGCATTTCCTGAAGGAAATACAGTGCATGAAAATGCAAAAAATATGATGTAAAATATCATACAGAGTAAAAACAAACTATATTGGTTGCTAGGTAGATGAGGTTTAATATAGTTGGAGTGACTGAACAGTTAAATAGGTGGATAGTTTATATGGTTAAATGATTTGCTTGGTACATAAGGTTTAATATAGTTGGAATGATAGAACGGTTAAATAGGTGGATAATACTTAACTTAGTTAACTTAGCTAATGTTTTCATTTTTGGTAGTTATGCTAACTAGCATGTTAGCAATGCTAACATGCTAACTATGTTAACCATGTTACTTAGCTAACTTAGCTAATAATTTTTAGTAGTTTTGCTAAAAATGCTAACTAGCATGCTAACATGTTAGCATGCTAACTATGCTAACCATGTGACTTAGCTAACTTAGCTAATCATTTTTAGCAGTTTTGCTAAAAATGCTAACTAGCATGCTAACATGCTAGCATGCTAACTATGCTAACAATGTGACTTAGCTAACTTAGCTAATCATTTTTAGCAGTTTTGCTAAAAATGCTAACTAGCATGCTAACATGCTAGCATGCTAACTATGCTAACCATGTGACTTAGCTAACTTAGCTAATCATTTTTAGCAGTTTTACAAAAAATGCTAACTAGCATGCTAACATGCTAGCATGCTAACTATGCTAACCATGTGACTTAGCTAACTTAGCTAATCATTTTTAGTAGTTTTGCAAAAAATGCTAACTAGCATGCTAACATGCTAGCATGCTAACTATGCTAACCATGTGACTTAGTTAACTTAGCTAATCATTTTTAGCAGTTTTATAAAAAATGCTAACTAGCATGCTAACATGTTAGCATGCTAACTATGCTAACCATGTGACTTAGCTAACTTAGCTAATCATTTCTAGCAGTTTTGTAAAAAATGCTAACTAGCATGCTAACATGCTAGCATGCTAACTATGCTAACCATATGACTTAGCTAACTTAGCTAATCATTTTTAGCAGTTTTGTAAAAAATGCTAACTAGCATGCTAACATGTTAGCATGCTAACTATGCTAACCATGTGACTTAGCTAACTTAGCTAATCATTTTTAGCAGTTTTATAAAAAATGCTAACTAGCATGCTAACATGCTAGCATGCTAACATGCTAGCATGCTAACTATGGTAACCATGCTAACTAGCTACAGTGGGTAGGAGTCATAGTTGATGACAAGTAACAGTTACAATGGCTGAACAGTTAAAAAGTTCAGTAGTTTAAAGGGTTAAATTGTTTAACAGTGAAATATTGTAGTGAGGACTTTTATTTTGAAACAGTTTTTGGCAGAGGAAGCAGTTGGACAGGATGTGTAGTCTTAATAGGGCCAGTTTGTATGCTTAAAGCCTGAGACTGGCAGTTGATGCAGCTGGCCCGAACACCTGCCATAGGATTCTAATTGCTTAACGGCCGTATTGTGATGTCATAATCATAATGTTAAGTCAATGGGGAAATTTTGATTAGTTTTTAATTAATAGTTTAAAAAGTATAAAAGTTACAAAGTTGAAAAATACAAAGCTCACATGTCCTAAGTAAGACCTACGTAACATAGTTTGAATGAAGTTTCTACGTTAAACGGTTGAAGCTGCATTAGCTGCGTTAGAAGAAGAATAATAATAATAATAATAACTAGAAAAGCATTTCCTGAAGGAAATACAGTGCATGAAAATGCAAAAAATATGATGTAAAATATCATACAGAGTAAAAACAAACTATATTGGTTGCTAGGTAAATGAGGTTTAATATAGTTGGAGTGACTGAACAGTTAAATAGGTGGATAGTTTATATGGTTAAATGATTTGCTTGGTAGATAAGGTTTAATATAGTTGGAATGATTGAACGGTTAAATAGGTGGATAATACTTAACTTAGTTAACTTAGCTAATGTTTTCATTTTTAGCAGTTTTGCTAACTAGCATACTAACATGCTAGCATGCCAACCATTTTACTTAGCTAACTTAGCTAATCATTTTTAGCAGTTTTGTAAAAAATGCTAACTAGCATGCTAACATGTTAGCATGCTAACTATGCTAACCATGTGACTTAGCTAACTTAGCTAATCATTTTTAGCAGTTTTATAAAAAATGCTAACTAGCATGCTAACATGCTAGCATGCTAACATGCTAGCATGCTAACTATGGTAACCATGCTAACTAGCTACAGTGGGTAGGAGTCATAGTTGATGACAAGTAACAGTTACAATGGCTGAACAGTTAAAAAGTTCAGTAGTTTAAAGGGTTAAATTGTTTAACAGTGAAATATTGTAGTGAGGACTTTTATTTTGAAACAGTTTTTGGCAGAGGAAGCAGTTGGACAGGATGTGTAGTCTTAATAGGGCCAGTTTGTATGCTTAAAGCCTGAGACTGGCAGTTGATGCAGCTGGCCCGAACACCTGCCATAGGATTCTAATTGCTTAACGGCCGTATTGTGATGTCATAATCATAATGTTAAGTCAATGGGGAAATTTTGATTAGTTTTTAATTAATAGTTTAAAAAGTATAAAAGTTACAAAGTTGAAAAATACAAAGCTCACATGTCCTAAGTAAGACCTACGTAACATAGTTTGAATGAAGTTTCTACGTTAAACGGTTGAAGCTGCATTAGCTGCGTTAGAAGAAGAATAATAATAATAATAATAACTAGAAAAGCATTTCCTGAAGGAAATACAGTGCATGAAAATGCAAAAAATATGATGTAAAATATCATACAGAGTAAAAACAAACTATATTGGTTGCTAGGTAAATGAGGTTTAATATAGTTGGAGTGACTGAACAGTTAAATAGGTGGATAGTTTATATGGTTAAATGATTTGCTTGGTAGATAAGGTTTAATATAGTTGGAATGATTGAACGGTTAAATAGGTGGATAATACTTAACTTAGTTAACTTAGCTAATGTTTTCATTTTTAGCAGTTTTGCTAACTAGCATACTAACATGCTAGCATGCCAACCATTTTACTTAGCTAACTTAGCTAATCATTTTTAATAGTTTTGCTAAAAATGCTAACTAGCATGCTAGCATGCTAACTATGCTAACCACGTGACTTAGCTAACTTAGCTAATAGTTTTTAGCAGTTTTGTTAAAAATGCTAATTAGCATGCTAACATGCTAGCATGCTAACTATGCTAACCATGTGACTTAGCTAACTTAGCTAATCATTTTTAGCAGTTTTGCAAAAAATGCTAACTAGCATGCTAACATGCTAATTATGCTAACCATGTGACTTAGCTAACTTAGCTAATCATTTTTAGCAGTTTTGCAAAAAATGCTAACTAGCATGCTAACATGCTAGCATGCTAACTATGCTAACCATGTGACTTAGCTAACTTAGCTAATCGTTTTTAGCAGTTTTGCTAAAAATGCTAACTAGCATGCTAACTAGCATGCTAACATGCTAGCATGCTAACTATGCTAAACAAGTTACTTAGCTAACTTAGCTAACTAGCTACAGTGAGTAGGAGTCATAGTTGATGACAAGTAACAGTTACAATGGCTGAACAGTTAAAAAGTTCAGTAGTTTAAAGGGTTAAATTGTTTAACAGTGAAATATTGTAGTGAGGACTTTTATTTTGAAACAGTTTTTGGCAGAGGAAGCAGTTGAACAGGATGTGTAGTCTTAATAGGGCCAGTTTGTATGCTTAAAGCCTGAGAATGGCAGTTGGTCCAGGTGGCCCGAACACCTGCCATAGGATTCTAATTGCTGTGATGTCATAAAGGGCAATGTTAAGTCAATGGGGAAATTTTGATAGTTTTTAATTAATAGTTTAAAAAGTATAAAAGTTACAAAAATGAAAAATACATAGCACCCATGTCATAAGTAAGACCTACGTAACATAGTTTGAATGAAGTTTCTACGTTAAACGGTTGAAGCTGCATTAAACGCGTTAGAAGAAGAATAAGAATAAGAAGAAGCCTAGGAAGAACAGTACAGTGCATTTTCATGCACTGTAACTAGAAAAGCATTTCCTGAAGGAAATACAGTGCATGAAAATGCAAAAATATGATGAGTTCATATGGTTAAATTATTTGCTTGGTAGATAAGGTTTAATATAGTTGGAATGACTGAACAGTTAAATAGGTTGATAATTGAAATGGTTAAACTATTTAGGCAGATAGTTGACGATAACTAACAGTTGGAATGGCTCCAATTTTTGCTAGCAGTTATGCTAACTATGTTAACAAAGATAATAATGTTAACCAAGTTACTATGCTAACTAGCATGCTAACAATGTTAAAATGTTAACTATGCTAACCATATGACTTAGCTAACTTCACTAATCATTTTTAGCAGTTATGCTAACATGCTAGCATGCTAACTATGCTAACTATGTGACTTAGCTAACTTAGCTAATCATTTTTAGCAGTTATGTTAAAAATGCTAACTAGAATGCTAACATGTTAGCATGCTAACTATGCTAACCATGTGACTTAGCTAATCATTTTTAACAGTTTTGCTAAAAATGCTAACTAGCATGCTAACATGCTAGCATGCTAACTATGCTAACCATGTGACTTAGCTAACTTAGCTAATCGTTTTTAGCAGTTTTGCTAAAAATGCTAACTAGCATGCTAACTAGCATGCTAACATGCTAGCATGCTAACTATGCTAAACAAGTTACTTAGCTAACTTAGCTAACTAGCTACAGTGAGTAGGAGTCATAGTTGATGAGAAGTAACAGTTACAATGGCTGAACAGTTAAAAAGTTCAGTAGTTTAAAGGGTTAAATTATTTAACAGTGAAATATTGTAGTGAGGACTTTTATTTTGAAACAGTTTTTGGCAGAGGAAGCAGTTGAACAGGATGTGTAGTCTTAATAGGGCCAGTTTGTATGCTTAAAGCCTGAGAATGGCAGTTGGTCCAGGTGGCCCGAACACCTGCCATAGGATTCTAATTGCTGTGATGTCATAAAGGGCAATGTTAAGTCAATGGGGAAATTTTGATAGTTTTTAATTAATAGTTTAAAAAGTATAAAAGTTACAAAAATGAAAAATACATAGCACCCATGTCATAAGTAAGACCTACGTAACATAGTTTGAATGAAGTTTCTACGTTAAACGGTTGAAGCTGCATTAAACGCGTTAGAAGAAGAATAAGAATAAGAAGAAGCCTAGGAAGAACAGTACAGTGCATTTTCATGCACTGTAATAAGAAGCCTAGGAAGAACAGTACAGTGCATTTTCATGCACTGTAATAATAATAAAATGCCTTGGAATAACAGTACAGTGCATTTTCATGCACTGTAATAAAATGCCTTGGAATAACAGTACAGTGCATTTTCATGCACTGTAATAAGAAATTTTGGAAGAACAGTATAGTGCATTTTCATGCACTATAATAAGAAATTTTGGAAGAACAGTATAGTGCATTTTCATGCACTATAATAAGAAGAAGCCTAGGAAGAACAGTACAGTGCATTTTCATGCACTGTAATAAGAAGCCTAGGAAGAACAGTACAGTGCATTTTCATGCACTGTAATAATAAGAAGCCTTGGAATAACAGTATAGTGCATTTTCATGCACTATAACTAGAAAAGCATTTCCTGAAGGAAATACAGTGCATGAAAATGCAAAAAATATGATGTAAAATATCATACAGAGTAAAAACAAACTATATTGGTTGCTAGGTAGATGAAGTTTAATATAGTTGGAGTGACTGAACAGTTAAATAGGTGGATAGATAGTTTATATGGTTAAATGATTTGCTTGGTAGATAAGGTTTAATATAGTTGGAATGATTGAACGGTTAAATAGGTGGATAATACTTAACTTAGTTAACTTAGCTAATGTTTTCATTTTTAATAGTTATGCTAACTAGCATGTTAGCAATGCTAACATGCTAACTATGTTAACCATGTTACTTAGCTAATCATTTTTACTTAACTTAGTTAACTTACTTAACTTAGCTAATCATTTTTAATAGTTTTGCTAAAAATGCTAACTAGCATGCTAATGTGTTAGCATGCTAACTATGCTAACCATGTGACTTAGCTAACTTAGCTAATCATTTTTAGCAGTTTTGCTAAAAATGCTAACTAGCATGTTAACATGCTAGCATGCTAACTATGCTAACCATGTGAATTAGTGAACTTAGCTGAGCATTTTTAGCAGTTTTGCTAAAAATGCTAATTAGCATGCTAACTAGCATGCTAACATGCTAGCATGCTAACTATGCTAACCAAGTTACTTAGCTAACTTAGCTAACTAGCTACAGTGGGTAGGAGTCATAGTTGATGACAAGTAACAGTTACAATGGCTGAACAGTTAAAAAGTTCAGTAGTTTAAAGGGTTAAATTGTTTAACAGTGAAATATTGTAGTGAGGACTTTTATTTTGAAACAGTTTTTGGCAGAGGAAGCAGTTGAACAGGATGTGTAGTCTTAATAGGGCCAGTTTGTATGCTTAAAACCTGAGACTGGCAGTTGATGCTGGTGGCCTGGCCACCTGGCCTAGGATTCTAATTGCTTAACGGCAGTCTTAATAGAGCCATATTGTATGCTTAAAGCCTGAGACAGAGTATATAGCTTAAAAGTTAAATGTAGATAGTGTAATGGATATTGATAGACAGAAAGTTGAATGGATGTTGATAGGCAGATTGTTTAATGGATGTTGATGGATAGTTTAATGGGTGGATGAGTGAATGGTTTGAAGAGGATGAATGGATAGAAAGTTGGATGAAATGTGTCTTATATCCTTGTAGAATGGAGAGACAGAGAGAGTTGGTCTAGTTCAGTAGAAAGCAGTTGATACAGGTGCAATCAGTTGAACTGATTCTTTGATGGGGCCTAGATGAGCAGCTGGAAGATGATACCAGGTGCAAATCAAGTTAATTAGTCCATTGTGATGTCATCAGCCCATGTTAAGTCTATGGGGAAATTTTGAGTAGTTACAGTGCATGAAAATGCACTGTACTGTTCTTCCTAGGCTTCTTATTCTTCTTCTTCTAACGCAATTAATGCAGCTTCAACCGCTTAACGTAGAAACTTCATTCAAACTATGTTACGTAGGTCTTACTTAGGACATGGGTGCTTTGTATTTTTCAGCTTTGTAACTTTTATACTTTTTAAACTATTAATTAAAAACTGTTCAAAATTTCCCCATAGACTTAACATGGGCTGATGACATCACAATAGAGCCGTTAAGCAATTAGAATCCTATGGCAGGTGTTCGGGCCAGCTGCATCAACTGCCAGTCTCAGGCTTTAAAGTGGAAATGAAGCAGTGAGAACTGTGACCATTTTTTGGCTGCTTTTTCATTTTTGAAGATACATGGATTTTCATTAAACCTGAAATTCAAGTTGTTTCACTGGAAAATGACATGTCAATAACGACTTTCGCCACTAGGGCGCGGCCATGTTTTAAAAATGCAGGCGCTACGTCATCAGAATGGTTAGCGTTTGTTCGTGGATGTTTTATCCATTAGCGGACATTCACTTTATTTCAATATGCCAACGCAAATTCTGTTGATGTTTGTTTTTGTGTTTGTACAAGAACAAGGGCCGCTGTAATGTAGCCTGTAGGCCTATCAGAGACAGTACTTAATTAGATTTAACTTAAGTCGCAATAATGTGTTTGGATGTTCTCGCACAACTTGTGGATTACCGCGACCTGAAAATGCAGTTGCATCGTTGATGAATTGGTGAATAAACTCGGGGGAGCGAACTTCTCATGTGTGAGTAAGAGGTTTCTTTTTGTGATTGATTAGTATCAATGATTGCATTTGTTTCACTCAAGTAGTAGTGGAAACTATTTGCAGAGACTTGCGAACCTGGTGAGAACCTGTTGTGGGTACGCTAGCCTACAGTACGTCTGACTTGTGTAGGCTACTCTGCAGCAGCCTAGTTCTATGATTGTGACAGGCATGGTTTTTGTGGGTAGACGTTGTTTATGGACTGTAAGGCATCTGAGTTTTATTTGTTTATGTAAGCTAACATAAAATAACCTGCTGTTCGCTTTAAGTAAATAAATGCACGGATGTGCCGCTTGTAGCAAGATTTTAGGGTTAATGCTATGCTAGTTACAGTATGTGCTTGTTATGTTATGCTATGCTAGTACTGTATCGCAGCTTCTACCATGATAATACGTTGCAGAACAACTGAGTATGGGTGTAAAAATCAGTGTAGTCTCAGGCGATCAGTGTAGTCCCCTAGCCTACCCCCTCTGCACAACCTATCAAGAGTGTGTTAGTTGGTTAACTGCTGTTTATTGGGCGTTCCAGTGTTTCGGCTCGGATGTCCCTCAGCGACCGCATTGCAACCTTCAACGTCTCGCTTTAATGACAGCATTTGGCACGTAGGATTGGACGTTATATATCTGTTATTTTGGATGAGATGTCCCAGGTTCATTTCCTGGCAGCAGACACTCTCCATGTGTGGCATGTCAGTGAACATAGGGACAAAACCCCCACATAAGCACCACCGATTGTTTTCTGTGCGCTCAGATACACCTCTCTCTCTCTCTCTCTCTCTCTCTCGATCATCTATTTCTCCTCCATAGTCAGGCTCTGGGGGCACTAAAACTCCCACTGCTCTTACTGGCTCAAAAGCATAGGCAATTGGATGCCTGTCCTCATTGGTGGGTCTATCCCATTCTTCCATATCCATTTTGTTGAGGCAGTAAGCTAACTGAACCTATGACAGCCGCTATGTAACCAGCATAGAATGTTGTACCAACCATTCTTGTGATGTCATCATTTTCTGAAAACAAAGATGGCGGCACACAGCTGAAATTAATGCAACTTGTTTGTGCTTTATTCTGAATAACGGGTCATATTTCTGACTTAATTTGTATTTAAGGTATATTTAAATATTTAACTAGTGCTATAGACATCTGTTTTATTTGACTGCTTCATTTCCACTTTAAGCATACAAACTGGCCCTATTAAGACTACACATCCTGTTCAACTGCTTCCTCTGCCAAAAACTGTTTCAAAATAAAAGTCCTCACTACAATATTTCACTGTTAAACAATTTAACCCTTTAAAGGAGAAGTTCGGTGTGAAATTGACCTTAGCTGTACTGAAAGATGTTGCCGAGTACTCACATGTGTCCAATAGGCACCTTCGCTCACCCCCTAGCATTCCAAATTACGCCGTTTTTAGCCGAGTAGCTGTGGGGGCATAGCGTAGCCTATGCAACTAAATCGCTATTTTTACACCATTAAAAAGGTTCCAAGTAACTCCACACTGCATTGGTAGACTTCTGAGGGTCTTGGAACCTTTTTAATTGTGTAAAAATAGCGATTTAGCTGCATAGGCTACGCTATGCCCCCCACAGCTACTTGGCTAAAAACGGCGTAATTCGGAATGCTAGGGGGTGAGCGAAGGTGCCTATTGGACACATGTAAGTACTCGGCAACATCTTTCAGTACAGCTAAGGTCAATTTCACACCGAACTTCTCCTTTAAACTACTGAACTTTTATCTGTTCAGCCATTGTAACTGTTACTTGTCATCAACTATGACTCCTACCCACTGTAGCTAGTTAGCTAAGATAGCTAAGTAACTTGGTTAGCATAGTTAGCATGCTAGCATGTTAGCATGCTAGTTAGCATGCTAGTTAGCATTTTTAGCAAAACTGTTAAAAACGATTAGCTAAGTTAGCTAAGTCACATGGTTAGCATAGTTAGCATGCTAACATGTTAGCATGCTAGTTAGCATTTTTTGCAAAACTGCTAAAAATGATTAGCTAAGTTAGCTAAGTCACATGGTTAGCATAGTTAGCATGCTAACATGTTAGCATGCTAGTTAGCATTTTTTGCAAAACTGCTAAAAATGATTAGCTAAGTTAGCTAAGTCACATGGTTAGCATAGTTAGCATGCTAGCATGTTAGCATGCTAGTTAGCATTTTTTAGCAAAACTGCTAAAAATGATTAGCTAAGTTAGCTAAGTCACATGGTTAGCATGTTAGCATGCTAGTTAGCATTACTGTTAAAAATGATAAGCGAAGTTAGCTAAGTCACATGGTTAACATAATTAGCATGTTAGCATGTTAATTAGCATAGTTATCATAACTAATAAAAATTATTAGCTAGGTTAGCTAAGTCATATGGTTAGCATAGTTAACATTTTAATATTGTTAGCATGCTAGTTAGCATAGTTACTTGGTTACCATTATTATCTTTAACATAGTTAGCATAACTACTAGCAAACATTGGAGCCATTCCAACTGTTAGTTATCGTCAACTATCTGCCTAAATAATTTAACCATTTCAATTATCAACCTATTTAACTGTTCAGTCATTCCAACTATAGTAAACCTTATCTACCAAGCAAATAATTTAACCATATGAACTCATCATATTTTTGCATTTTCATGCACTGTATTTCCTTCAGGAAATGCTTTTCTAGTTTTTAATTAATAGTTTAAAAAGTATAAAAGTTACAAAGATGAAAAATACAAAGCCCACATGTCATAAGTAAGACCTACGCAACGCAGTTTGAATGAAGTTTCTACGTTAAACGGTTGAAGCTGCATTAACTGCGTTAGAAGAAGAAGAATAAGAAGAAGAAGAAGAAGAAGCCTAGGAAGAACAGTAGAGTGCATTTTCATGCACTCTAATAAGAAGAAGCCTAGGAAGAACAGTACAGTGCATTTTCATGCACTGTAAAAATAGTAGGCCTAGGCTATAGGCTAATCTACATAAAGTGTGCTGTCATAAATATCAGTCATTCAGAAAAATATAAAGGATATAAAATAAAATATATATTATATTGTAAACTTTTGGTGTTCTAAGGGAGACTATTAAAATGTTATTTAATAAAAAATACTGGTTATTTAATAAAATGTCTAGCCTCCCCTTCCCCCCCCCAAAAAATGTATTGTGCAATGTTTTTCCCTTATTACTAATGAACTGAAACAAGTAGACCACACACAAAACATAAATGAAGTATTATCAAGAATTTGATCATGTTCCACAGATCTGGCCAAAACAGCATTCAAGCACAAAGCCTTGGCTACTCACTCGAGGTCTTATCTCAAACAAAACCTTAATTTGACTACTCATAGACCACTTTGATTCCAACACTTATACAACCATTTGTTATTATTATTATTATTATTATTATTATTAGTAGTAGTAGTAGTAGTAGTAGTAGTAGTAGTAGTAGTAGTAGTAGTATTATTATTATTAGTAGTAGTAGTAGGCTAATAAAAATAATAATAATAATGATAATAATTATCACCATCATTAGGCAGTTATGAGCATATCAGTGGTCTATATCTTTGTGTGTGTGTGTGTTTGTGTGTGTGTGTGAGTGCAAGTGCATGTGTTGGGTGGGGGGCATCAGGAGATTCATGATGAAGTCAGGGGGCGTTTGTTCAAAAAAGGTTGAGAACCACTGGCCTACATGGTGTCAGTGTAACGTAGCCTAGGCTACTCTTACACATATTACAAATATTTGGCAAAGTCTCCTGGTTCAATTCTTTCCAGTTTCATAGAAACGAGGGTGTTAAATTTGCAGTGACTACAAAATCCAACCTAATAACATTAGGCCTACCAAGGCATTGCGTTGGATGTTTCTCAATCTCCACTTGTTCTCTTCATGTATGTGGCAGCTAATCCATGTAGTGAAAAGGGATACCCTTTTAAAAGGAGGCCTAAAGTTGTTTTATATAAATAGGATCGCTATGACCGTGATGTAGAGGGCAAGAAAGTATAATAGTCTCTCTCATGTGCTCATAACTTAGGTTATCAGGTCACTTGCTTATGATTTGCAGGTAGCAACTTACAAATGAGGTAGGCCTAGCCTATTGCTTGCCATAATGGTAATGAAAAATATATTACTAGTAGTAAAATATTTAAATATTTAGTGTTAACCTTACTCAGCACTGAAACTTGTCAAACTTCGTTCAAAGTCCTTCATCACATGAATTCAGATTAAACTAATTTAATTTCTGAGCACCACAAAGTCAGACCTCAGCAACTTTTTTAATGTAAGATTGTTCTTGGGTCACATATCAATCAAATCATAACAACGGCAATGGTACTGTTTTTAAAATCATGTGTAGTACGCCTAAGTGTAAATGTGTGTGTCTAAACATGCTTTGAGCTTACACTTTAATGAGCTGAATTTGAGCTTACAGTTCTTTCACCAACCTATGTGTTTTACATTAACTTACAAAATAGATACTTTATCTTAGTCCTCAGATAGATGAGGGTTGCTGCTTGCTCTGTTAAGTATTTCTGTCCCTTCCAAACTGCATTGGTATGTTTAGCAGCCAGAATTTAAAAATTTCCAGGGGGAGAAATCTCCGACCCCCCCCCCCGGAAAAAATTGCCTGATTGTGCCCCCTCTGAATTTTGGCTTGCATGACGCACCTGAGTAGGCCTGTGCAAGTATGACCTTGTCATTATAAAGGGGCAGGTGAAGAAAAGAAAACAGCACACAGAGGTTGATGTTAAGTTAAGAGAAACACTAAGAGTACAGTCCATCCAGCAACTACATTTCGCTACAGGTCGGGAATGGCGAGTATGTAGAAGCCTTATGCTGCTTTCGAGATGTCTCGTAAATCTCTCGTAAATCCGCCGCCCGAGTTGGAAAGTATAAATTACCCAGCTTTCTTGCGGCATTTTGGGCAGGCACGCCCACTTTACCTCGGAGTACTTGAGGGTACCCCGAGGTGGACGTACGACCTTACAACAAACATGGCTGCGCCCAGTGGTTAAATTGGCTTTTGTAAGGAGGGGGAGCCCTTATTTACGGTGAATGGTCATCATTCAAAATCGCGCCGTAAAATGACAATGTGTTTTTACACCAAATGGGCTCTTTTTCCAGTATTAATGTAAGGTAGGACTACTATTGTTTGGGGGGGGGGGGGTTGGGGGTCCTCCCCCAGAACATTTTTAATTTGTTTGATGTGATTTCCTGTAATCTGGTGCATTTTGGGGATGGCCAATACTAAATTCAATCAGATTCATAGGCTACATCCTGATTTGTTGATATTGAGGCAATGATTCCGTGCAAAGGCTTGGGCTTCAGGGCCCCCTGACCCCTTGGGCCCCTGGGCCTGGGCCCGGTAAGCCCGTGCAGTAATCCATCCCTGGCCTACTTTATTGTTATTTTTACCTTTAATGTTGTGCCTCTCTTTAGGGTTTTTCTACTAAATGCATATTTCTATAGCCTACTTCAAAATGACTGATTCTGCACAGTTCTGGGTTTACATCTTCAATCTCTACCACCCCTCAAAACATCTTCCAGGGTCCGTTTCATCGTTATAGATCAGGGGTGTCACTAGGCCTAAACTGCACTGGGACACAAGGCCCGGGGTCCGGGGCATGCTCCCCCGTAAGAACATTTTGTATATTTTAATGTTTAAATGCATCAATCTGGTGCACTTTCAAAAGAAATTCAGAGGTTACACTTAATAATTACATAATATTATATAAAGTTATTATAAAATATATGGATGGAAATATTTGTGCTGTAGCCTAAAGTATTTTTCAGAGTTCAGAGTTTTAACCATGCACACACAGAATAGTTATGATACTGCAATAAATTCACAACCACAAAGCATATTTTAAAAAATAGGTCAAAAATAGTGTACATTTCAGCACTCCATGAAATTATGCAGTAGCCTGTAGCAAAACAACCTGTGTTGTTCAGCTAGTTAATCTAAGGCTTAAGCTAGTCATATTGGTTATTGAGTTATATTGGTCATAATGGGCATCTATACATGCTATATCTTCTTTTTTTTCAGGACAGTCTGGGCTACCCATATCTGGGAAAGTAGATGTGATAATATTTGTCTTAAATGCAATATGTCTTATGTCAGCCTTTTTTATCAAGAAAAAATAATTTGCGTCTCATGATTTTTTCCCTCATATTTTTGCATTCATGGCATAAGGAAGCATTATATTATATTAGTATATTATATTATATTAGGCTATATATTATAGCATCTGGCAATATAACAAACATGATGGTTGGATACTCTGGCTAAGCAATTTACAGAAACGTTTCTACTGACATACTGTAGGCTAAATAGTTTAGATGAGAATACATTATAATTTTGGCCCAAAGTTGGAGACCATGTAGAAATGTATTGCAATTTAAAAAAACGGATTACTCGGGAACCGCTTGTTGTATGCGTTATATGTATGCGTTATATCCTCGTATTCGGCAAGGTCTGCTGTTTATTGTGATACGGTTCGCCTTGTGTTGAGTGAATAGTTTGTGCAGAGATGTGTGCAGAATGCAAATATGACTAGGTCTACATTTCATTACAAGTTCAATGTTAAGTTTCTCGCGAACCATTTATCACAGCCACTTGGCGTTAATATCATTGGACAGCTTAGATTCCGCTCGTTCACGTGACATCTGTGTGACGAGTACACCACGAGAAATTAAACCTGAACTTGAGATTTTACTGGGCCACGGAAGTTCAATATTAGGCTAGTCTTGCTAATTATTCAGTCTCATATGCCATGTATTTGCCAGGAGATGAAAAATAATTCTAGTGGAATAATAATATTTGGTGCTGAAGGAGACGGAGCTGAGCTCCTGCAGGGTGTGTTGTGGACCTGAGGAGGCGGAGCTGCGCTCCGGTGCGCTCCGGCCCAATTTAACCTCTGGCTGCGCCCATACTTGAGATGAGATGACATGTATTTTTTTGCATATGTACTGTGTTGGTCATGTTAAAGTTGATGTAATGCTCTTACACACTAGATTACATTGCTGCTTCAATCCGGTCACCAATTCATGCATTGCACGGTCTTGCTGTGCCTGCAATACAATGTAACAATTTGTTTTCCAGCCATTTAGCTAGAGGCTACATGTAGCACAAAACAATAACAATGACTAGCCTCCTGCTAATGCCCCTCGTGGATCGAGAGAAAGGCGTTCCTAAAGCCACTCATTGGTACATGTTGTACGGGTGAGTGTACGATGATTTACGAGACATCTCGAAAGCAGCATTAAGTCTGAACTTCCTAGTCCGAACTTCCTTGTGGGAACTTTGTCGTGGGAACGTCCTAGTAATTTCGACTTACAACTTATGAATTGTTACTTATGCTGCTTTCGAGATGTCTCATAAATGTCTCATAAATCCGACGCCCGAGTTGGAAAGTGTAAATTACCCAGCATTCTTGCTGCATTTTGGGCAGGCACGCCCACTTTACCTCGGAGTACTTGAGGGTACCCCGAGGTGGACGTACGACCTTACAACAAACATGGCTGCGCCCATAGTTGAGATGAGATGACATGTATTTGTTTAGCATATGTACTGTGTTGGTCATGTTAAAGTTGATGTAATGCTCTTACACACTAGATTACATTGCTGCTTCAATCCGGTCACCAATTCATGCATTGCACGGTCTTGCTGTGCCTGCAATACAATGTAACAATTTGTTTTCCAGCCGTTTAGCTAGAGGCTACATGTAGCACAAAACAATAACAATGACTATCCTCCTGCTAATGCCCCTCGTGGCTCGAGAGAAAGGCGTTCCTAAAGCCACTCATTGGTACATGTTGTACGGGTGAGTGTACGATGATTTACGAGACATCTCGAAAGCAGCAGTACTTTACGAGGTACTTACGTATGAGTTAGGAATTGCAACTTGTGAGTTAGGAATTTTGACTTACTAGTTACGACTTATGCCGTAACTTACTTTCGAGTTACGACTTCCGAGTTACGAATTATGCCTAGTGGGAAATTTCTAGTCGGAAATCGGAATTTCCCTGTCAGAAATTCCTAGTGGGAACTTAGTCGTGGGAACTTCCTAGTTCCCCAGTCAACTTATGAGAGGGTTCCCGCAGAACCTTAAAAAGTCTTAAATACAACTTTCGGTTTTTAAGGCCTAAAAACGTCTTAAATTGTCTGGGATGTCTTAGGTGGTATTAATTTGCGTATGGGACCGCCAGCGAGTGCAAGAGAGCAAGTGTCTCCATCCGGTTTCGTGTATTTAAAACGCAATTGTATAAGTGACTATAAGGCTACGGGAGGAAGTGTAGTGGTTGCAGAGTGAAGATGTTTTTCAGGTGTGAAAACGGTAATAATACAGTACAAATATGCCTGACGTTTTCGTGGTGTAGCCAAGGCCTGAGAGATACGCAGGTAGCCTACGTGAGCAGTAGAATGAGCGGGAGAAAGAGTTGGTAAGCCAGTTAGCGATAGGTTGGCCATACGTTCAAATTTAGGCTGGACATATGGATTTTAAAAGCCCTGTCCGGCGTCCGGAGCAGCCTCAAGCCGGACGCTCATTTGTTCTCCTTTTTGGAGTTGCGCTTGGCATCTAGAATCTTTGCTCGGACGCAGCATCGTTTCACAAACTATGGACGCGAAGACTGCTGGTCAAATTATGCGCAGTGCTTCTGTCACTCGTCTGATAATTTGCTGCGCAATTTATGAAGGAACCACGGACTGATAGAAAAAGAAAACAAACGTTTTCGCAATCAGGAGGAAATACTGTACATGTTAAGTTGTACTGTTTGCATCTTTCCAGCGTGTGTTGCTGGCCTAGCCTAAGAAAATATCTGTCTAACGTCATACCTGTCAACATTTAGCTTTCCAAAAACGGGAGATTTTTTTTCGGGGGGGGGGGTGTCAGTGTTTATACCGGATCTGTGTTTGCATATTTAATACGTTTCATACACGTGTTTCAACACTGCATTTCGGTCGGTCGTTGCTTTTACCTTACCATTACCTTACGCATGCCAGTTATGTATCCACCAGCTGCCTGCCTGCAGCCCACTTCTAAAACTCCAAAGCTGCTTGCTGTCAGATTTGGTTCCGAGGGCACAAGTTCAGTGTATCAACAACACTCAATAACAGTTTATGTGATGTGTTAATCAATTAAATTCCCAACAATTTCACAACAGCTAGTTCTGGAGTAGGCCATTCAACTAGCCCGCTTGCTTACGACGAGACTCAGGCTGCGCAGTCGGCACCCGCTTCCCGCCGGGTTTTGGGTTGCCAGGTTTTAGCCTATGACAAAACGGTTGAAATTGAAACTAAGTGATCGTGTAGGCCTATGTGTAGGGTGTATTTCATACACAATCTGGCAACCTGAATGGATCAATGATTTTAAAATTAAGTTTGATGGCCATGCAAATTACGGGAGTTTTCCGGGAGAAATAACAAAACGGGAGGGTGCTGGGAGATGACCTTGACATACGGGAGAAACCCGGGAAAAACGGGAGTGTTGACAGGTATGGTCTAAGTTATAATCAGTGTTGGGCAACTTACTGAAAATTAGTAATTAGTTACAGTTACTAGTTACTTCTTTCAAAAGTAATTGAATTACCTTACCAATTACTGTATATCAAAAGTAATTAGTTACTAGAGAAAGTAACTTTTGAGTTACTTTTAAGTCTGCTTTTAAAATGTCAATATGAACAGTACTGAGTAAACCTAATTTTTAGACCTATTTATTGTAGTTTCAACAGGCCTTCAAATCAATAGCCTTGTGCATGAGTTCTCAAACTTTTTCCGACCACAAAACATTCTACAATGCATGAAGGCCTCCCTGACCTTGTTTTGCGCCACCCTCACCATCTAGGTGGTTTGATAGATATGTACAGTACACTGCCTACTGCTTGCCTTCTACTACTACTACTACTACTACTACTACTACTACTAGCAGTAGTAGTATGCATGGTGGTGCACTGACACTGAATTTTGCAATATAGTAATAAGTTATTATTATCATTATTATTGCAGTCCTTCTGTAGGCTTCATGGAATGAGTTCAATGGGATGTAATGTGAAACAATGTTAAATGGTCTATTTTCAAAGCCGTTATTGTCTGCTCACACACACATACAACCTTAGGTTATCCTCATCCTGCTTTGAACACAGTTGTAGCCTATTATATAGCATTTTAAGCACCACCAGTTTGGGAAAAGCCTGCGCTGCACAAGTGCTGACCTACCAAAATAAGTTCAAATGTGCATCCGAGGGTTTGGGTTGTCGCGCACTATGCAGAAGGTTACTCTTCAGCTGATAAGGTGTTCCAGAGAGAAGTTGCATGTTCCGTCGCAGACAAATGAATCCATAACACCATGGACGTCAATTCCGATGTAAACATACTGTGCAAATAACTCAAGTCGCTGTAGTACGTACGGTAGGCTATTTGGAGGTTTCTTTATATGGTAAGTGAAATCCGCATTTTCCTCTCGAGTTAAACGTGTGCTTGCTTGTGCCAAGGCTATATATAGGCTACTGTATGTAGGCCTATTGGTGTTGTGGCGTGGCTATGTTGTAAGAATGAGAAATTGATATAATGAGGCTTTTGCGCAATAGGCGAAAAAGAGCAGAGATAAAATAAACAACAATGCGCTTTTACTGTAGTGGAGCATACGAGATGGAAACGAAAGGGAAAAGGCTTTTAAGATGCCCATTTAAATGCACTCTTGTGTGTTTTATCATATATACGAAATAAGGAGGAATGTGAGGAGGCTCCTATTAACTGTAAAGAATGCATCTGCAATCTAAACATGAAACACAATCGCTGGAAACACAGCTAAGGTCGGGAGACGTTAGATTAGAAGCAGCAAATGTGCATCTGTCATCTTGTCTGCAGTCGTTCATTCAAGATCAACAGAGTAACGCAAGTAACGAACCCTTTGAAATTTCAGTAATTGTAATTGCGTTACTTGATTTACAAAAATACTTTGTTACATGCTCGTTACCACTAAAAGTAGTGGAATTACAGTAACGCGTTACTTTGTAACGCATTACTCCCAACACTGGTTATAATACCTGTAATATCTGTCAGCAGCTTGCTTGCCAGCATTTCCCAGTAGGCCTACTTCGCAAAAGCTGTGAAATATAACCGCATAATTTTTTAATGTTGGTGACTGGCTTCTGGCTACATAAAAAAAAACATGCGTTTATAATACATGCATGCTTGAGATGAAACCAGCAGTTTTCAGCAGGATCATGCGAGGAGGACCTGTCTCTTAATTAATTTAAAACAAGTCAATGGTTTTACAATGTTTCAGTCAAGCTTTGGTTGGTTTAGATACAACTGGTATGCAAAATGTAAAGTAGTGGATTAACTTTAATTTGCTGTGCTGCATATGGGACAATAGATGCACATAGTAAATTATATAAAGTAGGCATATTGTTGAGGGTAGATGCGAAAGAGAAGTCGTGAGCAGGTGTAAACACTCGGGAGAAGTCGGAGATGATGTTGAAAAAAGATGGGAATTTTATTGTTTCTCCCAATTAAGGCCAAAAGGCAATAAAAATTAACAAAATTAAAGAAAACTAAATACTTTTAGAAAAATAAAGAAAATTGACATGAGAGTCAAAATATATATATATCAAAATACAATAAGGCAAATGGAAACAAACAGACTTAGGAACAAGTCACTTTTTCCTTCCTAGAACAAACAACAGACTTATGTCCTCACTTCTAGCTCCCTAGACAGACTGAAGCGGTAGGTCTATATAGGCCTGAAGCGCACCCCTCAAATTGGCACATACCAACTCAACACTACAATACAGGGGTGGCTCAGGTGAGTAGACAATGGAAGCTTAAAAACAGCAAGAATGCATTCATCTACAACACTAGAAATTGAGTAATATTATTTATATGGTTCAGGCTAACATTTGGCCAAGCCACAATATAAATTAGCAGCTAATAAAGTAATAATTAAAACTCCGGGTCACTTCCTATTGACCCGGAAGTCCTAGCGTCATTTCAAGACATTTAAGCTTGACAATCGCGGCAAACATTCCTTTAAACAAACACACAGAAGACGCCGGTAAGACACAGTGATGGTATGTGAAACTATGTTACCTTTAAGCGAAATAAACAGACACGTAATGAACAAAGATGTGTTGCGTGATTATTGTACCCGGTCATGATTGTGAAGTAAATGGTATGGTTTTAAACAGTAAGACATGTATTGATGGTTGTAGCTATAGCATATTAAATCACCGTAGTATTGGATGTTAAAAGTGCACTAGGAAGCTACAGGATTGCTGTGGGGGTTTTGATGAATGGCTAGGTCAACCGATGATATGGAAACAGTATGAGGATTAACAGAACACATTGACACACTAAACATATAAAGGCAACATTTTGCACTCAGTCTTTGAGACCCAGGATAGGTAGCGCCTCGCTACCATGACGGTAGCTATGTGCCCCGTCACACATATTAAAATATTTAAATAGCTTAGTCTAACTTGGAAAAAAATATTGAAGGGAATCCAGTCCGGTGAACATGTCTTTGGCAAGTAGCCTAGAGGGCTACTTACAGACACAGGTGAAGAACAGTCAGCCTCAGCCAGTAAGCACAACCAAACATGTACAGCCAGCTTCAAAAGCAAGCAGCCCAGACCCTAAAATTGGGCATTTATAGCTGTGAAGGTAATTCACACACAATTATTTTCTTTCGCCAAAATATATTTGGTCACTTCTGACCAGGGGCGTCATGCAAGCCAAAATTCAGAGGGGGCACAATCAGGCAATTTTTTCGGGGGGGGGGGGGGGGTCCATGTTAGAGGGGGGCCGGAGATTTCTCCCCCTGGAAATTTTGAAATTCTGGCTGCTAAACATACCATTTCAATGCAGTTTGGAAGGGACAGAAATACTTAACAGAGCAAGCAGCAACCCTCATCTATCTGAGGACTAAGATAAAGTATCTATTTTGTAAGTTAATGTAAAACACATAGGTTGGTGAAAGAACTGTAAGCTCAAATTCAGCTCATTGAAGTGTAAGCTCAAAGCATGTTTAGACACACACATTTACACTTAGGCGTACTACACATGATTTTAAAAACAGTTACCATTGCCGTTGTTATGATTTGATTGATATGTGACCCAAGAACAATCTTACATTAAAAAAGTTGCTGAGGTCTGACTGGTGCTCAGAAATTAAATTAGTTTAATCTTAATTCATGTGATGAAGGACTTTGAACGAAGTTTGACAGGTTTCAGTGCTGAGTAAGGTTAACACTAAATATTTGAATATTTTACTACTAGTAATATATTTTTCATTACCATTATGGCAAGCAATAGGCTAGGCCTACCTCATTTGTAAGTTGCTACCTACAAATCATGAGCAAGTGACCTGATAACCTAAGTTATGAGCACATGAGAGAGACTATTATACTTTCTTGCCCTCTACATCACGGTCATAGCGATCCTATTTATTTAAAACAACTTTAGGCCTCCTTTTAAAAGGGTATCCCTTTTCACTACATGGATTAGCTGCCACATACGTAAAGAGAACTAGTGGAGATTGAGAAACATCCAACGCAATGCCTTGGTAGGCCTAATGTTATTAGGTTGGATTTTGTAGTCACTGCAAATTTAACACCCTTGTTTCTATGAAACTGGAAACAATTGAACCATAGTTAGGGAAAGTTAGGGATTTTTTTGGCCAATCTGCAAAAACATTTCTTACCAATAGCTTTTTTTACCATGTGTTCATATAGGTGTCTAGTAACACCTCCCAATTTATCCACGGCCAAATCCTCGGGGAAACGCCTTGAGAGCCGATCAAAGTTGGGGTGCCCAGAGGGCCTGGGTAAAAAGTGTGATTTTTTTTTTTTTACCAATATTAGCTTTTGAGATGTCTAACTAGGAGTTTTTAGGGGTGCTGAATCTATTCCAGCCATTAGTGTTGAGTAAAAATGACTCCAAGACCATAAAAAATACATAAAAAGTGGGTTTTAACAATTATAAAACAAAAAAATCAATATTATCTGTCATATTTAAACTATGGATTTGGGTTGAAGAATGGATTTTAAACATTCAATTTGAGATAAACTCACTCTGAAAAACTTTTTTACAAGACACTTCAGTAATTACACCTGCTATGTTTAGATGACTATAGATTTATGTATAGGCCCCTACATCATTTTGATCTCTTAGTTACTGTCTAAATTGAATGTTGCTAGCTAGCATCCAGATTAATTTAGCTAACATTAATGTCAAATCTAGTAGCTTAGCTACATAAACCATTGTAAATACTCTATGTTGTTGATCAACTTTAACTGTGTTGTAAACTGTGTTATTAATGTGGCTATTAATGTGGCTGTATGGACCTATTCTGTATGATATGTTTGTGTAGTCAAAACAGAGAACATGTTCGCCTAAGCTGTTTTGTCTTTTAGGACAGTATGGAAGACTATACCACAAATTGCCATGGTTTGAGGTGCTTCATATGTGGTGGTCCTGGGACTGAGATGCAAAAACTCTCAAAGGTCACTCACAAAGGTTATCAGCAGCTATTATCTTATTCTGAGATTGTAGATGATAGAATGCTGATCCACAGACTACATGAGGACTGGAAAGATGGAGATGACCCCAAGCTGAAGTACCATTTGGATTGCAGAACCGAGCTATACCATCGTTCAGGAAGTGTATCCATTGTGAATCGTACAGGTTTTTTTTTCCGTTTTATTCAGTGAATGTTGTTGCCACTTTCTGTCAATCAATCCTTTGAATTAATCATTTCAATCCAATACATGTTGTGGCATGAATAAAAACTTCACAAAATTGTCTTTCATTCATCCATACTGTCGGACAAGATGCGCAGGACCAATGATCAGACAGGATGAAAAGACGCACGGTACTGTCTGGGCCAAGTACTTCAATTGCTGCCTCCACATCCCAAACCCCATCAGCACACCTGGTCTACCGTGATGTTTGTATCCTCTGCAATAAGGGCATCAATGTTGGAATGCTGGGAAAGTACCCTGGTAAGTTACCGGTCTGCTCTGTTCTCTTGAATAGTCTTTTACCTGTCTGCTCTGTTCTCTTGAATAGTCTTTCTTTTTTTTTCAAAGTAAAACTCTCTTCAAGATAAATCATATGTGTGGCTATAACCCAGACAGAGCCCGGAAGTTGTATCGTGCACCTGACAATCGCTTCCAGGGGCGACTGAAAAGGAATTTGATGGAGACAGCTGTGAGACGAGGAGATGCCTGGGGAGTTGAGGTTGCTGGTCGCCTATCCGGAATAATAGATTTGGTAGCTGAAGAGGCACTGTATCATCTCGGGTGCAGGTCCCAATTCGAGAGCCCAGTTACAAACTCTGAGGTAATATATTACTACTACTAGAAGTCCCAGGCTCGGTAGAGAATGTTCTGAGGCCAATCATTTCAATTAAAAGTTGTATTTATCCCCTCAGGTCGGACGGCCTATAAATGAAGAGAGGCAGTTGCTGTTTGAGAAACTGTGCAAATGGAGGGATGAAGTAGTGGAGCATGGTGTAACAAGTCTCACTGAGATCCACATGAAGATGGTAGAGCTAGACAAAAATCTCACATATGGACGGCTGTATCTGAAAAAGAAGCTTCAGGAGCATTATGAGGAGTCTCTCTACTTCACATCAGATGAGAGAAGAGGGGACATTGTGTAAGTGCCTGAAAGACACTACAAATGCAATCCTTCGAGACTACCGTCAACAGGTCATCAGCCCCTTACAAACCATTGATGATGCTGCACTTAAAGACCTCACAATTTCCACTGCCATTAATCTAATCTGTGGAGACTTGGCAAGAGTTCCACTTGACATGAAGCAGTACCCCTCAGTAGACAGCATGACCAATACACAGAGCCAACTTGCTCTGATTCCTGATAGCCTCAAGCCGTTACTGAAGGCAATTGTAAACACTGATGAAAAGGTGGCAGTGTGGGGCCAGAACTTGCTGAAAGCATACCGCCCTCGATCAGGAGTGATGCGCCTCCAACTTGGACTCACGATTCAGCTTGACCACATGTTTGGATCAAAGTGGTTGATTGACCGTATTCATCACTTAGGATACGCTGAATCATATGTTGAGCTCCATTGCTACAGGTATTGTTACTTGAACGTGAACAAATAATTTGGTAGCATGGACCAGGATACCATAATCACAGATGAGGATGGTAGAGGAGATGTGGAGGTTGAGGAAGCAGAGGTTGATGCACTCCTATCTGCAGAACATCCAGAGGAGCAAGAGGAGAGTGTTGATGGAATGCATGAAGAAAATCAGCAAACATCTGCCCTCTTTGTTTCAGCAGAAAGCACTGTTCAGCAATGTGTCGGCGATAATATAGATCTCAACATTGTGTCACTAAAAGGAAACACAGCATTCCATGCAATGGGCATGATCAGAGTAACTTCTCCTGCTCCAGCAATGAGACAAAATGAGCTTCACGCAACCATACCAAGAAGAAACATGACGGTTGAGGAAAAGGTAGCAACTCTCAAAGCAACAGAGGTGAAAATACTGTCCTTTGTACCAAAAAATAGAGCAGGATTGGCAGACATACGGTTGGTTCCCATAGCTGATCTCCACCAAGACCCTCCAGCCTTGAAGTCAGGGGACACTGCTTGGATGGCAGGATGGGCTATCAAGAATTACAAACCCACATTAGAACATCCCAACTGGAATGGCTTCATGAAATCCATACACCAAACTGAATGCAAGAATAAGTCCCTCATTGAGTTTCTTCATCATTGAGGGTGACCCAAACGAGTACAGCACTATCTACACTACTTTAATGGAGTGCATACACAATGATCAGTCTCCTGCTGTCATCACGTTTGACATGCCAATATGGCTGAAAGCAACTCAGATAGTTCTCCAGTCTGACTTGCCCATCATCACAAGACTAGGAGGGTTTCATCTCCTGAAAAGCTTCCTGGGCTCTATAGGGGTTATTATGGCAGACTCAGGGTTGCAAGAACTGATACAGCTAGGCTTATGCTAAGGCCATCCGGTTTCACCGGTTTCTTGCATCAGCGGCAATTACCAAGTGCGTGCTGAAAGATGTTGTGTTCAGCGAGCAGGAGTATGAAGACATGGAGAACTTCATCAGGACTGCAAAAGAAATCAAAAGAGGTAATGTAATGTAATGTAATGGCATTTCCCTAATCTGTAAGTTTCAGAGTATGCAGAATTATATTTTATCTTATTATATAGTAATATAATTCAAACTGTCTATCTCTAACAGGTTCCATGGACACACCAAGGATAGTCACTGTGTTCAAGGTTGAGCAGATGGAGAAGAAGTTGGAAACTTTGGCTAAGGGAGGAAGGACACCGGCACTCTGGGTCTGGTATTATGGTAGAATCGACCTTATCAAGGTATTTATCAGGAGTGAGCGTGTCCCAGACCACACAGGTCACCTCAGCTGCATCATTGGAATGCTGAACACCTTCAGTATGCAAAGGGAGCAAGGCTCTATGTACAACTAATGCAGCAGCGACAGGACCATCCCATGTTCCAGGAAACTTTATCCAAGTTCACTGTGTATGGCAACCATGTAGTCCGGTTCTCAGACCATGAGTGGTCAGGCACATGGACTGACATCACAATAGAAACCACACTCATGCGTGAGGCCAAATCCTCAGGCGGTTTAAGCAGAGGGCGGTTCCGGAACAAATCTGCTCACAAGTCTTGGGTTCAGACTCTGAACCACTTCTCGTTCATTCACCAGGAGCTTGAAGAAGTAATGAACAAACGTAGGGTACCTATCCACATAGACGTCACAAGAGCCCAGATGGAAAAAGACAATGATGCTGTTAACGCCATAGTTGGATGGTTGGAGGAAGTCAACATCTTTGATTCCATAAGGGACAGGAAGACCCTGGTATCTTTCTCGACGGGGTTCAGCAGCACTCTCGGGGACTCAGTCAATGCCGATCAGGCAGAAGAGGTTGGCAGAGCCATACAGGTCAAGATGGATAGGAAAACTGTTCTCGATACAATGGAAACCAAGCACAAGGTCAAGTCATTGGCAAGCCTCAGATCTGTTCCCAAAGTCAATGGAGAGAAGCTAATCACTGACTCACTCAAGCTCTTCAACCGCCTCATTATTAGTGAGTGCGAAGTCAAGACCAAAGAAGCTCTGCGCTTTGAGTTGACGCCAACACCAATGTCTTTATTTGACAAAAATCAGAAGTTGCGAAAGCCAGACAAGGCTGCCTTAGCAAGGTTCCTGAAGGCATTTGTGGAGCCAGTCGAAAAAAATACCTGCACAAGCCTAGTGGTTGATGGCGGTTGGCTCCTGCACAGCGTCAAATGGGAGGCTAACCTCACGTGGAAGGACATCGCCGAGAGCTACCTCCGGTTTGTGATGTCCATGGGTAGCCAGCACCTCCGGATCACTGTGGTCTTTGACGGGTACGGTAGCTCCACTAAGGACCATGACCACCTGAGACGTACAAAGAATGCATGCTGTGACATTCAGATTCGTCCAGACTTAAAAAACATTGTTCCACGGGAAAAGTTCCTTGACAACAAGCTCAAAGCAAAACATTGCTCAAGCAAAACATTGCGAGCTCAATGCGCGTGAGTTGTTACGGGAACATACACAGACACCAATTTTAGGAAAAGGGCTAATGTTGACCGGTCTTCAGCTATTTTGGTACGGTTTATTACACATCCAGAAGAATGCATTTGAGTCGTTATAGGCTCTGGCTTATTATGGAGCATAATAGGAACAAAGGTATAATCAAAAAAATTATCAGGGAGGAAAAATCCGAGGGGGCACGTGCCCCCTTTATTTCAATGGGCATGACGCCACTGCTTCTGACATCCAAAATGGGGTGGGGGTTAAAATTAGTAGGGAAAAAAAACTATTGCGTAAAACAGTTTTAAGTTGTCGTATATATATCTTTTTGCCGTGGTATTAATTTTTGCATTTAGATGTCTTGAAAAGGTCTTAAAAGTCTTTAAATTTGCACTTGGAAAATGTGCAGATACCCTGTATGAGATACGACTTCCTACTTATGACTTACAACTTACTTACGACTTCAATTATGAATTCAGGATGAGTGCGCATTCTCGTTTCTCCTCCAAAGTGCCCACGGTTGGAATAAAAAAGATGCGGAAAATAGCGTCATTCATACAAAGTGAACAACCGCATTGATATAGACTAACAATGAAGTAAAGTTGTCCTTTTTGGAATGGGGAATCATGGCTATTTCTGTAAAACAGCAGGAGTGGCGAGACCAACTGAATGCAAATTTAAGTAGCTATGAAACCACGTGTGAGTGCTTCCTTGTCTCGGCACACAACGTCATTAAGAAAGCGCTTGCCATTGCAAAGATGCACATAGTATGATATATCTTAATATTATTGTTGAAAATACCTTCGAAAACTTGCCCCTCCACTTCCAATCAACTACAGTAGGCTATTCATCAAACGTCTATCAACAAAAGTAATAATAATAATTAAAAGGCTAATTAAAATAATAACCATATGGTAGGCAGACAAACTGTTTTGTTTTGCGAGAAAATACATTTAGCAAAATAGTATATAAATGCAATAAAGCTCCTTCAAAATTAGCACGGAGGTCTGATTTAAATGACAACTAGCTGAGCCAATAAGATAACATAATTACCATTAGAATTAACTTAACTTGGCCGTTAGCCTGGTCAGGACCAGGCTATTTAGTAAAAAGATACTTACTTTGAGCTCTCTTGTAAGATTATTTGACTTAAAATAAGTCAAAATCTTCTTAAATTAAGACATAAAAACCTTTTTCAGCCACTGTGTGAGCAGAACTGGGGATCATGGACCCTGGGAGCATACAACCCTGGGAACATGGGTCCCAGGGAACATAGGACCCTGGGAACATAGGTCCCCATGCAAGCCACAGCAAAAAAAGGAAAGTAGCATGCAAGCTAACCTAAGAGCTGTCTAGTGCACACAGTAACTTGGCAGACATTGCCCATTTATTTTTCAGTTTTCAGATTTTATTTGATGGTTATTTCTTCCCTTGTACCCATACTTAATGACTGTACATTTGTCATGATTTTCAAGAATCAGAACGCAGGTTTTAATGCTGCATGGACATTGTTTATCTGACCTTAGAGGGGGTTCGGGTGTAACCTCTGGTAAAATGTATGGGCCTGCACTATGCCGAAAACATGCGTGCATAGTCCGTTGTTTGTCTCCTAAACATTCCTCACCTGTTATCCAGACATGCTTGACATTTAACATTTAACTCACAGCCATAGGTTATTTTGAGAATGATGACTTTCTCTTCAGCATTGTTGTAGCGTAGCTATAGTGTATAGCCTAACCATTAAAACAAGGCAGATATGAAGAGGCATTGCAACAATGTTTAGAGATACATTGTAACGATGGCTACAAAGATTATGCAGACTGTGTGTGTGTGTGTTAAATAGTAATGCTGTTTTCTATATTCTCTGGGTCCATGTAAGTGTAGGGCAGCTTTATTTCTTTGTTTATCTCTTCTTCTTTATCTCTTTCTTTCTTCCCATTGTTCTCCTTCAGCTCCTCCTTCAGTTTGAGGGAAAACTCCTCCGGCTCAGAGAGGTACTTCTCAGAGTGTTGCCGCATCTGGTGGGGGGGGGGGGGGGAGGTTAAGGTGATGTTTGAGATATGAATAGAGATAGAAAGAACTAAAGAGAGGAGACAGGGAGGGAGGAGTATAGGAGTATAAGCAGTCTAGTACTTGTATAACTGTGTGTGTGTGTGTGTTCTCCATTTACTGCTTTTATAAATGGAATCTTGATCAATTTAATTTGCCTTTTTTAACAATAATATTGAAAAAGTACCTCTTTAATGTCAAAGTGCCGATTTCTACAAAGGAATGTTAATTAATTAATTAAAAATATATAATGGAAAATAAGTGATTGCATAAATATTCACCTCTTTCCAGTCAGAATTTAGAAGATGCACCTTTGGCTGCAATTAGAGCATGGAGACTGGGTGGACAGGTCTCAATTAGGCTTGCATATATGGAAACTGCAATATTACTCTAACATTTTAAACTAACATTTTTCTTTGCAAAACTGCTCAAGCTCTGCCAGGTTGGAAGGGGATTGGTATGAACAGCCCTTTTTAAGTTCAGCCACAGATTTTCTGTAGGATTGAGGTCTGGACCTTCAAGACGCAGGTGTCTTTATATTACTATACTATACACATTCACTTCGCTCAGGCGATCTCCATTTCAGTATTTGTGGCTATTAGCACCAATTGCCTGGACTGCTGTTGATTTAGATCAGTTACTTTAAGGGGGGTGAATATTTATGCAATCACTTATTTTGAAGCATATATTTTTAATTAATTAACATTACTTTGTAGAAACTTTCATTTTGACAATATTTTTTTGTAAATTATTGTAAAAAGGGGCAACTTAAATTGACAAAGATTCCATTTATTAGAGCAATATAAGGGGAAATATCCAAGGTAGGTGAATTACTTTTATAGGTACTGTAGTAGATGTCAAGCAATTCTGTAGGTGGAAGGACTGTGTGTGTGTGTGTGTGTGTGTGTGTCTGTGTGTGTGTGTGTGTGTGAGTGTGTGTGTTCTACCTTCTTTGGGTCCAGGTAGGTGTAGGGCCGCTTTTTCTCTTTGTTTCTCTCCTTTATCTTCTCACTGATCTCCTTCAGCTCCTCCTTCAGTTTGTCAGTCAGGGAGAGCACCTCCGGCTCAGAGAAGTACTTCTCAGAGTGTTGGCCCAGAGACACCTGGTGGGAGGGGGAGGGGGATTAAAGGTGCTGTTCGAGATATGAGTAGAGAAAGGAAGAAAGGACTACAGGTAGGAGACAGAGAGGAGTATAAGCAGTCCTGCATCTGTCTATAGTTGTATAACTGTAACTAATTGTGTGTGTGTGTGTGTGTGTGTAACCTAGTATAAGTAACCTTGTATATAAGGTATAACCTAAGTATATAACCTTGTATGTAAAGATGTCAAGCAATTCTGTAGGTGAAAGGACTGTGTCTGTGTGTGTTTGTGTGTGTGTGTGTGTGTGTGTGTGCGTGTGTGTGCGCGTGTGTGTTGGGGGGGTTGTGTGGGTGGGTTAGATGACTCACAAAGTCTCCACCTTTCTTGCTGGTGATCCAGGCACCAGCCATGCCCCAGACAGAGGTGTTGATGTCGGGGAGCGTGTTCAGGAGGTCGGCTTCATCTTTGCTTTGTGGCGCTTCAGACTGTAGTGAGTTTGGACTGTTGGGGAGCCAGCCCCCAAAATGAAACTAAAATCACAGACAGTAAAGTCAATAAATAATGTGTGTGGTGTTTAGTACTCTTTCTAGAGATGTGCAGTGAGTATGTGTGTAAGAACACATCACTCACATTTCCATTGTTCAGAGCAGAGTGTTGTGCCGTCATGGTAAAGATCACCATAGTGATAAACTTGGTGACCTCTTTGGTTGATTTGAAGGAATTGGGGATTCCTAAGACAGTGTGGGGTGGGTTAGATCTCAATGAAGTTTGAAAAACTTAGACCAATCCTAAACCACAAACGGAATTCTTCACTTGTAACCCGGGCCTCACTTTGTATTTTTCCTCTGACCCCAAATCTGACCCCATCTTTCATGCATCAATACATACTTTCCCTCTTTCTTATCTTGTCTTACCCTTTGCATTTACCTGCTTCTATTTATCTTTTGCTCTCACTTTGTCTATTACCTCTTCCTCCTCTTAATTGCACATCTTTCAGTCTCTCTTTTTTTCCTCTCGCTCTGGTAGGCTACTTCATTCCTTTCTCCCTCTCATTTCTTTCTCTATCTCTCTGTTTATCTCACCAGTGCTGGCCTTCTCCAGGAAGCCATGTTTGTAGATGTCTGAGATCCAGTGCTGCAGTTCCTCATCTACTAGAACGTCCATGTCAGAAGGGTAGAACACAGCTATAACGGCCTCCACATACCTACACACATAAAGCATAAACACGCACTTTCATGAGACAACACATCTGAACTGAACCAGGTGATGCCATTACACTGAAATGGAGATGTATGCATGTTGCAGCCCCACAGACTGAGCAATGTGGTGAAGAAGAAATCCCAGATTCTAATTCATACGTTTTTATTGTAAAAGGGCACATGTTACAACTAACACGTTGTGTTGGAATGAAGATAAACCTGTATCCCAACAGACATATTAACCCTTAGTTTACTGTAGTTTATCCAGCCATTTTTTGCATGACTATTTTAATGATTTTATAGAGGTCTCAGGAAAGTGCAATACTGACTATCTTATATCCTTTTTTTCAGCACAGCCTAAGCAATATCAAAATATGTATTTATTTATTTTTATTTATTTATGTATTTATTTTATTTTATTTATTTTTAAAGAAATGATTGGCAAAGAACACAAATACATATTTTTTTTACTAATTGAAATCATACACACACTTATTCTGAAATAAATACCATTGACATTTTTACTACAACTATTATAGTCAGAGAGATATCCCTCCAAACGTCCCATGGTCATTTCAGTTTACTTCCTGGTTGGTTTGATGGTCAAAAATAATGATAAAATTATGTTTTGTGAGTTTTTCCCCCACCATTATATTTTCTTTTCGTCTTTGACATTCCGGTCGCGGTAAAAATACATGTTTTAAAATTGACGATAACGTTGGTTCTACTTAATGGATCAAAAGACCACTTAGTTTAGCGTAATTCCTGAACCCTCCCCTTTCGATGGACACCAGTGACACCTCTGGACAACGAGGGTACTAACTATTAAAATTAGTCATTTCCCAAGGGTGCGCTAGTTCTGAGGGTGTAAGGTGCAGGCAACATTTGACCTTCAGTGATGATTGGATCTAAGTGATTTCAAATTGTCTCATTCTGATCTCTCTCTCCAAGCCCTTACTTGCTGAGGGCACCCCACACCAGCAGACCATCGTCTCGGTAGTAGTACTTGGGCACCTTGTCCAGGCCGCGCTCACTGATGTCGTCTGGCAGACAGAGGGAGCTGTACTTCAGAGCATGCATGGCTCTCCTCATCACCTCCACCATGCCAGTGCTACCTGTGGATGTGTACTGAGAGAGGGGGAGGAGGAGGGAGTGTGGTGGAGATGGATAACCAGTGCTGTGAAGTTCCACATAAAGTAAAGTGACAAAATCAAACAAATAAACAGTCTTCCCTTCCAATTTTAAGCACAGTGTTTCAAATAGTGTCACACATGTAGAGTCTTACCATACTGATGGCTCCCTTCTCACAGATTAGTTTGTCTCGGCCAAGAGTGTTGGCATAGAGTGTGAAACGCATGTGTGGAATCAGCAGCTGCAGAACAAAGAATGATGTCGGACACGCAAGTGATAATGTTGGATTATCTCAACCTAGACCTGTAAATGTAGCCTCTAGTTTGCTTGAGGAGGAGGGATACCTTGTAGATGGGGTGAGCTGAGGGCAGATTACGGAGCGTTGCGAGGATGTAGGCCTCTGCCAGAAGGTGTGTGCGTAGCAAATGGAAGTTGAACTGGTGCTCGATGAAGTCAGCAGCCCGAACATGCGTCTTGGCCAGGAGCCAGGCCTCTTCATCATTGGGCAGGAACACCGGGTTTTTTTCACCAGGCTCCTGCTGGAGCTGAAATCAGAATCGGTGTAGTCAAAAAAATGCAACTTCAACCCAACTCTCGACAACTTTAATTGCAACTGAGTGTAAACCATTCCATTTAAACTACAACTTCCACACACTGACAACTGACAATGGCGTTTTTTTACCCAGGCAATGTATTTTGGATACACTTTCTCAGTAAACTACATCTCCCTCCAACTATCAGTTGAATCAGAATTGCACTGTTCTGTCTCAATATGTATCTCTTTCATTTCATGCCAATGGTGTATACCTGGATAGCGATAGGTAACAGCTTGTTCTGCTTGTTTTTGAACAGCAGGCAGAAGGGTGCTGGAACGTACTGACGACGCATGTTGATGACATTTGGGGGCACCTCAGCCAGTCGGGAATAGTCACACAGGAAGATATTGCCACTCTACTCAGACAAGCACACAAATGGCCACTTCTGTTTTTAGTCAATAAACCCAATATACACAAATCCTTATTTTCTTAAATACTCTGGCTAGCTTTGTGCCTTTATTTCATTAACAATATACCTGTATTTCCACTGGCAGCATACTTCCTTCTAAAAAGGGATACACCATCGCCTCAGTGACTGCAAACTTTTGTGGAAGCACCTTGCAGCGTTGGATCATCATGGGATTGGCACCATTGAGAAGCTGGTACCCAAAGAACTCGTCCTCTTTCCAGTGCTGGGTCACATAGTCTGGAGGGACGCACAAACTGTATTACATCACTGGTAGATTCTTACAAGACTTGTAATTGTGTAGTAGATAACATACAGTGTAGAATTGCTAAAGCTGGCAGTTAAATGGCAGTTTGTTAGTTTCAGCAGTAAGTCCCATTATTTGTATGCAGTAATTCGAGAATAATCACCATATTAAAAAATAGGTTTTACCAAATATTTGAGTCTTGTAGGTCCAGAAGACCTGTTTTATATCATCCAGCTTGCCCCACGGCTTCTTGCTGGTGGCCAGGAATTTCATCTTGAGTTCAGCCATCCTGCAAGTGTGAGAACACAGACAAGAGATCTCTCGGTAGGCAGATAACAGATCAATTCCACATAGTTCACTGCCTACACAGTACTGTAATCTGAAGTATTACTGCATCTTAGAACTCCATTCAATGTGATAATGAGTCAATAATGATGGTAGCTCTATATGTTACTCAGCTCCCAGATGTCTTGGTTCAGACAGTAAGTTTGTAGCAATATATTGTAGCAGCATAAAACGATATGAAAATGAAGAACATCATCGGGGTATTTTTCTTTTTGAAATCCACCAATGAGATAACAGAATGGACACAACCAGCTAATCTTCAGAGTGGTAGTAAGTAAAGTTCATCACCAGACTCAAGCATTGCTCACTGAGCTCCTAATGTTATGACCAGCCAAATTAGTAGATAGGATGATGTCACATTAAAAGGGAGGTGTCTCACGTGATCCTAGTGGTGAACTCCAAGTCCAGACGCTTGTCAAGGGAGTAGCGGAACTCAGCAGGGAGCGCCTTCGGGTCCTTTAATGCCAAGCAGTGGGGGAGACCCTCCATCAGCTCTTTCCACCTGAGGCATACATAAAGATATGCCAACAGAGTAAACACACACATGCACACACACACACACACACACACATTAAATCATTCATTCATTCATATGAAAAAGTATATAGATACTGCACATACTCAAATTGTTGTTTTCGAAGCTCTAGCTCTTTTAGTCGGTGTCCCATAAGGGCAGGAATTTCATTCTTCAAAGTTATTGCTTGCAGGAAGTAGGCACACACACACACAAACACATGTTCACTATTATCCACCTTACCTTATTACAGATGATCACTTGGATACTTGTTTTTTTGCTAGCCTCTATTGATCAGTATGTAATGAATAGCAATGAAATATGTAGTTCTTTAATCAGACAACAGTTTCATATATAATGGTCATTAATCAGGAAGCATCTCATAAACACAGCTCACCTGAAGCCATATACAGTACAATAAGATGTAACTTACCTTTCCCTTCTCGAACCTGTAAGAGCTGTCTTTCCTTGACCCATGAGTAGCATGGAAAATGTAGTGTTTCGTTTTCAGGCGTCTGCACTTTCACCGTTAGACAGTACCAGTCTTGATCGGGCAAAAAGAGATACTGCTCCTTGTCCAAGCTAATCAGGATCACCTTACCCAGCTTGGCAGGGCACTCCACAGTGTACTCCTTTTCCTACCACGTAACAATGAGAACGAGAGCATCTCGAGCATCCTCTTAGCATGTCATGCTTTAGGCCAAATAACTCACTTTTCAATGCCTAATGTTAGAAGACATATACAGCCAGTACACACACTGGTCTACACTACACTCAGTGTTGGTTCTGGCCTTGCACACTGTTTCAGCATATTTTTTAACATGATTTAAGCATCAGCCTCTGTGTGCGATTTCTTTTTTTCATCTACTTGAATTCCATGTAACATCCTTGTATACTCAGACCTGAACATAAGGCGCAGTTGCCACCTTTAAACTAATGCTGTCATGATAAAGGCATACATTCAAATGTGCTGCGCTTTAATGGAACAGGTGTGGCCATAGTCAAATTGATAACTGTACAGGGAGCACAGTCCATCCAGCAGCTACATTTCAAACTTTTCTTCTGATTATGATCACAAAATGCATTAGTAGAAATTAGGATGATTGCATTTATATTCGCTTTGAATTTGGTCAATTTTTTCATATGACCATCAAGTAATGTAATGTAAAAGTCTTTACATTTCACTGTGACTTACTTCAACTGGCACCATTTTGGAAAACGATATTCAAAGTTATTCTACCCCATTTGTCCTTACCACACCATTGCTCATCTCCGGTGATTCATTGAGTTTCTTGCGCTCACTCTTTCCCTCCGTTCCATAGAGGGTGATGAAGATGTGGTCAAATGTGCCATGCCACACCTTATCTCCAGTAGTTACTGTCACCGTGTATTTCACCATTACTTCATGTGTAGAGAGGTGCACACCTGACTAACCGATACTTCCACTACAGTGCACTCTATTATACCCAAAGCAACAGGTGTGTTCATATAATCTATAGCTTATCTCTTAACAGTAACCCACCTACTGGAATACAACATCACTACTCTATGTGTCACTAACTGTCCCTCCTCCTTCCTACGTCTCCTCTTTTATCTATCTTTTAGGCTTACTCTTACTCTCCCTATCTCACATTATGACAGAGAAAGAGAGAGAGAGAAAAAAGGAGGAACATATTCAACATGTTCCTCTTCTCAACTTCATAACCTGCCAAAATGTATGTTTAATTTGAAAGCCTTATTTAAGTTCTGTACTCTAAGCATGTAACATTGTATTGCAAAGTGCATAGTGGTACAAGATATTGGGGGGCAGCCATGGCCTACTGGTTAAGGCTTCGGGCTTGTAACCGAAGGGTTGCCGGTTCAATCCCCGACCAGTAGGAAAACATTTCCTACTGCTTTCCCTAATGGGATCAAAAGAGTATATATACTTATACTTATACTTACTTATAAAATATGACCATCGCTCAGTTCTGCACAAAAATAAATAACTCAATCTAATTTGTCAATTTGTCTCCATCTGGTGGTGGTGCATCTAATGCCTAGAACGACCAGGAGTGGCTTCTCCCTATGGGGACCTTCGGGGCATGGGTGGTGGAACCCATTAGCGGGGTCAGGGAAGATCCCCTCCTGGCCTCTATGTGTCGCGGTGTTTCGGCCCACTGAACACTCGCGTGTTATGTGTTTTGTATGTCTCTGGCCCTAGTAGCCCTGCCACGCTCTGCCACTACTGTTTTTTGTTATTAATTACAGATTATAAAGACGTACAGTTTTTTTTTTGATGATCTCAGTTCTTACATTTTGGAGCAGGTTCGAGTAAGGATGGATCCACAAATGAATTTTCATTCTTATTAATATTGTGGGATAGGCCATTTTGTCTCTGCAGAGGTCTGCGCTCTTGAGTGGCCTTCTAGTTAGCATATTAAAATGCAACCCAAAATAAGTGTGATTGAGGGAGGAGAGAGGGTGGAGTGTAATGCTCGTGCATGGGCACTTAATTTCACGTTAATTGGGATGTACAAAGAAAGGTTGTGCGGATTGCTGCTTACGCACAGTGTCATACATCTGGATTGTTTTGTGTTTGCGCAACTTTCCAGGTTTTCGTGCACGCGATGTTTTAGTAGGAATTCCACGTAAGTCTTTGTACATGAGGCCCCTGGTCTCTGAAAATAAGCCCAAAAGAAGCGACTGCACTGTATTGCACGCACAGCAAGACCAGGCAATGCATGAATTGGTGACCGGATTGAAGCAGCAAAGTAATCACGGCGCGGCAGTGTTGTAGTACTCAAGTCCAGGACTCGGACTCGAGTCCGAGTAATGAGCTAAATTTAAAGACTCTTGACTTGGACTTGAGCTCTGAATGACTCGAACTTGGACTCGGACTCGTACATTCAGACCATGCAGACTCGGAAATTGAAACGAGGACTCGACTTTTTTTGTAATGTCATTAGGCTATAATTGTAATATGTCATTAGAATATTATTTGGTATAGGATTTTAATATCTAAATTATGTTTAGTATTAATGTTAGTGCAATGTAGTGTTACTGCTTCATGTCATACTGTATACATGTCATACAATAACGGACAATATACAATACAATAATACTCGGACTCGACTCGGACTCGAGGCATAGTGACTTGACTACAACACTGCGGGGCGGTCCTTGTCATTCCCAGGTGCCATTAATGCACCATTAACATCCACTCCCCGAACCTCTGACGCTACATTTCTGGGGCGGTCATGTTAGAGGAGCTTACAGGTACAGCGCAGAGTCAACGCAGAGGCATAGGTTAAAAATGCCCTCTGTGTACATGTAGACGCTGCATAGATTCTACGCAGAAACAACAGATACGAAGCAAGTCCAAAAGAAGCGACTGCATAAAAAACACGCCTCCAAAGCCGCAACCTGTGACTTATAATAACAACAAGTCGCTTATAATAAGTGGACTATAGACCTCTGAAGTTTGCCTACAAAAAAGAACCAAAACAGCCATCTTTTCCCATATAAGGAGATCCGGGTGTCAATTGAAGCTAACTACCTATGGCAAGTTGCATTGCAAGTTAGCTCTGGGGTAGCAAAAATCTAAGTTTGCCATTTTAACGTACCGAAGATCACGGTACCCACTCAAAGGCAGAGGACAAAAGTGTGTTGAGCAAAACGTCTGCATTTCAGACTTCTTTGTCCCCACGAGAGTTTAACAGGTGCGATAATTCAAAATCCCCATGTTATTTTCCCGTAGGAAAAATCACAAGATACCGCATCTCAAAGATGGCAGCTTTTTTGTAGGCGAACTTCAGAGGTCTATGGCAACACTGACAGCAGTTCCACTTACAGGTCTCACTCACAGTAGCCTACTCCGCCCACTCACACGCACATGCGCTCACAGAGAGAGAGAGAGAGAGAGAGAGATGTGGGCGTAGGTGGAGGTAACCTATTGCATTTTATTCCGAGCTTTCATTCAGGAGGAGCAGGATCTACTGCTTGTTTACCACATTGAGTTTTTTTTTTATTGAATAATACAAAGAGCAAACATAATAATAAGTATTGTTATGAATATTTTCCACAATCCTTGGGCATATCCTAGCCTAACGCTGAATGTGAATTCCATGTGGTTGACTTGAATGCTACTCACTGGACCAAAAAGTGGGACCTGTGTTCTGCTGTTGAAGCAAATGTCATCACGTGAGTCATAATGATCAAGACATTGTCTAGTGTTAAGGTCAAGTTATTGTTTCATTCAAAATGTTCAGGCAATCTTAATTATTGTTTTTTGGTAATATTGGTTGAATATTTGTATTCATGTAAGGCAGTCCTATGTAGGACGCTCCTACATGAATCCTTTAATTCTCCCGTTTAATTCTCCAGTCTTTCTCCAGTTTAGTTTCAACTGTACAATGGAAAAAAATTGTTTTATAGCTGTGAATAGTTTTGGGTCAGGGTTTCTTGTATTCCTCTGGCAATGATCTCAGATTTCTCTTTGTCATGCCGAATATCAGGTCACACAATACAAACCAAGGGAGGGTCTGCTTCAGCTCAAATAACATTTGGAGAGAATGCTGACAGCAATATACAAACCTGCACTCAATAATTAAAAAATATGACTTAACTTTCTGAAGATTTGTGTTCAAGAGATATTTTACAGATAATTAAAAAAATGTCCAGCTACATTTGAATATCATATTTTACATCCTTTTCATTTAAATGTGCTCTCATACTGTAGGTATTTTCCTGCAGACTGATCATGTTCCTTCTTCTGCTGGTCTCAGGTTGGTTGGAAATGCATGTAAAGTGCAAGCTATGTGGGGCAGTGGTAGTGTAGTGGTTAAGGAGCTGGGCTAGCGTGCAGTAGCCTGAAAGTTGTCGGTTCAATTCCTGGCTTCCACCGTTGTGCCCTTGAGCAAGGCACTTAACCCCAAGTTGCTCCAGGGACAATGTGATCCCTTTTAATATAGCTAACATATGTAAGTCACTTTGGTCAAGAAGTGTCTGCTAAATGTAATGTAATAATAATAATAATAATGATACAAAAAAGCCCAAATGACCACACTCTCTACTGTACAGAGCACCTAACGGGTCATAGTGAGAATTATTTTTTAGAGGTGGAAATGTATTTTTAGAGCTCCTTTTGTGTTCGTCCTCACAACAATGTTCCGTTTCCTTGCAATACTTTTGCATTCACTTGCAATCAGTCTACGTTCCCTCACAACAGCTTTGCATTCCCTCACAATACTTTTCACTTTGCGAGGGAACACAAAACTATTGCAAGATGAGGCAAAACTCAGTGCCAGGGACAGCAAAACTATTATGAAGGAACTTAATAGGAGCTCAAAAAAGAAATCCCCACATCAATAACAATACATTCCCACCATGCCCATTGCCCCTGTTTTAACGAGTAAAGACTACTTTATTTGTCAAAAAATATATACTTATATTAAATAATGAATACAATCATCATTTCTCATATTGGTTAATGTAGCTGTACAGTCTGATACAGTCTGGTTACTGATAGCACTCTTGGTCTCTTTTGTTTTTGCTGCTCAGGCCTCTGCACCCTCTTATTTGGCCTTCCCCATCCATATCATTTTGTGAATGAGCCAATGACTTGGACTGAGGCTCAAACACACTGCCAAAAGTACTACATAGACCTGGCCACTGTTTATGATGTGGACGACATGGGCAGTCTTATGCAGTCAGTGGACGGAAGCTATAATGACTCCGCTTGGATCGGCCTCTATGATGACACCCTAAACAGCTGGAGGTGGTCTTTGGAAAATGACAGCTTCTACAAAGAGGGGGAGAGATACTTTAGGCAATGGTGGGATAAACCTGATAACTATGGTGGCAATGAGCTGTGTGCTGTGATGGTATTTGACAATAAATGGCATGATGCTCCATGTGATTATACCTTTCCTGTCATCTGCTATGATGGTGAGTAAGTTGGTTCAGTTCAGCTGAAAATACTATATGTACGATGCAATATTTTACATTTAGTAATTTATCTGACGCTTTTATCAAAACCACTTACAAAAAAAGGGAACAAGTCCCAATTGAAGTGAAATTAAGTCAAGAGCAGAAAAAGGCGGGATAGTCAGGATAGAGAAGAAGGTAAGTGCTAAGTGCTAGATTAAGCATGTCCAGTTGTTTAGTTGTGCTGGGGAAATTAGTGGGGGAAATAGCACCTGATATTTGCTCACGTTTGTTTCCTGTTCATGTTTTTTTAGGAAGAGAAAACATCAATGAGACATATGTTCTGATCCCACAGTTCATGAACTGGACTTTTGGCCAGCAGTATTGCAGAGAGCACCACACAGATTTGGTCAGCATCCGAAACAAGGCAGAGTACCAAAACATCATTAATTTGTTGGATTCAGGCATCGCCTGGCTGGGCCTGCACAGAACTAGAAGCTGGTCGGACCAGACTAACTCCACCTTTAGGAACTGGAGAGAAGGAGAGCCGGATAACGGGCGGCAGACCGTGGAGGAGGGGCATCAGCACTGCACGGCTGTATCTTTCAATGCCTCTGGAAAATGGACAGACGAAAATTGCACCAGATCTCTTCCTTTCATCTGTTATGGAGGTGAGCAGTCATTAGGTATGGGCATTCAGGGCTATAGCCCCGGATGTTTTGTTATCACTTTTTTGTTTTTTAAAGAGCAAATGGTGCAGAATCTATTTATAGTTCCGATCGTGCATTAAAACCTTGAGATGAGATGGACCTATTTATCAAATGTACAAGTAGGACCTATTTATCAAACGTACAAGTACACGTAACAAGTCATCGTGTGCTCACTTTATTAAATTGTGCTCTTATTTTAATTTTTGTAAAATGAGCTGACAATTCAGTAAAACGTGCACATGATGATTTAATAAATTGTGCCACAATATACTAAATTGTGCACACAATCTAGTAAAATGAGACCAAAATTTTGTAAAATGAGCACACAATTTACTAAAATGAGCGCACAGTCTCTCGATATACAAAAATATCTTGCAATGACACCTCCCGGGCTCCGTATGAACGTTATCTTAATATTAAACATAATTCGGAACGTAGGCTACTTTAAAAGAGAGAGAGAGAGAGAGAGAGAGAGAGAGAGAGAGAGAGAGAGAGAGAGAGAGAGAGAGAGAGAGAACCAGTTCCAGGCCATGTCATTGTTTGCATTTCCTGTTTGGTATACAGGGGTGTAGCACAAGATCCAGTCCTGATGGGCCCCCATGTCCCCCCTCATATATTCCAGACTTTTCAAGGGGCCCTCCCTCCCCTTGGGGCCCTAGTAATCAGTACTGGTTTTACCCCCAGTCCGACGCCCCTGTTGGTATATTAAAGTTATAAGGAAATCATAAAGGCAACAAGGACAAGGAGGTGGCGGAGTTATGCTGTTCTTGTCAAGTTCAGGTTGGCTAAATAGGGCTTTCAGCCTAAACTGCACTCACTAGCCTATAGTTTGGAGCATTGCCAAACAATGCTGGCCTTACTTTGCCTTTGTAGAATCAAATTGGTGAGTCTTCAATGATTTGTTCTCCTTAAGCTAAACATAACATGAACCAGGTGATATTAATCTTTGCTAATTAAAACGCATTCCACAAGGTGGCTAGGCTGTATAGTTTGTGTTTTAATAGCAAACAGAAATGTCAAGATGGCAACAGGTTGTTACATCCTTTTATTGTCAAAGCAATGAAGACTGCTCATCATAACTTAATGTATGCTTATTGTCAATATTATGAAATCAATGTGGCGCCAAGTAAGGCTAGATTCTTTTTTTAAATCGGAAGTGAGTAGCAAGAGCAGGCAAAATGAGAAATATGAGAACCGTTTAGACTCAATAGGCGTATTTGTATTTTCTTCCTGACCTGCATGTTATAGTGTACTGCAGCTACCCTTTTAATTGCTTACCCTGTACCTTTTCTGTATTTGTAATCTTTAGATCCAGTCATCTTTAATAAAACCACCAAGATACCAACTCCAGTGTCTATCACCACCACAGCTAGCACAACTGTCTTTGGACCTCGAGGTTCTACTGGAGTAATGCCTAATTTTGGTAACTCGCTCAGTTTTGCCAACACACTTCCCAACTCCGTCAGCATGGTACCAGATTCCACTTTGGACTCAGTATCAGATATGACGTCTAAGGCTACTGACAGTTCTGCCATCAACATTACATCTGCTGCCAGCACCAGAATTAGTTCTGACACTCAAAGTCCTATGGAAACTACTCTCATTACTACCCATGGCACAACCCATGAAGATATGGCTGGCACTACTACTGGTACCAGGGCTGTCACCAGCCCTGATACCACTCTCAGTCGCTCTCCCACAACCTCTGAAGATATGGTTGGCACTACTAATGTTACTAGCACCATTGCTGTCACTAGCCACAGTGCCACTCTCAGTGGCTCTCTCAATAGTCTCACCATAACTCAAGGTAGTACCTTGACTCCACTGAATACCACTGACTCCCCATTTGTAGTTGCTACTGGCTCTTTATCATACTCCACTACAGGGTCCATCTCTACATCCATACAAACACATGGACCTCCCTTCAACCAATCAACCAGCACAGGCTTCACCACAACACGTACCCCCACACTTACTGCTGTCCCTGCCTCTACATCTAACTTAACAACTACAGACCCAGGTATCATCCCCACCACTGACTCATTCCCTTCACTTCCACCAAACCAAAAATCAAATTACACACTTACACCAATGCTCAAAGCCACCTCCAACCAAACCTCAAGCCCAGCTTCCACACACGTTACCAGCTCTTACTTTACTCCCCCATCCACCTCCTCAATTACTCCATCCCCTACAAACATCTCTCTTATAGCCACTACTGCTATAAATCAGACATCCAAACATAACCCCACAAATCCTGACATGACCCTTACCCCAACACCTGATCTTGCTGTTGTTTCAGCTTCAACTATGCTTTCTAGTCAGATTTCAACCCCAACATCCACCCTAAATCCTAGTTTCACTTCCATCCCAGTCTCTACAGCCTCCACTCCTCTAGCTGAAGCTTCAACCACTCTATCTACCACAGATTACATATCTGTATCCACCCCTGACACTAACCAAACTAGCAGTAATACTCTTGCCGTTACATCAAATCTGACCACTAAGCTAACGTCCACCCCAGTATATAGTCAAACTGATATTTTGCAATTTCCTCCCACACCAACATCAAAAACTTTTACTGGTGCATTAACCTCAAATATGAGCTCTGATCCTAATTTAACTGTCAACTATAGTTCCACAAATAAGACCCCACCAATTCTCACAACCTCACAATTGCTGCCCCAAGCCACCACTACAGGCAAAATGATTACCCCTGGTTCTATTGGGTCTACTTCAGTATCCTATGGTTCTAGTCTTTCACCAAGTTCTGCTGCAAGTCCTAGAGCTCTAAGCACCTTCAGCACAGTATCAGGACCTATTGAACCCACTTTGGTTACAGTTACAGGTGTGACACAGGCTACTGACAGATTTACCTCCAGTATTCCACTTACTGCCAGAGTTGGCGACACCTTTGGCATGAGTGTCACCCCCCATCCTCCAACTGACAATTCCCCCATTCCTACCCATGGCACAACGTTTGGAGATATGGTTGGCACCAGTCCTGCTACCAGTGCCGACAGTAGCTCTGGCACCACTCTCATTGCCTCTTCTAGTACTCTTGGCATCACTCAGCGTGATGCTCTTGGAACTTACACAGGCACTACTTCTGTGACACTCAATGGTGCCTCATCAGACAGCACTGGCTCCAACTATAGTTCCATCCAAACTCATGGACCTCCATCCACTGGCTTTATCACCTCAAAACCAACAGCTAAACCAGCAGACTCTACACCAGCACAATCTACCCATATGGAATTCTCACTTAAATCAAACGCAACATCCTCTTTCACCAAGAACACATACATCACTAGCAACTCATCTACTGTTCTATCCACTCCAATCTCCAGCCCAACCTCTCAACCAAACTCCAGCAGACCCAACTCAACGGCTGACCAAACATCCAGCTCAGACTACAGCTCTTTTAACACCAACCCCAAATCATCCCTCTACTCAAACACCAACCCAAGAACCCGTGGAAGTAGTGAGTGTTAGTGTGGGACCATTCAGCATCAGAGTTTGATATCTGTGATTTGTGTATGTCTTGTGTGTGTCTGTGTGCTGCACATAATAAATTAATTGAAGCAGATGAGCGAGAGCATGAATATGTCCATATGTTAGCGTGTGTGTTGGATTACTTTTGTGACTCAAAGGCACATTGCTTTACTTTTTTAAGGTCATGTGATTGGACTGAGTGCAACACTTATCTCAGAGAGGGAGCTGACACAGTCTGAAATTGAACAACTGGCCATTGAACAGGTATAGATTGCTTCAACTATTTTTTTACTACCACAAGTTTAAATACTCACATTCTAATGTACCACTTTGTGTGTGTGTGTGTGTGTGTGTGTGTGTGTGTGTGTGTTGGTATGTGTGTAAATGTGTGGTGTGTTGTGTTGTGTTGTGTTGTGTTGTGTTGTGTGTTTGTGTTTGTATTTCAGTTTGGGGAGAGGTTCAGAAGACTGGGGCTTTCAAGTAACATCACACTGCAATACATTCAGGGAATACATCCCTGAAAGATGATGAGAGAGAGAGAGAGAAATCCCAGACTATCATCATCCATATCCAAATATCAAACAGATATAGATGGCAGTATGTAAAATATTCCTTTGGTATCACTTAATCAATAAAAAAATAATAATGACATAGACATTGTGGATGTATGTGTATGGACAATGATATTACCATGATTAAACAATGCAACTTATTCATCAAATAAAGGCTTGTGAATTGTGGATGCTGTTGTGCAGCACATTTTATTTTATGGTACAACAACATTTAAAAACTTGAGACTTTCTAATCAGGAGACAGCACTCAACCTCCCTTACGTATTCCTTCCCATTCACTTGAATAGGAAAATAGCTGCCTGATAACCAGGGGTTAAAGTGGGCCAGAACAGTCCGTTTTGCTTCTTTTTCGCTGGCTTTGTCATGACTAATGTCTGAGAAACTCCATCGCTACCTTTTTCTAGCCGGTGCCTGGCATGTATGTGTATTTGAATGCAGTAAAGCAATTCGTTACACTCGTTATACTTCCTGACACTGAGTCGGCCTGCCGGCCCACAGTTGCAAGGGTGGTTTTTCCGCTCACAGGCGCTAGGGGGAAGCGAGACGGCCACCATTCAACCCGAAAAAAGTCATATAACCATTCCAATGACTCTGAAGCTTTTAAATGAAGGTAAATTAAGCTAAAAAACGTGCATATTAAGCTAAAAAACCTGCATAGTGTGCCTTTAAAATATACAACATTTTCTTATGGGGGAGCATGCTTGTGTCCCAGTGCAGTTCTAGGTCTAGTGACACCCCTGGTACAAATCAATATGGGAACTAATTTGACTGGATGTGAGAATAGCCAGAGAGGTGACCAAGATGCTCTATGCACTTCAGTCTTCAGCCACCATTCACACATGCACCTCTACCCCCCAATACACAACAAAGGGTTCCCCCTTCCTACCATCATCATGGCAAATCAGGTCAGAGGAGAACTGAATATACTTCGCCCTAGGAAAGCAGCCGGCCCAGACAGTGTGTCTGTCGAGATCTCACTGTATAGCCTACACTGTATGGGCAGGCTATGCTGTAGCAGACTTCCGCAGAGATGCAAGGACGATGCACAAAATTAGGAGAATGAAATAAATGGAATCAGGAACAACTCAAAAATCAAAGCTGTCTTTGCCCGATCTCACCGATCGTCAAGGTTTATTAAGATACAAAAATAGTATAAATGTTACAAGCAAGCAAGCTAAGTGTTCTAATCTAGGTCTTTCAAAAAATTCTCCCCAAAAATTCTGACTGACAATCCCGAAACACGGGACGTCCCCAGGACTTTAAGCGGACATTCACGACGTCCCCTATTGGTCCCCAACGTCATGTTCTCTAGCGGACGTGTTGTTGACGTTATTGACCTCCGAAGTAAGTTCTTCTTTGGTTATTGTGAGATGTCCGGTGCCGTACTTTCAACTTTGGATGCGGTTATCTTAAAGATACTTTTTGCAATACCTTCGATATACAAATCGTTGGAAAGCTTAGTTTATGGCCGTTCATGTGAGCACAATAACTTCATTTTGTAAATTTTACCAAAGCGACTGGTTTGGCCTTGCAGGGTTACATATTTTACATCATACAGTATGTTTTGCATTTTCATGCACTGGTAATTCATTGGAATTGCATTTTTAGTTGTGATTAATTGTTACAATAAGGAACAAAGAACAAGGTGAATGACGTTGGGGAGGAGTTAAAAGAGAGAATTAAGTGCTGGGAACAGAGCAAGAGAAATGGGGAGGGCTGCACAGAAATGGAAGCGTTAGCGTTAAATTCTGTAAGGAAGACTCAATGCATGCGTCACTCATTCATTCATTACTTCTGACCAATCACCAGTCTGCATCAGCCTTTATAATCACTTTACTTTGCACCTGCCTGTTGCTTTCAGGTGCCGATTTTCGATGTTCCGTATCCATGCCCGGGTAGCTAGTCATTCACTTCGCCACAACTTTAACATGTGATGCAGTCATAGTAGCTTAGCCTACCTTTCGTTCGCTTCAACCGAGTTGGACGCATCTCACCAAAGTCTCGGGGGTTGGGAGACTTTGACTTCGTAGGATAGTAGCTTGTAAACGTCGGAGAGTAAGGTAGGCCAAATTGTTGCCACTGTTCGGGTTGTCCGCCCGGTCTTATCAACGGAAAGAGACAAGTTCCGCGGCTCGAAGGTTCTCTTTCACCCTAGTCTCGTGTTAGATCCTAGTTGCTTAATGAGGTTAACGTCGTATCGCTAACAACGGAAATATGGTTGCTAAACTTTCTGACGAAAACCGTCTGACTTATCAGGCTACGCTGTTAACATACATGTACGGAACCGTTTAAAAAACTCAGTTACTCCAGTTATCGACACTCGCGATGGTTTCCTTGCCAAAGCTGCCATGATACAGCTTTGCTAGGTCCACATCTAGGCAAATTGTCTCGCCGGTCAGGCTGTCGTGCATGGAAGGCCAACAGGGACAAAAGTACTCTTCCTAGTCCCTGTCCCTTTCTAGGCTACGGTCATTAACCATAATATTTCCGATGCACCTGAAGGCCATATTAATCTTATTTTCATTCTCCTGTCTGGCTGATCATTATTGTCTGTTACTGTCATTGGTTATGTACATAATATGTAGGCCCATACATCGTGTTCGTTGATTTAACTAATGGCAACGTAAATGTATCATGGCTGTTTATTTGCCTGCCTGCTAGGTCCTTTTGAAAATGCTATGTCTCCTCTCTAACCACTCCATTCCTCCTCGCAGGTCTTCAGGCTGTAGGGACTAGAACAAGATCTTTCCTCAAACTCTTCTCTGCCAAAAGAGCAACACCTCTAGCAGGCACAAACTCTCCTTCAGGCCAATACTGCACTCACTCATATACTTTTCCAAGCACAATGCACTTTGCTTGTCGTCATTCGTAATCTCCCATTACATCACGGCAGCCGCAAGCACAGGGATGGCATTCCTTCCCATTTCTTCATTACTTAACATCTTAATAATCTTTCCATTTCAGGAGCAGCTCCTCTTCGTTTAATGTAAATGCCTCTCTCTCTCATTTAAGGGTATGCATCTGTCGGCAGTGGAGTACTGACCCTCACCGTAACTATCTACTTCATGCAGGGATGCGGGGCTGGTTCACGTAGGCCTATAGCCAAAACGTTCATCGAGGGACAGTGCTTTGGTTCATATTTAATCTTACTTCATCCAGGTCATGTGATGTCAACTTATTTACCTCCTCATCTAAGCTATACGCTAACCCTTCATGTCTTTATCCCACCACAGTAGGAGCAGCAGAATAGTGAACTTGCATTGTTAAATCATTAGATTTTGCAATTCACTATCGAATATCCATATGTCCTCGAATCTCAATCACATAATTCTCAATCGTCATATAATCAAATCAACCAGCAATTATTAGGCTACATCACCAATTCACTCTAACTATTTAATTTACTAGGTCTGTGATGCTGGTTCACATATTCTAAACACCCACTTACACTTGGCTCTGGAGCAGTGCTTTGCTCACATTTAATCTTATTTCACCCAGTAAGCATGATGAGGATTACTCTCCCATCTTTTGTCTTTATTTTAGTTATGCTAAATCATCCTCAGCGACCATCCATAAGTGCTAGTGTACTCCAGCTATGTATCCGTTGATTGTATTTTGTCTTGTCCTGTTGTGTCCTTAGGTCTGCTGCTGGTTAGTTAACCCTGGCTCTCTTCACTCCCTATCAATTCACTCCTTGAAGCCGTGTTCCTCATGGCTTTCTATGGGTTCATGCGCTCCGGGGAATTTTGTTCCGACAGCCAGGTTCTTAACCCTTCTCAGGATCTGGCTTGCTCAGCCATCCTCTTCTCCTCCCACTTCTACGTATTTCTGAAACATTCTAAAATGGACACCTCAGGTTCTGTGGTCATTATCAGAGATTTTAAAGTAAATAACTCTTCTGTCCCTATACTTCTATGATCAACTATGTTAAACTTCACCCACACACTTCTCCAAATGCACCTCTTTCTTCTACCCACTGGGTTATCTATGTCTAAACAATGGTTCAGAATCCACTTGTCGACAGCGGTTGGTAGCTGCGGGCTCTCAACCTCCCAATATACTGGCCATCCCTTTCGCATCGGCGCTGCAACGTCAGCAGCCGCTCTAGGATTACCTGCATCCTCTATCAAGTTGCTCGGAAGATGGTCTTCGTCGGCTTACGAGTCCTATATAAGACCTCAGGATCGATCAAGCCCTTCTAGATGCGCAAATAGCTCTCGCAAGTGCCAAATAAGGTAAGCTACCTTTCAAAGGTCTGGTGGTGGTTATTCGGCTCAGCTAAAGCATTATATTAATTACGATGGACCCGAGCCACTCTTCTCCAGTCACTACGCACAGCCGGCACTTTAGGCACAGAATAAAGTGTTAATACATTCTAGTCACTACGCACCGCCGCCCTTGGTCTAGCTTCTGCAAGCAACCTTGGGTAATCACGTCACAACAGTTAATTTCCTTTATCCTTCCATCACCCCACTTCACTCATCATATACATACGCGACTCGACAGTCGACTCGAATCGCATCATCAAATCGCAATCATCAATCGTTATCGAACCGAACAATCATTAAGCACTTACCACGGGGATTCGCACCACATTGCATTACATCTTGCCGTGCAAGAACAGAGCTTACGAAAGCTCTGAGCTCGTGCAGCTCCCCGCTGCAATCGCTGCAGACCATGCTGGTTATGTCTTCTGTACCCGCAAGAGAGTACACTTTTTCTATCATCTGTTCTTGGTTTCATTTCCTTTCATGAATCACTTTACTATTAACGAAGGATTTGTCTCATATTAATGTTCTCTTTGATTATGCTTTGTTCCAGGAAGTGTCCCAGCCTCACGTCTACCCTCGGGTAGGCCTTTCCAATCTTTCTCTTTGGGGGTAGGCTCGGCCCCTGCCGTATTCACCCGGCAGGATCTGCGAGGGTCTCCACGCTTCGGGTCCCGGACTGAGAACGATCATTAAGCACTTTCCACAGGGATTTGCACCACATTGCATTACATTCTTGCCGTGCAAGAACCGAGCTTACGAAAGCTCTGAGCTTGTGCAAGCTCCTCAACTTCGCTGCAATCGCTGCAGACCATGCCGGTCATTTTCTTCTTTTCACCAGAGTGCTCAAGCTTTCTATCTGTTCTCTATACCTTTCTGTCTGAACTTATTACCCATGGACAATGTCTATTTCATGTTTTCCTGTCTTGTTTAGCTAACGTTACTTATGCTGCTCATCTTATTTTGGGGGGCCTTTCCAAGAGCAAGGTACAAAAGCATGGCCTCACTCTTTTCATCTTGCCCTTGCCTTTAGCTCCATTCCGTTGCAGGATGCGGCTCGCTCACGGAAACAGTCATCACATTTAGGGGTCATACTTAAATCGGATATAATCTGTCATGGACACTACACCGTGCTGTTATTTTGGGGTAAGTCAACATAATTAATTCATTAATCTAAACCTTGCTTTGTTTACATTTCTATCCTAATAGTAGGCCTATACGTTGTGCTATTTAGCTTTCTTTAACATGGCTTTACCTCTGCCGGATGGACAGTAGTATCTGTTAAATTCATCTCCTGTACATCTTGTCCTTGCAGCTTCTGTTCACCATTGAACTGTAACAAATGGAGTTCACAAACTGTAATATTTTGCATCAACTTGCTTATCAATTAAGAGCTACTCCATTTGCTCGTCACAAGGCTCACAAGAATCTATGGACTGTACGGTTACGGAGTTCTTAATTACTAAAGACTCACTCAGCAGTAATGAGCATTTTGTAATCCATGTACTCCTCTTGCAAATGTCTGGTGGTGGTTATCTAAATGTAATCATATTACTCATCTCTTCGTTTCTGGTGCCCGTACTGGCTTGGTCGCATTTGTGCAGGTCATAATCTTTTCTATTTCTTCTGCACTAAACTGAGTTTCTGCAACTGCGAGCTCATCGTCCCCCGAGCATTTGCAACTGCAAGCTCTATCCCGCTGCACTGACCCCGAGCATCTGCAACTGCAGGCTCTATCCCCTGCACTGACCCTGAGCATCTGTAATTGCAAGCTCATCGCCCTGCACGTCGTTAGTTAACCCTTAAGCTAAGCTTCTGCAAGCACTAGTCACTCAAGCAGTCTTGTTCAATGGGTTGAACATCCGTAAGCTCAATTCCCTTCCATAACTTTAATCATAGAATTCGAGTCACAGGTGGTTGAATCCATCATAATAATAATCATCATCAAATCATCAGTTTATTCTGCTGTCTGTCTTGCTTTCTCTGATTCATCTCCCGAGTTCAACCGGATAATACAACATGCACTGTTTAATATTGGTATGCTCTATTTCAGAGAGGATGACCATCTAAGCATTCTGGTGGGTATCTTTATTTCTTATTCTTTGGGGGTAGGCTCCGCCCCTGCCGTCTCATACCGGCAGGATCTGCAAGGGTCTGCACACTCGGTGACCTGGACCGAGGACGGGGCCTATGCCAAAGACTGTCTTATTGTTGCTTATGCCTTTTGTATATCCTTTGATGGATTAAAACGTGTTTTAACTTTCATTATACCTCCCTGAGTCTTTTGGATAGAAATGGAAGCGTTGGCGTTAAATTCTGTAAGGAAGACTCAATGCATGCGTCACTCATTCATTCATTACTTCTGACCAATCACCAGTCTGCATCAGCCTTTATAATCACTTTACTTTGCACCTGCCTGTTGCTTTCAGGTGCCGATTTTCGATGTTCCCACCCTCCCTCCCTAACCACCACCAGTTTGGCCTTGTCCAGATGTCCAGGGGGTAGGCTCCGCCCCTGCCGTCTCATACCGGCAGGGTCTGCACACTCGGTGACCTGGACCGAGGACGGGGCCTATGCCAAAGACTGTCTTATTGTTGCTTATGCCTTTTGTATATCCTTTGATGGATTAAAACGTGTTAACTTTCATTATACCTCCCTGAGTCTTTCGGATAGAATTACTGTACATGTAATGGAAATGACCAGACTTCTGCAAACTAGTGGTTCAAAATATGGCCGCCACTCAGTCCTGCACATTTTCTCCACAAAATAAATCACGCTTCTATTGCAATCAATTTGGCTCCATCTCCTACTCCAGGCCCTACTCTTGGAACTTTTGTGTATGTAAATGAGTGTGTGCATAGTGTGTGTTTATTTTTGTGTATTTGTGTGCTTCTGTGTGTGTTCTCTTGTGAGTGCGTATGTGGGGGTAATGAGGTGTGTTTTTTTATGTGTGTGTGTGCCTGCTTGCCTGTGTGTGTGTGTGTTTTTAACTTTTTGTGTGTGTGTGTGTGTGTGTGTGTGTGTGTGTGTGTGTGTGTGTGTGTGTGTGTGTGTGTGTGTGTGTGTGTGTGTGTGTGTGTGTGTGTGTGTGTGTGTGTGTGTGTGTGTGTGTGTGTGTGTGTGTGTGTGTGTGTGTGTGTGTGTGTGTGTGTGTGTGTGTGTGTGTGTGTGTGTGTGTGTGTGTGTGTGTGTGTGTGTGTGTGTGTGTGTGTGTGTGTGTGTGTGTGTGTGTGTGTGTGTGTGTGTGTGTGTGTGTGTGTGTGTGTGTGTGTGTGTGTGTGTGTGTGTGTGTGTGTGTGTGTGTGATGGCCCCCCATGAACGGAATTCCACGGAACTTGGCATGCATTCAGAGGGTGTCATAATGATCATACACTTCAAACGTCGTGCAGTTTTGGACATGTCAGCCAGAGATACCTGCAAATACAACGCCTCGTTTTTGCTTTTTAAATTTTAAATAGGTGCCACTATACCTCAAATGAGTGGATATGGGATGGGTTGACATGGTCCCTTGACAGCAACATACGAAAAAAAGTTGGTCATTCTAGCCCAGGCCCTACGGTTCTCGAGATATTCACAGAAAACTCTGTCCGCCGGCCTACCCTCCTTTCGGACAACGGTTCCGTGTCATGCTTGGGGCTACATGCCCACCAAGTTTCGTGCAGCCCGGTCTTTCAGTGTCCCAGTAATCGTTGTCACAAAAAAACTGGATAAAAACAAAATCCGGAAGAGAAAGAACTGACTAATTATATTATATCATATAGTTATTAAACCTTGCGCGGCGGTCATAATAAATCCACTTAAGTTCAGTGAGTGGTGATAGGTATGCTGTCCTATATAGGCCTACACTTTATACCGTACCTAGTGTATATTTATTATAACTTTATTATTGAATTAGATCATAGTTCATAGTGAACTGAACTATTATGTCACTCCTTAGAAGTCTAGGTACAAAGTTCTTATAATCCTCACTGGCTCGCACACACAGGCACAATGGTGAGACGTGTTGCCGTTATCGCTGACACAATGACACACTGGTCCACACTGCAACAAGTGATTTAAAAGATAGGGGAAAGAGACAGAGAGCGAGAAAGAAAAGAAACTGACACAGACAGACACCGTTTACTTGCGGCCAACAATGTGGGTTTTGTAAGTGCAGTGAAAAATGCACGTCTCGGGATCACGGTCAGCGGGATACAGAGAGGGGTAATTAGTATGCCGTCCGAGAACCAAAGTGTGAACAGACAGAGCCTCCGTTACGTAACTCAGCTGGGGACTCAGCTGACAGCAAATGAGGCAAAAGAGACTTTTTTTAAAGAAGCAAACTAGTCTCTCCGTGTTGAGTGCTGTGTAAGCTACGCATTGGAACATCCAACAGGTCCAGAGACAACTCCAGCAGATCTCTGTGGTGTAGCATGCTAAACACATCGGATAGTAACGGTAATTCACCGCGGGACCCAGTGTCTGTCAATGTAGGAGGAGAGGTATACACAACTACTCTGGACACCCTCACCCGTTGCCGTGACTCCATGCTTGGCGCAATGTTCACCGGGCAGATCCCTTTACTGAGAGACCGGCGTGGAAACTTCTTCATCGATCGCGACGGGAAAGTTTTTCGCTACATCCTCAATTACCTGCGCTCCAACAGCCTCGATTTGCCTGAGGACTTTAACGAACTGGCGCTGCTGAAGCGCGAGGCGGATTTCTTCCAGATTCGCCCGTTGCTTGATGAGATTCGGCGTCATGAGACAGGTGGTGGTACAACAAGCTGCCGTGCCGCTATGTTAAATGTCACCACGGAAAGTGAGATGCGTGTTCTGCACTTCAACTTAAAGCGTGGTCCTGAAAACTATGAGTTAAGGTCGTGCGCTATACGTGTTCATGTAGCCACTCTCTTCTGCACATCTCGCGCAGTCCTCGATGTTCTGTGCGCGCGTTTTTCATACACAGCAAGAGACGGTCCTGTTTCGCCCCAACCAAGCAACTCCCGTCAGAACTGCCTGCGTTTGGAGTGGGTCCCATGCCCCGACGAGCTGCCTCGAGACCAGCACGAGAAGCACGGATTCCGTGAGCTGAGAACAGAGTCTGCTTCTGAGCTGCGTGATTCGCGCGCCTTCATGGAGGAACTACTGCGAGTTGCTTTGGGAGAGGGTTTCCGAGTGGACTCTGTGTTCCCGGACCCCTCAGATATTCTGAACTGTAATACTCTGCGGTTTGTGCGATATTGAGTCGCGTCGTAGAATAGGCTATCAAAGGTCAACTGTTTACCATGTTTTCTTTCTTGTTGTGAAATTACTTAAATACTACAACTCTAAGCCTATATTTGGATAGGCTACACATGCCTCTGCTGTCAGTTCCCTAATGCTGTCATCGTTAGAAACACTGAAAAGCGCACACAAACACAAAAAAATAGTTCATATGGTCGTCTACTATTATCACTATTTGTAGATTCAATTAATTCTACTTAAAGAAACAATACATATCACTCAATAAAGAGTTTTGTAAGCAATGTTGTCTCCCTATAGTGGTTTCATCGAACCATCAAAGATGAACAGGTGGAAATGGAGTGAACTGATTTTGGTAACAGTCTCTTAACCATTTGTGTCCTCATTGCCAACCCAGAGCGTATATATTAAATATATTTACATTCAAATTGACCAATGCAATAATCAAACACCTGCATCCATTCTTTATCAATTCATAACATGCATATGACGTTTTCACACATAGATACACAGTCTTTAGATGAAGGACACTAATCGGTGAAGGGTTTCAGGTTGGCGCTGATTGGAGCTTTGCAGACATAGCGGTAACGACGGGAGCAGTGGTCGTCATTATAGCGACCATCTCTGTGAAAATGAGCACAGTCTTCACCCCCGCCCAAACCATGGAGACGCCAGTCATCTGGCTGCCCAGGCATCCATTCACTGAAAACACACACACACAGACACATATACAGTTCAAGACTGATGGACACACACACACACACACACACCATGGAGTACTCACATTAATTTAGTGATCATCCTAGAATCCAACTACCATATAAAAGTATGGTATCAATCAATTTTTACATTTCAGTCATGAGATTACTTACTGAACACACAACTCACACAGAGAGAGAAAGAGAAACTGAAAACACAGGCACACACACAAACCTTCTCATCACAGTGTAAGGTGTCCCATCCAGCCACTCCCATTCTCCAGTGCGCTCGTCACTCAGACCCAGCCAGTAAAACATCGGCATCGTTCTGCTAATTACAAAGTGCTGTCATGGTAATAGAGAGAGAGAGAGAGATGAATGAAATATTAAAGGCATTCAGTATAGGGTTTGATTCTATCAGTGTAAACTCTGTAGATGAAGTAGTTTTATGGCAATGTTGAAAATCATGTTATTGTAACAGTAGTCAGTAGGTAACTGTCAGAGCTGTGCAGTGGGTAAAAACATGCTAGTGATAAAAAAACTAGCACCCATGGCTTTTAGCCTCCTTGCTAATGTGCCTTCTTCCCGTGTCCAAGGTTGCCAAAGTTCAAGTCTGGGCCAAACTGTGCCGCTACCAAAGATCTTAAATACTATACAGATTTCTCGATGAACTGACTCTGTGCTGTGTTGAGTTGTTGGGTCATACGTTTGCGGCTTGTGGTTGTGTTCTGTACCTTCTCGGCAGGGCTCTTGAGCACGAGCAGAGAAGCCCCGTGGCTCACACAGCTGTCCCGGGAGCTGTACCAGGACATGCCCTCTCCGGAGAAGAAGTAGCAGTGAGAGGAGTACGCCACCCAGCCCAGAGGACAGCACTCCATGTTAGTGTCTACATGCGCATGTGCACACACACACACACATGGACAACATCACACACACCCACACACATGTACATGCACAAAACAATCCCATACCCAAACACAAGCACACATATGTAATATTACATGTACATAAACACAGACGTGCATATGCAAAATCAACCTCCTTACAGAAAACACTTTTGTTTGTATTATATGTATATATGTATATATTTATATATCCAAAATATGATTCATTATATATTCATATATTAACACTGGAATACTTTACTTTACAAGTATAACATATGATTTTTTCCATCAATGCTAATAAGGATAGCTGTCCAGAAAATGTTTTGTTAAACAACTGAAGTGGTTAAAACTTTTGCATACTGAATACATACTGTATGTTTGTCTTTGTGTGTGTGTGTGTGTGTGTGTATTTAGTCTTACCATTCCTCATCAACCTCATAAGACTACACTTGAACTCTGACAGCTGGTTTTCCAACTCGGGCAAAGACTTAACTGAATCACCAACTACACACAAACACACACATAGAACACACACACACACACACACACACACACACACACACACACACACACACACACAGAGAGAGAGAGAGAGAGAGAGAGAGAGAGATGTTACATATACAGAAGCAGACTCATAGATTGAATCCATCACATATCTCACACCATGAAATCCAACTCACTTCAGAGTGACACAGAAAGAGTGCAACATGAGAGGAGGAGGGACAACAGACAGAGACAGAAGGTTCTAGCAGAACAGAGAGAACATGATAAGAGGAAAGGCAGAATCAGGGCAGCAAATGCAAACACACACACAGATGCACACAGTGAAAGATACAGTACCTTTATCCAGTTCTTTCTGCATACTCAGCAGCGAGAACTGCAATCGATTGATTTCTTGCCTATTGGCGACATCTGAAAAAAAGGAGTATAATTAGTGTGTGTATGTGTCTTTGTGTAAGTGTGTGTATTTTCATTTGAGAGTTTCTGCAGTGTGTTGTGATATAATTAAGATATCACTGATAATCTGCATTATGCTGCGTAGTAAAATGTAGTATCTGCCGAATCATGCTTACAACCTCATGAGGTTTATAGGTTAGCCAAGGTCAAGGTGATCGCTACAAGCCATGCAATCATGATGTTTTGTACAGCACCCTCTTCTGACTGTCTGTCTGACTGTCTGTCTGTTGTGGCAATGCCTTCAAACTCAAGGGGAATTCTGTTTCAGATCAGTGCTGTCAAAAGTGTTTTTGATGAAAAAGGCTTGAGGTTTAATGTGTTATGAAGTCGCAATGTCCACTTTAGTCATATTTGGCTCATTTAATTTGAACTAGCAGGCCACAAGTCATTATATGCAGTATGAATAGAAAATTTACATTCACTGTATGTGTACAACTGGTTAATTCATGCTTCCTCAAAGAACTGTTGAACAATCATTAAATGATAACTTCAATTTTGTACACTCCTTTGTATCACGGTTTACTCAATAATGCTTTTAATGCAGTCTTGGTCTGATTTCTCTATACAAGCTTGACTTGCCTTTGTTTTCAACAGACGAGATGAGGGCCTGGTAAGTATTGTTGATGCTTGTCAGACTCTCTTCTAAAGCAGAGAACCTTCCAGAAGCCTGACCATCTACACAGCATACACACACACAGGCACACACACACATATGGACACAGATAGTAACACATACAGAAATAGAGTGACCCAGATGGATACAGAGACAGAAACAGACACAAAGACAGAAACAGGAAATAGTTCATTTAATAAAAAGCACAACTAAATAAGATCAACATCAACATCATGCATGAAAACAGGGGCGTGCAGAGACCTTTGAAGGGGCAGGGGCTCAAATTTTTAAAAAAGGGCACATGGAACAAAATTTTCAGAAAACGTGTTCAGAGATCATAGGCTATAAGGCTACATCTTATTGATTAAATTCAAAGCTAATTTGATAGCCTAGAAATTTAGACGCACCCTAGCGGCAGCAAATAGGCTATGTTATTGCCTAGGCTTGTCAGGCTATAATTGTAATGTTTATCATAGTGAACTACCACCATTAGCAAGCTGGTGTCTTGCAGATTCACGTGCTGTGCGTGTGGCCACTGAGTGAAATGACACGTAATGTAGCCTACTGTAAACAGAGAACGACGTGTGGAGTTGGGTTAGTTAAATAACTACAGTAGCCTATGTCTAAATTGGCTTATGACGATTTAGAAAAGGTTTGCCTACTCTGTTTTAACTAGGTCTACTAACCTAAGCTACTATAACATAGTAACCTAAACAGAATATGTTATGAACGTTCAGCCTTAGATTTTCGAAGCTGCCAGGTTATTGAAATGGATGGACCATGACATGGTTAAAACAGGTTTGATAGCCTACTTCATTAAACATGAAACAACTTTAAACATTTTATTCTCTATCTCTAAGCCAGTGTTTTTCAACCTTTTTTGTGCCACGGCACACTTTTGACACTTAAAATGTCCCACGGCACACTAACATCCTGTGTGAAGAAAAAATAAACATACCATAGCCTAAAAATTCAAATAATACACAGATATGGCCTTATTATGGCTTCTATGCAAGACCTGCTCAATAAAACAAGTGCCCTCTGTTACATTTTTTGGTGACTATATCTAATTTAATTGTTGTTATGAACTGGATATGTGATGATTCTGTGAATACTGGATATGGGGCCCCCATTGTACAATGCCTGCATACCACAAATAGTGCAATCATACAATCAATGAGAGCATGTGGTTATAAATTCTTTGATGCAACAGTTGCTTTTCTGGACCAGTGAGTGACATTTGGGTAATTTTCTGCGGCACACCTGATGATCTCTCACCGCACACTAGTGTGCCCCGGCACAGTGGTTGAAAAACACTGCTCTAAGCTGAATACTATTGCATGTTCAGATAGTCTAACTGCCAAGTGACCTTACCGTGCACAGAAACACAGAACATTTTTATTTTTGCACATTTCTAATTTCACAAACTATTAATGAGACATTTTAGCGAATATTCACGTTGGAACTAGCGGAAGTATTACACATTTTAAAAAGTAAAAAACGGGTCTTGTTAAAAGGGCACTTGGACATCAAAGGGGCAAAAGTGCAGGTGCTAGAGCCCCTGTAGCCCCCCTTCTCTGCACGTGCCTGCATGAAAAGGAAACACAACTTACTGTGAGTCGATAACATAGGAATATTTGAGAATATATTAAGTTGTGCGTGCGTGCGTGTGTGCGTGCGTTCCCTTCTATGGAAGCCTACTAAGTCAATCACAGCCAGCCAATGACGTTTACTCAATCAGATTAATAATCAATGGGGACAAGAAAAGTTTAAGATTTAAGTAGCAAAAATAGCACGTTTATAAAAGAGAGAATATGAGAGATATCAGCTTAAGTTTAGAAAACAGTTTAAGCCTACTCTTGCATAGTAAAGGATAGAGATAACTTACTATTAAAGAGAAATGGGTAAAGGCTGTTTAAGAAAATGGGCGGACATGGTGAAGGCTCTATGACATACGCCACAGTGCGTGCGTGCGTTTGTTACTCACTGTTCATTGCCACAGTGATGATAAGAGCCATGAGTACAATAGCAATCAGGGAGTAGACCACATATAGCCTCCACCGTGAAGTACTTGCAGGTGGTTTATCTTCTAATAGACACACAGACAAAAACACACATATCCAGAATACAGATTACAACTGTTTTGTTAAAAACATCTAAAATGAATAAATAGCATTTTTATGTAACATCAAATGTACGTCTACTGTATGCTCTGTGTAATCCAGCTGATGCAAACCAGCTAGCGCTTGGCCACTCTCTTGTAATACTGAGATGTACCATGTGTGGCCACTGTATTAAATACAATGTGTGAGTAAAGAGAGTGATGTGTGGCTGTGTTCAACATAGCTCACGGAATTCCACATAGCTCCTTTAAATTACATCACCACCAGGAGCTGTATGTTGCAAGAACTGGCCAACATACAGCTGCAATGGAGGCTTAAGGATACAATGGAGGCTTAAGGTAGTTGGTTGTAATGGCAGCCATATGACTGGCAGCACTGCCTCATTAGTAACTAGATGTACTGCAGAGCGGTACAAAATATGACCGCCGCCCAGTCCAGCATTTTTTTTTCCTACTTTGTTCCTTTTTTGTGTGTTTGTAATTGAGTGTGTGCAGAGTGTGTGTTGTTTTTGTGTATATGTGTTTTGTGTGTATTTTGTGTGTGTGTGTGTGTGTGTGTGTTTGTGTATGTAGGTGTGTTTGTATGGGTGCATGTGTGTGTGTGTATGTGTTTGTGTGTGTGTGCGTGTTGTGTGTGTGCATGTGTAGTGTGTGTGTGTTTACGTGTCTTTGTGTGTGTGTGTGTGTGTGTGTGTGCGTGTGTGTGTGTGTGTGTGTGTGTTTATGTGTGTGTGCATGTGTGTGTGTCTTTATGTATGTGTAAGCAAATCAGGGAACCACATACTCTTTGCGATAAGTGCCATGGGATCTTTAACAACCATGGTGAGTCAGGACCTCAATTTAACATTCATGCAAAGGAAAACATCTCCTGTAGTACAGTGTCCCTGTCACTGCAATAGGACATTGGGAGTGATATTTGTTTGGTGGCTTTTGGCCACAAGGAAGAGTGCCACCTACTGGCCAGCCACCAACACCACTTCCAGCAGGAACCTACTCTTCCAAGGAGGTTTCTTATCCAAGTACTAACTAAGCCCGCTTAGCTTCAGTAATTCAGCAAAGTCAGGGTATCTGCTGGTCTGGCTGCTGGCTAAAAAAAAATGGTGAAAGGCATATATGATTCTAACTGTCTCACTGAATTGCATTAAGCACACTCAATTCTCACTGGTATCTGCTAGACAACAAGTACCAAAACATGATTAGTTCATAGATTTCACATGTAAAATACATTTTATACAACCCCACCCCCATCTTGCCTGTTCATAATTATGAGAAATTCTTGAATTGTGTGCATGTGTGCGTGTACGTGTTTGTGTGTGTGTGTGTGTGTGTGTGTGTGCGTGCATGTGCTTGTGGGTGTGCCTGTGTGTGTGCATGTGCATGCATGTGTACATATGTCTACTGTGTCTGTATGTGTCATACGTATGATTACTGTGAATATATGTGTGTGTGTGAATATCTGTTTATGCACATGTGTGCATATGGAACGGGTTAACATGACCCCTGGAGGCAAACATACGCAAAAAATTGGTCATCCTAGGCCCTACGGTTTTCAAGATATTCACAGAAAACTGTTGGTGTACGGTCACTAAATGTACACATAAATTAATTTATTGTATGGTCCCCCATGAACGAAAGTCCACGAAACTTGGCATGCATTCAGAGGGTGTCATAATGATCCTACACCTTCAATTTTGTGCAGTTTTGACCATGTCAGCCATGACCGTGGCTGACATGGTTTTTTGCTTTTTATTTTTTAGGTGGCGCTATACATGAATTGAGTGGTAATGGGATGGGTTGACATGGCCCCTTAAGACAAACATACAAAAAAAGGTGGTCCTCCTAGGCCCTACGGTTCTCGAGATATTCACAGAAAACTGTGTCCGGCCACCTACAGGCCAGTTGGTGTACAGTAAGTAAGGGATAATTCCCGATGAGGTGTCCATTATCAGAAATAAATGGACGACGCGGAGGCGTGAACCGTCCGACGCGAAGCGATGCTTCCGCAAAGTCCATTTATTTCTGATAATGGACGCATCGAAGGGCATTATCCCGTTTATACCATGGTCACTTACAAAATAAATAAATATGAAATCAATTATTAATACTAAATGAGTTTTAGAGCTAAAATCGTTAGTTTTTTCAGCTGTTTACAGTTGATTCCATTGTTGCGAAGCCTGCCTCCAGGCTCAACCGTCGTCCTACTATCGTTGTTATAGTTACCATTCATAAGCATTGATATGGAACGGCGATTAAACTTTTTTTTACCAGATCTACTTCATAGGTGTAGTATATCACTTTTTAAACGACACCCTTTTCAACCTAGACCATGGTATAACATAATTTAATTTATTGTATGGCCCCCCATGAACGGAATTCCACAAAACTTGGTGTGCATTCAGAGAGTGTCATAATGATCCTACACTTCCAATTTCGTGCAGTTTTGACCATGTCACAGATACCTGCGATTACAACACCTCATTTTTACTTTTTTGTTTTTAACTAGATGGCACTATACATAAAATGAGTGGTTATGGAATGGGTTGACATGGCCCCTTAAGATCAACATACAAAAAAAGGTGGTCCTAAACCCTACGGACCCTACGGCGCTTCGCGGCGGTCATAATTATATATCTACCTTTTCTCCAGAAAGCCTGATCATCACTGCTCTCTGTGTTGTGAAAATCATCATGGTAGTTATTAGTCACAGCAACTGCTCCATTTGTGTCGTCCTTCATTGCCAGTGTTAGAAGCTAGACGGACAAACAAGCAAACACATGCAGAGTATTATACATTAGCCATAAAGGATGATGGAGACCATAGTCTGTGCATTCATATTGTGTAAAAAGACCAGGTCCGCACAGATGAAAGTGTTTGTTAACTGTCTTAATAACTGGAACAAAGGTCCACAGAAAGTTATTAAGTACACATTTTATTAAAAACTCATCCACTTGCAAGGTTGTTTAGGTCTCCCAAGAGAGAAATTTGTTTCAGATAAGGGTAAAGGCTAAATAAAGCTTGCTTACTTGCTTGCTTAAATGCTTGATTGATTGATTGATTGATTGGTTGGTTGGTTGGTTGGTTGGTTGGTTGATTGATTGCTTGATTGTTTGATCCAAAGACTCTTGCATTACAGGGAATCTACATTTTTATCAGAAAATGGGCTCTCTTTCATGACAGAAACACACTTGATGATGCAATTGTACTTTATTAAAGCAACACCAAAGCACTTTTCCTCTGGCGCACGCACGCTATTTGTTTATCCAGCACCGGATTTGCAAATAACGTCCACAGACAAGGATGAGTATGTTGCATGATTTTATGAAAGTATGTATTGAAGTAAGTCAAATTTGTAGTTTCTTATTTCTCATTCCATCAAACTACAGACCCGCTATTTTGCAAAATTGCATATTGCGGTTATAGCGAAGCGAATGCAGAAGTGCCGTTCACCCTGTTATGAGTTGATGAACCACTGAAACAATTTTGGAAACATTATTTTAAGGTACAAAAAACTCTTTGGTGTTGCTTTAAATACAATCCAGGCCAATCCTATCTTTGTCTGCATATCATTTGTTTCAAGCAGATTTCATATTTATTTAACATACAGTCAGTGTGCTATCCTACTCAAAATTATTATAAAGAATGGTGTGTACATTGTCAAGTAAGTGGAAATGTGCATGTTGGCTGTTTTCTAATCCTCCCTATAAAAATGAACATGATTGGGGAACTGAGACTTTTGACTCATAATGATATAAGATGTGTGTGTGTTTTTTCCCCACCCGAGGGGAATCGCAGGTCAAAGAATTTCCCTTATAGCTGACATATTTTCACATGATCTTATGATAACAAAAGTTAGAATGCTAACTAGCAGTTGGCGATGTCATGCCTTCTACATTTTGCAGATTGGTCCATATGTGTTGAATTGCCTGGGCAGCTATAGGGGGAACAGTTCATCTTACCTTTCATGACTATAAACCTTTGTGAATTTGAACATAACATTAAAAACTAGGGCTGTCAAGTGACTAAACAAATAATCTAATTAATTACATACTCTGTGATTAATTAATTTAAATTAATCGCATGCATCCATTTTTGCTATAAAACATATTTTAAAAACAATTTTGGCAGATGAGTGAATCAATGAAGCGCCAAACAAACATCACAGACTTTAAAGTTCAACGTGTCTCTCTTTTATTATAATTTTCCCCTTGGTGCAGGCATCAGTGTAGTGCCTGGTGTCAGATTTTTAGCATGATAAATGCCAATGACTGAAGTTTCCACTCACTGTCAATATCATCAAGAGGTGTGCTAAGGAAATTCCTTACTGTAGAAATAGTAGAGAATGGTGCTCCTGTCAACAGGAGTGGTCTGGGCATTTTTTAAAAGTAGGCTAAATGTTTCATTCACAGGACCAAGCAGTGCTTTCTCGTCTGTCTCCTAGAGTCACTGTAGCCAGATTGCACTGGGTCAAATGTCACTATGAAATGTGATTCAGCGTTATTTTTTTAACGTGTTATTCTTTCTGTAAATAATTAATCAAAATTAACACATTATTTTGACAGCCCTATCAAAAACTAGTACTAGTACTAGTACTAGTACACTACTACTATATCTCCATATTGTTCTCAGAAAAAAAATCAGTTTGTCCCCATGGAGCAATCCATAGAGTTTCATGTAAATTCTTGTGATAGAACATTTACTGAAATTACTTGGCTACAAATTTGACAGTTTTTATCATTTTACAATTTTCAAAACATTTCAACTCTTCCGAACTCTAGCATCAAATATTTCTAACACAATTATGACAAAGACACTGTCATGTTCTGAGTGTCACAATAACTACAGAACCTAACATCAGTGCTAAATAAACACTATCGTCAACATAGAGTATGAATACCATTGTCTTACATAGACACAGCAAGGCAAGGGAGAATACTCACCTGGACTGGACTGGTGCTTAACTTCAGCTGGGTGACTCGATATGTGACTAGATATGTATGTGTTTGTGTGTGTGTGTGTATGTGTATGTGTGCGCGCGTGTGAGAGACAGAGTGCAAGTGGAGTGTGAGCAAAATGACAGTGCCAATGTGAATCTTGCCCTTTGAGCAGTATCGTTTGTGCATGAGTATGCACACCATACTTCTGGTAAACCAGAAACAGAAGATCAGGGTGAACTATTGCAAAACTATTATGTATTTGTATTGGTATTGATATCCACAAATTTAAGAATATGTGCTAGCATTGATGTAAGCCTGTTGCATTTAGTAATTAATGAGATACCAGTCGTTTGGTTGTGTGTTTATATGCACTTAGAAATGCCCTTTGAGTTGTAAATAAAGTGTGTGTGTGTTTAACTTCAACCTAAAATCAACAGGGCAAAATCCTCACAGAAGTTTTTAGTTTTTTTTTGCTCTCTGTCCTACTCTCTTAAAACAAGAAAGGGCAAGACACAATCGCGAATGTAAAGAGAATAGGTTGCCAAAATTGAGATAAAGACTAGACTGCGAGAAATACCGGACTATTGTGCCGTTGGACAAAGTAGCACAATAGTCATAATGTAATGGTATCAAAGTTAAGAGAATGTGAATGTATGAGGTTATGTAGGCTATAATAATAATAATAATAATAATAATAATAATAATAATAATAATAGTGTGTGTGTGTGTGTGTGTGTGTGTGTGTGTGTGTGTGTGTCTGCGTTATAATGTAACATGGCCAATTGTCGCGTTATAAGGCTACAAGCCAACGGGAAGCACTTCTATAAGAGTATAAAATATGATTTTTCCCATCAATGCTAATAAGGATAGATGTCCAGAAAATGTTTTGTTAAACAATTTAAGTGGTTAAAACTTTTGCATACTGAATGTGTTTGTGTGCGTGTGTGTGTGTGCGTTATAATGTAACATGGCCAGTTGTTGCGTTATTAGGCTACAAGCCAACAGGAAGCACTTTATTATTTCACTAAATTAAATTGTGTTGCATTTGGAAAACAATAATGTGTGCCTACGTGCAACAATCGACAGCATATTATTAATCAACTTCAGTTCACCCTAACCAACAGAGCATCTTCTTTTCAACATAGGCCTCCTTCGAGTAGGCTAGAAGTCGCAAAGGTATGTGAACCAGTAGTATGGGGGGCCACTACGCATACACACTGGCGACCACAGTTTACCCCCAAACACCACCCCTCTGGGAAGAAGATGGAATTCTTCAGACGTGGCAAATGCGAAGCTCCTAACTTTCGTCTCTTTCAAGAACTTTCCTTGGCCGCAGGGGCCAGATTTTGAGAAGATTCCTTCTCCATTTGTCTTTCCCTGATAGGCTGTACGGTTATAGGTTTAGTGCCTTGACTGGCTATGAGCCCGTCACTCAAAAAGTATGCGCTGTGATTGGTTGTAAAACGAGAAGCGATGTCTGCTGCTTCTTGTTGACAAAATTGTTCTATTCCCAGATTACGCGAGAGTTCTGAGAGAGGAGCAAAAAAGGGTGTCCTGAGCTCATCGGCTCCCAAGTAGCTACCGAATCACCGGGAAACTGGGGACCTCCCGTCTCACGGCAGCGCGGAATATCGATATAGAAGCAAGCAATGGATCTGTCTCTTTTGGCTGTGATTTGTGCATCTATGCTGGGCTGTATCGGCCACTCATCGGCTGCTGATAGGAAAAAAATGTCTCCAGGTATGTAACCCCGCTACAACAGTCGCTCAAACGGTGATAAGGTTTGCCACTTTCAGTGAATGATCCTACCCTTAGACTACTCACACTTCTTACCTTTGACTTGCCTGCATACAACCTTTTTGTTAGTAGTACCTAGGCTACATGCCCTCCTTAATTAGCTAGCTTAATTGCAAAACACGCATTAAACTAAATCACCAGCTAGCGTTTACTCTGTCTAGGGGTAACATTAGGCACTCAGAAGGCTGGCAGACTAGTTAGATGGATACGTTATACTGATTAATTTGTCGATTATATATCCTACATTGGTTAACCAATCTTAATTACTGGGCTACTTGGGTGAACTTCGTAAAGCTAAACGCAAGGGACGGGTGTTTATCGCTTTTACTGTGCTTCATACATATGCTTGAACTCTTTTGACCTCTTGTAGACCATCGTATTCTCTCCACCGTAGCCTATATCTCCATGTGCGTAATGTTGCTATGTCCTTTTTGGGTGCAGTAGTAGTCTTTTCACCAAACTTTCCATCTCAGGTTCTTCAGTATAATATCCACAACTTCATTGAGCAGTTTTCCTCGCCCACGGATCCATTCGATCTCCCAGCGTGACGCGTCGGGAACAATTTACACCAATTAACGGCATCGTTTTAATAATGTAGTTATCAGTTTGTTATTAATGTCAATTACGACTTTCGCGTCTTTTCCGAGACAAACCTGGTGCTCTCCCGGCCGTGAACCCAACATAACTAGCATAGTTAGTACAATGGCTTTATTGATTCACACATGGATAGGCAACATATTGTCAGCATGCTTAACCCAGCTGTAGCGTAGTCTTGTGAGTTCAACTTCTAGAAAGTTCCATGGGGTTGGACATTTGAGGGTTCTCTCTATTCAGGACATCACGTGCTTAGGTGAACGAGGAAGAGAGGGAATGCATTTCTTTATCTATTCTACACCATTTGGAACTTATCTCCAGATTTAGCGGTTCCAAACATTTTCTGTGAACCACAGTGGGGACAGGAAATGGATTAGTAGCCCTTTCTCAAGCTCCCACCCCCTCATCTCATTTCTCCTGCTTCTCCACCCTCCTCATTCTAGCTGCTTAATTCTGCACGTCTCTATCTTTCTTATTTTACCATTGCTGTATTTTCCCATTCATTTGCTTTCTCCTGCACTCTCTTTTTATTTTTCCTGAGTCTCTTGTTATTGTAGCACACCCACCTACCCCCTCCATCAGAATACAGTTGTATCAGGAAGTTAGCTGTGCCAGGCCTACACCAACAACGTGCAATTAATAAAGAATATCAAGTATTACAATGCATATGTAAGTGTTTTGTTCTGTCTTTGATTTCTCTCTCTCTCTCTCTCTCTCTCTCTCTCTCTTTCCCTTTCTCTTTCTGAAACACATGCCTGCACATACCCACACATACATACTGTGTCACTCTTCTTGTATGGCTTTTGTAGAAAACTTGTTGGTGATCACAGCCGCCACAGAGGAAACAGATGGCTTCAAACGATTCATGAGAACTGCCAGAGAGTTTAATTATACTGTGAAGGTAATTCCATTCTGCTCGCATACACACAACATAAAGGAGAAAATATGGTGTAGATAAGTATTTGCACACACACACACACACACACACAGTTTTCTCACTACATTTCATTTCAAGAAAATACCTGAGAAAATACCTTCATATCTTAAGGGCAGTATAATATATTTAATTTAGGTGTTCTCAATCCATCTCCTGGAGCTATTTTGCTCTGTGTTTCCAACCTGTTTTTGATCTGCATGTTAACTAACATCATGATGCAAATATTCAAGAGCATTACATTGATCAGCTGCACATGACACAGGGAGAGATAGTAAACTGAGAGTAAACAGCTGCTTAAGGTTAATTGTAACTTTTTAGAACAAGAAACAAGACATTTGAAGAGCCTATGACCTATGTCACCTATGAAGTCTGTTTCTGTCTGAGCATGAATGTTTAAAGTGATGGTGGAGTCTACAGCAGCGTGTGTGTGTTTGTGTGTGTGTTTGTGTGTGTGTTTGTGTGTGTGTGTGTGTGTGTGTGTAGGTGCTTGGCCTGGGTGAGGAGTGGAAAGGAGGTGATGTGGCGCGCACTGTAGGTGGAGGTCAAAAGGTGCGCTGGCTGAAGAATGAACTCCAGAAGCACGCCGACAAAGAGGACCTCATCATCATGTTTGTGGACAGGTCAGTACATTTTGTTTCTGCTAACATACGCAGGAGACCATAAATACTCCTCTATATGTTGTATGAAGAACAGAATGGAAACATTTATAAACAAAATGGTTATATTACAGGAAGTATAAGTTACCATTCCCATAGAATACTTCCCAAATGGGGTACTTTGTTTAGTTGGTAATAGGGTGGGACAGTGGTGTTTAAAACCTTCACCATCTCGGGTTTGTGTCTCAGATGGTGTTTCCATTTCTGGATGGAAGGGCTAAGAAAGATTGATAAATGATATCACAGAGAAAGTCATTATTTGAGATACAAAAAGATCAGAACAATGTGCAGATTGAGGGATTGACTGTTACCATAAGGGTACCAGTAGTGCATGGCACTTCATAAGTAAGCTCTGGGGGAAATGTAGTGTCGGTGTGTGACCTCATTTTCTTTCTTCACTTTTGGTGTGTGTGCGTTCTTGTCTCTGATTGTATTATATAATGGGGTGTCTGTCCTTATTATTTTATCTGTCTTTTCATCCCTCTCATATTCCCCCATTGTGATTGTGTGTGTTTGTGCGTGTTTCATTGTGATTGTGTGTGTTTGTGTGTGTTTCATTGTGACATTGAGAGAGCTAGCAACACAACTCCTCCCTTTATTCACAATGCACTTTTTATCTACCTGTAACATTACACCTGACTCACTCAACCTGACACACACACACACACACACACACACACACACACACACACACACACACACACACACACACACACACACACACACACACAGTCAGTCTTTTACAGTCATGCTGGATCATTGAGCCCAGCCCGCCCCAGTTTCTGATACAATGCAATAACTAGGCTATCCCTAGTAGCACTGATAAATAAAGGGGATATAGCCTAGGTACTGGTTCTTTCATTTGACTTGACATTGATTTATTGTGTTCATTTTATATTCAGTAGTGTTTGAAACTGACAGTAGTTTGTGGAGTTTTATATACTGTAACATTTAGTGATTTAGTGGTCTTTTTTTAATCCCTGAATGTTATATAACATAACTACATATAGATACATAACTACATATAGATAGATAGATAGATACGTAGATACATACATACATACATACATACATATATACATACATACATACTACTTATGTGGTGTGCAGAGGTAAACATCCAACTAACACAGGCTATTCTTGTCTACCTTTTGTTAAATCACGTTACAGCCAGTTTAAGTCCCTGTACCGCTTCCACCACAGTTTTACACACACAATACATTAAGCTTGTCCACATGGTTATCAATGTATAGTTAGCTACCTATTACATCATGTTTGATACATTTAGCGTTATTATGAATGAAGTCTGTGCATGGAGATCGAATACCAGCCGCTGCTTAGTTTTCCTGTAACAGTGAAGATCACGTTTGTACTTTGCTAGTGTTGCTGTTGCTGGTATAAGAATGAGTGTGTGTTCACATTCCAGTCAGTCTGTCATCTGGAAACATCTCACGTTCAGTCCGCTCTCTCGCACTGAATTACAGCCCTGAAATTACACTCTTGCACAGTTAGGAGAGAGAAGAAGTCGATCCAGGCACATGGTAAGGGTTCTGCTGGCTATGATGCCTTATTGGTGACACCACGTGCACGTGTAAATGACTGGGTGAGCCTGGAAGGTCTTGAAACGGAACTTGAAACTCTTCTTCCTCTCCTCCTCTTTCTCTCCCTCCCTTTCTCTTCGACCCACCCTGTCATACTTATGCTCTCTCCTTTCATGTTACTTTCTATATGGAGTGCCACTCTATAATTAGTTTTCATGGCGTTTTTTTAGTAACACCCCACCCGTTGCGGGTGCATGGCACACACACACACACACACACACACACACCAAACACACATAATGATGCACATGATGATGCTGTGTATTTAAAGAAGCACTATGCAGGTCTGGTTATTCCTTCGCTGTTTCTGGGTTTTCGCCTGTTTTTCTCCGTGGAGAAGCGATAGGAGGAGATGAAGCACCCACCAAATGACCCAGAAAATGTTGTAGAACCATCAGAACGACTCTCATCCTGCATAATTAAGCTGCATTTTAATCAACCTGCATTTTTGCTAAAATTGTTGCATAGTGCTTCTTTAACTACACACTTGGTTAGCCTCATAATTACTAAAATTATGTTATAATTTAATATAATTATAATTAATTAATTATAATTAATTATAAAATTAATGTAAAATAAATAGACAGTGGGTATCTAAAAATAAAATCATACACCACAGTAGCAGCACAATATATTGAAACAAAATATGGACTATCTTTCTAATTATTTTTAATCTGAGGAAGTAGCACATGTGGATTTACACGTGGTTAAGTCTTTATTGGGTGTTCTCATGCATCATTTGCATTTGTAATAGTCGATTGATGTAAGGGTTTGAGACCTGGTCCAGTAAACATCTCTCTCCCCCTCCATCTTCTTCTCCTCTGTAGTTATGATGTGATCTTTGCAAGTGGGCCTAAGGAGCTGCTGCAGAAGTTCTCCCAGCTGGGTCACAGGGTGGTGTTCTCCGCCGAGGGCTTCTGCTGGCCTGACCAGCGCCTGGCCCCTAAATACCCGCCTGTCCTCAATGGCAAGCGCTACCTCAACTCTGGAGGTAGGCACACGCACACGCACACACACACACACACACACACACCGTTTATTTGTAGATCCCTACATTTCTTTCTAATAAATTAATAGGCAAATCAACACAGGCTCAGGCCTAGTTGAAAGCTGACATGAGAAAGAAAAAAAATAAGTTGAAAGTCTCTTGCACCATATGTTTTATTTGAATAGGATTGCTAAATATGTCTAACCTGGCCCTAGCCAGATGAATGTCGTTCCGCTTAGCTCCGCCTAGCTTCACTCACATCCATCTGGAACCTCTTCCATTGAGAGTGATTTCTCCAACCAACTTTATGGTTTAGCCAATCAGGACGCAGGGCGGGAGTTTCATAGATGTGACATAGCGTAGAAGCGACTGTGAGACTTATCAGCGTCACGGGTTGGCTTCGATGTGAGTGGTTGAAGTAGCACGTCAATAGATGACGGAGAGGTGGCTTATTCAATCATATGCAAGCATTTTTTGATTAGGTCCAGCCTTCTGAAGCAACACTTCAATGGATCGGTTCCAGATGGATGAGTGGAGCTAGGCGGAGCGAAATTCATCTGGCTAGGGCCAGGTTAAAATATGTCACAATGAAATCTAAAATGTACATTTGTATCTGTGAACAGGTTTCATTGGCTATGCTTCTGACCTCTATAATATTGTGAAGCAGTGGAAGTTAAAAGATAATGATGATGACCAGTTGTTCTACACCAGGATCTACCTCGACAAAGAACAAAGAGTAAGATAGTTTGTTTGTTTCTGTGTGAGCATCTATGTGCAGTTGAATGTAGCCTGTATGCAGCCTGTATGCATACATTACATATGTGTATGTGTCTGACTCTCTGTGTATCTTTTCTCAGACACGGTTTAACATGACACTGGACCACCGCTCTCATCTGATTCAGAATCTCAATGGTGCCCTTGGTGAGAAAAAATGCGCTCTCTCTCTCTCTATCTCTATCTCACACACACATATTCACACTCAATGTACAGATACAAATACAGGAGGTTATGCACAAACGTACACATACATGCCAGTACTTGACTCATAGACCTATCCCAGACCCACAAATTGGACTTCAACAACCACGCCCCATATTGACCATATTGAACTGACCTTAGTAATTATTTTTGCAGAGGAGGTGGTGCTGAAGTTTGAGAAAGCTCGTGTACGTGCTCGAAATGTGGCCTATGACACACTTCCTGTCATCATCCATGGTAACGGACCAACTAAGGTAAACAAATAACAAACTATTTGTAATAAGCTAAAGCACATCAAACAAACAGGCAGAGTGTTTGTTTATTATCATTTAAAGTCTGATTTGTTGCTGCTGTGTGTTCCTTCAGTTGCAGCTGAACTACCTTGGTAACTACGTTCCGACTGCCTGGACATATGAGAATGGTTGTGGAACCTGTGATGATGACCTCCTCTACTTCAATGATGTGCCGGTGTGTTAGTGTGCTTGGTTTGCTTGTGTGTGTGTGTGTGTTTATGAATGTGCTAATGAAAATAAAGCTAAGAAAATGTAACAGTAGTTCTCTTGCAAAAGATGTAAATATGGCGATAACATTTTGAACCCTCTACACTTTTAGAATCAGATGGAGCAATAACCACTTTGTATAAAATATGTATTATTGTAAGCATGATTATACAAAGGGACAGTGAATTCTGCAATAATATCTTGACCCATGTGTGTGTGCGCGTGTTTTCAGGATGAAGAAATGCCAATAGTTCACATTGGTGTGTTTATCGAGCAGCCGACTCCATTCATGGAGGAGTTCCTTGAGCGTCTAGCCACCCTCAACTACCCACACTCACGCCTGCGTCTGTTCATACACAATAACGTACGTACACACTCAACTACCCACACTCACGCCTGCGTCTGTTCATACACAATAACGTACGTACACACTCAACTACCCACACTCACGCCTGTGTCTGTTCATACACAATAACGTACGTACACACTCAACTACCCACACTCACGCCTGCGTCTGTTCATACACAATAACATACATACACACTCAAGCACTTCAATAATCCTCTGATCAATCTATATATGGTAATATAACTCTTTTCTAAAATAGGCCTTACTTCATTGTATATACAATTTAGGCACACAGTACTCACACAGATATTCATTCAATTTTGCTAAATTGCCCATGTGCTTAGCAATCTTTCAATCAATCAATTTTTGTGTTGCTGACCTTTGTTTGTGTGTGTGGGTGTGGATGTTTGCATGTGTGGGTGTGTGTATAGGTGGTGCATCATGAGCGACACATTGAGCAGTTCTGGGCCCGTCACCGTTCTCTGTTCCCCTCGGCAACCATCATTGGCCCAGAGGAGAACATGCAGCAGGCTGTGGCCAGAACCCAGGCAGTGTGAGTTCTCCATTAAACCCATACTAAACTTGGACTCCAACAGTGCTACAGCTTAAACCCAAACTAAACCTATATTGTTGCAATACTAACACTTAAAGCTAAGTACTTATACTAAAGTTATGGTTATGGTAATTGTATTTAGCAGAATATGAACCTTACAATAGCTAAAATGAACAGTAAACAGTTTTTAGAAGTTGGCCAACATTAAGCAAACTAGTAACAATAACATTTACATTTACATTTATTCATTCGGCAGACGTGTTAATCCAAAGCGATTTACAGCAATAGAATAACATTTAAGGATTTTAACAAGCTACAAAGCTACAGCTACAGCAATAGAATAGCATGTAAGCTACAGTGCAGAGGAGACTATAGCTAGGAATTACCACTGCATCTGTCAATACTAGTACTAGAGGATAGGATTGCCTACATATTAAGTACCAGTCTCACACACAGAGAAGCACACACATATACAAAAGCAAACGCACACGTGCACACACTCATTTACATACACAAAAGTTGCTCAGTGTTCAGTGTCTCTCTCAGCCAAGGGGTCCTTGGGCTGAAAAAGGTTGAAGACCCCTGGAGTAGGAGATGGAGACAAATTAACAAGGGTGATTTATTTTTGCAGAGAGAATGTGCAGGGCTGAGCGGCGGTCATATTTTGTACCACTTTGCGGTACATCTAGTTTTTAAAGCAGGCATCCTTGAGGGCACATAATTGGGATACAGGTTTTCTACAGAAATGGCATGTTTTGAACAGGCACTGCACTAGTCAATAATAAAAAATAAACAAATGGCAATAATGAAAATAAACAAACTTATACTAAATACATGTACCAAACCTGGAGCCCTGTTACTCTTCCACTGTTCAAAAATTGTCAGCCTCTTAGAGCCAATCACATGTAAAACTAGTCTAATTGTTGCACTGTTAAAAATACTGCCCTTATGCAGTATTCTACCATGCTGCACATCTTTACCAGGGATTATGGGAAATCTTTGGGATTATGATTTGGGATTATGTGTGTGTGTGTGTGTGTGTGTGTGTGTGTGTGTAGGGAGGCCTGTAAGAAGGACCCCAGCTGTGACTACTACTTCAACATCGACTCTGAGGTGGCTCTGATCAACCCTGATATCCTGCGCATCCTCATCGAGGAAAACAAGTACGGCCCCTGACTTCCCCCCAACTCTGTCCACCCACCTCCTTTAGGGAGTGACCACTGACCTCTGCCACTCTCCATACCCACACACACATTAACTCCACACACTCATACACACCTACATCCATACACCTTCACTCACACATAGCTATACCTACATTAAATGAGTGGAAAAAACTGGAACTAGTATCTCTTGATATCTCTCTTTCTTTGATGACTTGAACGAACAATGACCCATGTGTATAGAGAGCTCTTCTAGATGATAGTCTGAAGTGTCTGAAATGAGCCGGTATGCCTAGTGTAAATTGTGTCAACCTCAAATCTTTTTTTTTTTTCTGTCTCTTCTCTCTCTCTCTCTCTCTCTCTCTCTCTCTCTCTCTCTCTCTCTTTCCCTCCCTCCTTCCCTCCCTCCCTCCCTCTCAGGCCTGTGATTGCTCCCATGCTGTCTCGCCACGGGAAGCTCTGGTCCAACTTCTGGGGCGCTCTGAGCCCGGAGGGTTTCTACTCACGCTCTGAGGACTACATTGACATCGTCCAGGGCAAACGAGTGTGAGTCCCTCCCTCCTGCCCGCCCCGTATGTGTGTGTGTGTGTGTATGTCTGGATGTGTTTATCAGCGTCACTGCAGCAATGTCACAGGCAAATCATAGTTAGCCTGTTGAAGTCAAAGTACCTTTTATTTCCAAAAATATTCCCCACGTCATGTCAGTTTCCCTATGGCTTTTTGTGGGTTTTGAGGAACAATGTGTATGTGTTAGCGGCCTGGATTATTTACTTAATTGATCTGTGTGTGTGTGTTTGTTTGTGTGTGTGTGTGTCTTGCAGTGGCGTGTGGAACGTGCCTTACCTAACTCAGGTATACCTGATCCAGGGCTCCATACTCCGCTCACGCCTCAAGGCAGTCAGCATCTACCAGCAGGATGGCACAGACCCAGACATGGCCTTCTGCCGTTCTGTCCGAGACCAGGTGAGTGTGTGTGTGTGTGTGTGTGTGTGTGTGTGTGCTTGTAGTCCAGCTCAATACTGTATAAAAAAACTTCTCCCTCACATATCCGGCCGATTTTTACAGTACATGGATCTTGATCGCTACACGTTGCCAACAGTGGCGGCTGGTGGTTAAAAAAATAACGGAGGAAGGAATGTCTGCTTGATTGGCGTTAGTGGCAAATGTGAGGTTGTGATGGTGTTTGGTGGCATATGTGAACAATAGAGTATGTAGGCCGCCTACCCAGACACATTTATAGCAGCAGTATGTACTATGCCAGTTAAAATGCTACAATGTTGTGCAATAAATGCTGTTCTGACATTGACATGTAAATTTAGGTCTGGGAAGTCAGGGAAGATATGTAGGTCTAGTTATGAAATACTGTTTTCCAGATGTGCAAAATTACGGAAAGTCTGGAGGTTTTGCTCAGTGTAATACATTGGCAGAAAAGTCTATAATAATAAAAATAGACACTTGTTTTATAAAACCATGTAACTATTTACCATTAAAAATAGAGCTTAAATGTGGTTATTTGTAACATGCTATTGTTTTTAAAGCCAAATCGCTATAATTTAAAGACAGGTTGTAGTAGCTAAGTGGGAATTTATGAAAGCATACTCGAAAGGCAAATGTTATTGAAGACGTCATTAAAGGAATGCATCATGGTCTGAAACATTCATTAACAATGTTACCATCCAAAGATACATTTAGAACGGTGAAAACAAGAACATAACAACAAGAACCTTATTTAACAATTGTTTAGTTAAGGCATAACTTGGATGATTATAACAACGCATAAATATCCAAAACTGTTTTATCACCAAGTGAACTGTCCACGTATGTGACAGGCCAGCAGTAGGCTATGGCTGATTGTTTTCTGTGCTAACGTTACCAGTTAGCCATGAGTAGCCTATTTGTCTGACTAGCATTCAGTAGCCTACACTTACCATCTTGTTTTGGAATATGAATGTTTGCTTCCTTTTGTCTTCCTACTTTGATAAACATTATCAGTGTATTTGAATGTATAAAAGATTTGAGATTGTCCTCTGATTCCATTGTACTGTTTATTTCACGAGCAAAAAACAAGCTTTCCGTTCAACATAAGATTCGTAGTTTGACTGCAGATAACCTTCTTGAACCGTTGCCGCTAAAAACAGCACCCCCTATCGCAATTGAAAATTACTGTACGGAGGAGCTTCCTCCCTTGGCCATTGAAAACGACGTGATTCACGAGCCGCTGGGGTCCGAGGCGTTTATAATGGACTTCAATGAGGGGCTTGAGGAGGAAGCTCCTCCATACAGTAATTTTCAATTGCGATAGGGGGTGCTGTTGGCATTTTGACCTAGGGGAACGATTTTGTTCATTCAAAGTGTTAAAAATAGTAATATTAACAGTAATTTATCAGATTAGTAATTCACTTTATATATTTTTTATTTTTCTCTGAAATTTTAGGGAGGGTGTTCCTCCCTTTCCTCAATGAAGGAGCCTCCTCTGGTTGCCAAGTACTGTCGATAGGGAAAATAATCGGTGCTACCGAGCTGGAATAGTTGCAGCCAATGGCCAGTACTCCCATTGAGCTACAATGCTAGGTCTGTAAATATAAAATGTAAATGAGGTTTCTAGGCCAAGTATACTTGTGTATACAAGAAATTTGGTCTTTGCATTTATCCCATCCGTGAATTAGTGAACACACAGAGCACACAGTGAACACACAGTGAGGTGAAGCACACACTAATCCGGAGCACTGAGCTGCCTTGCTACAGCGGCGCTGTAGGGCACTTGCTACAGGGCACTTCAGCCATTCCCACATCTAAATGTGCCTTTTTTGCCTCTTAACAGACTCAAAATGTTCGGTAGCACTGATTTTGGTCATTATTTTTCCTATCGATAGTACTCGGCAACGTCTAGCGATCAAGATCCATGTAAAAATCGGCTGGATTTCTCCTTTAAGGCCTATTGGTCAGGTTGTCTGTTATCCAGGTCACAAGTTGACATATATATATATATATATATATATATATATATATATCTCAGAGTTTCCGCTTGAAAAAAATGTTTCATTTGGAAAACGGGAGACAGGCTATGTAGCTTAAAGTATGACATAATCAGGCAGTATAGAATGCAACCCTAACCCTGCAGATCATAGAGAAAGCATGCTTTGGGAACAGAACACAGTTGCATGTCCAGTGTACCATGGGTCTGTCTAGACGGAGAAGTGTCTGGTGCAGCCGCACCCCCCGCACCTCCACTTCCAACGTCACTGAGTCCGACAGATACGCCCGACACTTCTTTTTCTCTGGTAGTGGTGGAGATGACCGGACATCTGAGGCTTCAGGCATTACCAATTTATCATCATCCATCGTGTCTGGCCTCTAAAAATATTTAAGGCTGCCTGGGCCTGGCCATATTTGAACCATTGATCACTCATTCGTTCGTTGTTAAACAAAAGTTTTAAGCGTGCACTTCCTATTTGAAATGCAACATGCGTGTTGTTTAATAACTTTCAAACGGTAGAGTCTGTTCCTTTAAAACAGAGCCAAAGGACGACATTTTAGGCTTATTCTCAAATTCAGATTGTGATTCAGATTGTGTTAGGGGGACGTGATTATTAGCCAATTTCAATCGGATAATTTGACCGGAGAGACACACACACACACACACATACACACACACACACAGATAGTTATAGGCAATAGGCAAAAATGTTGGTACGCATGAGCATTTGCCACAAAAATGTTCATGAAATAAAAACAATTGGATCAGCATTTAAAGAAGTGCTGATTTTGTCTGTTTTGTCCTGGAGTACCCACGTCACTACATGTGCATGCATGCAGGAAACACTGAATAGAGAGCATGTATTCATAGGAGTTCCTAAAAGTGAAATAGTTGGTTGGTGATTGATGTTGTTGTGTTGTGCAGGGGGTTTTCATGTTTGTGTCAAATAGAGACGAGTTTGGGCGCCTCATCTCCACCACCAATTACAACACCACCCGGCTCCACCCAGACATGTGGCAGATCTTCGACAATCCTGTGGTAAGAAATAACACGTGCTGTGCATACCCTCACATACGTACATACCCACTCCCATGCGTACATACCCATTCCCATGCCCACATACCCACTCCCATGCGCACATACCCACTCCAATGCGAACATACCCACTCCCATGCCTACCCACTCCCATGCCTACATGCTGTGCATACCCACTCCCATGCATACACTCCCATGCGTACATGGTCTCAGTGTCATACCCACTCCCATGCGTACATGCTCTCAGTGTCATACCCACTCCCATGCGTACATGCTCTCAGTGTCATACACTCCCATGCATACATGCTGTGCACACCCACTCCCATGCGTACATGCTCTCAGTGTCATACCCACTCCCACTGGCGCCTTAATGCAGGGGCTTACCTGGGCTTCAGCCCAGGGGCCTCGACCAATGAGGGGCCTCCTAATAATAATAATGATAATCAATAATAAACGGCGTGTCTGTATTCGCGGCGTCATTAGCCTACTCTGGAGCTAGCCTAAATAATTGAGCACATCGTAGCCTACTGCTCTACAATTAGGCTACATCCATGCAGAGGCCCCCTTTGTCTTCTCCAATTGTAAAGTGTAACAACATGTAACAAAACGTAATAAATCCCAACGGGTGTAGAGGAGCTAGAGGAGAGGCTGAAACTGACTGACAAACTTATCATACAAAATCACTGTTTATCCCCCGTAAGAAAACGGAACCCCCCGACACGACAAACACATGCACTTTTGAAAAGTTTTTGAACGTCCATATGTGTACCCATCTTTTAACTTAGCCTGCAGCCAGCGTTGTAAAAGTTCAACGCTTGTTTTCGTGCAGTAGGCTAGCCTTTTTGATAAGCGATGTCATGGGTTGGCTGACGTGATTCGAGGACTTTCTGTTCCTGTTTATGTAAAGATTTTGCATAGGCTCAATAATGATAGCTACACTGCATGTTATTAACCAAAAGCGCACGCTATGTAAATAGGCGGGGCAGATGATTATTTAATCATAATTGATATTTGCGGTTGGGGGGGGGGGGGGCGGGGGGGGGGGGGGGGCTTAAAAAATATATAGCCCAGGGGCCTCGGGTGGTATTAAGGCGCCCCTGCCCACTCCCATGCGTACATGCTCTCAGTGTCATACACTCCCATGCGTACATGCTGTGCACACCCACTCCCATGCGTACATGCTCTCAGTGTCATACCCACTCCCATGCGTACATGCTCTCAGTGTCATACACTCCCATGCGTACAGTACATGCTGTGCACACCCACTCCCATGCGTACATGCCCACTCCCATGCGTACATGCTCTCAGTGTCATACCCACTCCCATGCCTACATGCTCTCAGTGTCATACTGTACACTCCCATGCCTACATGCTCTCAGTGTCATACACTCCCATGCCTACATGCTCTCAGTGTCATACTGTACACTCCCATGCGTACATGCTGTGCATACACACTCCCATGCGTACAGTACATGCTCTCAGTGTCATACACTCCCATGCCTACATGCTCTCAGTGTCATACACTCCCATGCCTACATGCTCTCAGTGTCACCCACTCCCATGCCTACATGCTCTCAGTGTCACACACTCCCATGCCTACATGCTCTCTGTCACACACTCCCATGCCTACATGCTCTCAGTGTCATACACTCCCATGCCTACATGCTCCCATGCCTACATGCTCTCAGTGTCATACCCACTCCCATGCGTACATGCTGTGCACACCCACTCCCATGCGTACATGTCCACTCCCATGCTTACATGCTCTCAGTGTCATACACTCCCATGCGTACATGCTCTCAGTGTCATACACTCCCATGCCTACATGCTCTCAGTGTCATACACTCACATCAGTTTCACATACACATATTTATACGCTCACACTGAGCATATAAGTGTGGTCTATAAAGTGGGTCCACCCTTTACATTCTCCTTCACGATCATGTTTTTCCATGTCCACTTGTTTCCCTACCCTGTTTTTATTCTTCCTTCTTGTTCCCTCTCCCTTGCTTCCTCTATTTCCTAATTTGTCTTTCTATCTCTTTGTCCTGCAGGACTGGAAGGAAAAGTACATCCATGAGAATTATTCAAAGATCTTTGAGGAAGATGAGAAAGTGGTGGAACAGGTAAGAGCTCCCACAATGCATCACCCTGCCAGTAAGAGCTCAGTTCATCACAGAAGAGCTCAATCCGATTCCTTCACAGTAGCAGGCTTCATTTATTTTTGTAGCTAGTAAAAATGATTCACCAAATAAATGCATGAGTACTGGCATGAGGTTTTTACCTAGGGTTAAAATTTTACCAGTAAATTTGACCCTTTTGTTTTACACGTTAAATTGACACGTGTCAATGAATCCGGAATCTGTTGCAGGCCAATGAGTGTGAGAAGGATAGGGACTGGCCACTGTAAGTGGCAAATCTGTGAAGGGGGAGGGTCCTAGAGATAATCGAGCGTGCATAAAAGTCTGTGGGAAGGAGACAGATATCACAACCTGCTACGTGCGTCTGAACAATGAGCAAGCGAACTATTGACTCGTTCTAACGACCTGCGGCTAGTGTGCTAGTGCCAGAGTCTAGCAGGGGTGGCCAAACTACGGCCCGCCACGCACTTTAATCCAGCCCGCCGAGCATTTATTAAGTTATCATAGATCCGGCCCGCCACACACTTTAATCCAGCATTAGGTTATCATAGGTTGCTCGCTTTTTTTTCCCCCATCGATAGACAACGTTATGGTTAACTTTACTGCAAACTGCTTTACACTCTTCTTAGAGAACGTTTACAATGTCAATGTCAAAACGGCATGTTACATAGAGATGATATTCTTTGTAATCTCCATTGCAGCAGATCTAATTTACATTATGCTACTCCATTTAATTAAATAACCATGAAACAACAGACTGTCGCTGTCTAGGACCACCGAGCTGCTAATCGGCAGGGTCGCCCATCACGATTTCGGACAGTCTTGTTCTTCCAGGACAGTCTTGTTCTTCTCTCCAGACTGCCAGTGAATTCTCCGGGTTGGTCAGTTAGCTGCTAGCTGCTATAAAGAACTTTGTTGGCGTTGCATCGGTTGTGAAGACACAGCCGTGCTCAGTTTTCACGCGGGTCATCATTGCCTTTGGACATTTTCAGCCGGTTTGAAAATTGGACTAATTAACATGATTTTTTTTTTCTTTTTAAATTTATTTTATTTTTTACTTTTTATTTGTTAATTTGTTTGTTGTCTGTCTTGGTGTCACGGGTACGCTGGCGACTACGCCGCTCTGTCCAGCATCTTTTGTCTTTTTGTTATGTGTCTTGTATGTGGAGCGCTTTGTGTTGCACTCTGTGCATGTTAAATGCGCTATAAAAATAAAACTGACTTGACTTGACTTAATTGGGAACGCGTTTGAGTGCGCACAAGAGGGAGAGAGAGCGCGACAGGTTCCAGCTGGCTTGTGATTGTTGATAATTGAACTTTTAAAAGGAAATCGCGAAGGCAACATTAGTTCCCACTACTGACCATTTATAAATTGTGAGAAGGCACAGCCATAGGCACAGCACTAGCCATAGGCTATATTTGAGTGGCGCTGGCAAAAGAGTCTTAAAGTGACAGTGCACCATTTATACATAAATTAAACAGCATCAAATTAACAGTATTTCTTAAGAAATTAATTTTCTACAACAAAATTACTTTGTCATTATTATTATTATTATTAAATGATAAAAAAAAACGTCAGAGTGTCAGAGGTTTGTGTGGCGAGTGGCGAGAAAGGCCCACCATTTTCGGGAAGACTGGCTGTGAGAATTCAGCTGGTTAAAGGAAAATTCCGGTATTTAGCACTTTGAGTCCCTTTTCTGGTTTGTTTTGGATGAACTAGAGTGGTGGACACCGAAATTTTGACGATTGGTCCTGTCTTGACTTTTCTGACTAGTTTTAAATGGCCTTTTCTGCTTCAGAGTGGCTGCAACAGGCATGCACAAACATGTCCTAAAACAACTCTTATCGTCGTTTTCAAAACTGTGCAACTCACCAAGTGTTTTTTTTGGAGTGCTCTTATTTGACCTGGACTGAAGCAAGTTTTTTTTTAATTGTCCATGGTGTTGTGTTTTGATGGACAGCCTGGTGTTCATGTGGCTTGTGTTGAGCTCCACTTCTGATAGATGTATTGCTATGTGTTATGTCTTCTTTCCCTCAGCCGTGCCCAGATGTGTACTGGTTTCCGGCATTTTCTGAACGTATGTGTGACGAGCTGGTTGAGACCATGGAGGACCATGGTGAATGGTCCAATGGGAATCACAAGGTATGTATGTTTTCCTGGGTAGTTCTGTAACATTGCAGGTCTTTTTAAGTACAAGATTTTCTGTATGAATGTTGTTTGTATTTGTGTAAGCGTTTGTGTATGTGCATTGGTTTTTGTATGCACTATGTACTGTGTTTTTATTTGTGGAAATGTGTGCATGTATTTATTTACCAAAACCATTTAAGTGTGGGTAAGCTTGTACAGCTTCCCAGTGTTTATGAATGCAAATAACCATCTATTAACCCCCTCCCCCCCCTTATATGTTTGTGTGTGTGTGTGTGTATGCCAGGATGAGCGTCTAAGTGGAGGCTATGAAAACGTACCTACAGTAGACATCCACATGAACCAGATCCAGTTTGAGAAGGAGTGGCTCAAGTTCCTCAAGGAGTACATTGCCCCGGTCACTGAAAAACTTTACCCAGGCTACTTCCCAAAGGTAGTACACTGTATTCATGAAAAGTTACAGTGTAGCTGCAACAACATCATACCTTACACCTGTCTGTGCAAATATAAACTGATCTGACATGGTATTGACCTGTGTGTGTGTGTGTGTGTGTGTGTGTGTGTGTGTGTGTGTGTGTGTGTGTGTGTGTGTGTGTGTGTGTGTCATATGTGTGAGTGCAGGCTCAGGCGATCATGAACTTTGTTGTGCGGTACCGTCCAGATGAGCAGCCTTTTCTGAGACCCCACCACGACTCCTCCACATTCACCATCAACATCGCCCTCAACAGCAAGGGCAAAGACTACCAGGTATCAGGGTTCCCACGGCTGTGGAAAATCTGGAAAGATCGTGGAATTGTAAAATCCAATTTTCCAGGCCTCGAATAATCAAGGAATTTTGTAAATTCATTGAAAGTTTTGGTAAAATCATTAAATTTAATTTTGTCATACCAGGAACGTAGGTAGCAGATAGCGTGCATCGTCACAGAATTTGATTGCTTCCTTCATAGATAAAGAATGGTGGGGCCGTAGCCTACTGGTTAGGGCTTCAGGCTTGTAACCGAAGAGTTGCCGGTTCGATCCCCAAGCCAGTAGGAAAAAATGTGGATGGGGGAAGTGGTTGTGCACTGCTCAGAATTAGCCCCAACCTGTGGTGTAAAGTAAGCTGTAAGTAAGTATACTAACCGGAACTTCCATCCCTCATCCACAGGGTGGTGGCTGCCGGTTCCTGCGGTATGACTGTAAGGTGGAGGCCCCGCGCAAGGGCTGGTCCTTCATGCACCCTGGCCGGCTCACCCACTATCACGAGGGCCTGCCCACCACGCAGGGCACACGCTACATCATGGTGTCCTTTGTAGACCCCTAACGGTTTGTGATTGTGTATGTGTGTGTTAGTCTTTTTTTGTTTGTGTTAAGGACTTCTTCATGGTGTCAGTCACAGACTTGCAATATCTTGTGTGTGTATCAATATCTTTTGTGTGTGTATGTGTGCGTGATCATGTGAATGAGGGAGATATTGGCTACATCATGGTATCCTTCAATGACTCCATAAACCTTCCCTGTATGTCAGTGTGGTGTGTGTGTGTGCATGTGTGTGTGCGTGTTATCTTTTGTTTTAAGGGGCATCTGTCTTACGTATGGCTGTTCATTCCTCCTCTTTAGTACCTGCCCTCCGGCATTAACTAATGAACACCCTGGCTATATAGCCCATCTGTAGAGGAGCCAGCCAAAACAATCCACCAGACTCTAGAACAGATCTATCCCGGATCTATCTCTGTCACCTGGGGTGTTACGTTGGAATAATGTGCACACTGAATGTAAAGTGAGTGTCATCGGGCCAGAACTGTACATGATGACAGATCACAGTGTGGAGGCAAATTGATTCATTGTGTACAAGAGGCACATTAAAAAAAAAAACTATATTTCAGGCAGGCCTTTCCTTTTCCAAAGACCCACCTAAAAATCCCTCTTTAGCTGTTAGCCAAAGATTTTCAATCCCCCTTGGAGCATTGCCAGTTTTTGGCTTGATTTTGAATTTTCAAATGCTGCTTATGCCGTTATCATTCCACATGTACTCCCCCCTCCACCACCACTACCAGTCATATAGGGTAGCACATGTGTGGCTCCATGAGACCACAGTAGGGTACAAGTCTCGTCTAGATGGAGGATTTGGATATCCCTGCTGAAGAGAGTGCCATACATATGCAATACATCTATGCAGTACCACTGTGATTCACTTTATTGTTGTTTTTTGTACCTCTGACCACCTTTGAAGCACTGTATATGACCCACCCCAATGCTTTACAGAATATTTTGATATTGTTAAAGGTAGTCAGCCATTTTGGCTGAAGTTAGCCCTTATGAAACTCAAGAAATTCAATGAGTAACACTCCCATTGTCCAGCTAATGCAACTGTATTTTCCAGCTATATATTATATAACCAGATATTAACACACAGGGCAACTTCGTAGTCCTTGTGATCTACGTCACCTCAATTTTGAGGAGGTGCACGTCAGGTGATAGTGTGGGGCTTGAAAGGGGTTACACGGCAACACAGATGCTCTGCATAGCGACAGTGTCGATTTGATGGAGAATCATGAATTGTATTTTAGTTGGTGATTGGCTGGATTTTTATTTTTAAATACTATATCATACGGTTGAAAATGAGTAAGATTTCACCAAATGCTACAGAAAGTATTCTGAATAGAAATTGCTGATTTTATCTTTAACGTGGGTTAGATATTACCTTTTTTAGTAGCTATTAGGATAGAATTGGTCTAGCCTCCACTAAGAAAATGGGTCAGTAACTACCAAGGTCTTATATATCCGTGACTATACTGTGGACATCATTGAGTCATACCCTTGCTTTGTGAAGAAATCAAGCCATTTGTTGAAATGAGAGCTGCCATGTGTTCAAATTAGAACCAGATTGTGCATAATGTAACAGAGGTGAAATGAGCTAGCAGGCTAGTTGCGCGTGTAAATCCTGACACCCATAACCTTAAGAACGCTTCTAACCGCTGAGTTGGAAGCCTAGGCTTTTAGCTCAGTGGTTAGAGCGTTCGACTCCCATGCCGGTGAGTGTTGAGGCGGGTTCGAGGGCCATGAGTGCCGGACGAATTACGACCTCTGTTACACATAGTGAGTGCTTTTTGGAGCCAGAGCATGCATAGCACAGTATCAGACAGGTCAGCCCAGAATCTACTCATATTTCGTTTGATCTGCTCTGTGCTTTGGTCCTGTCTAGTTGTTTCCCTTTCAGAATCACTTCACAGTGTCCATACATTTTACCGTCATTGACATGACACTTGTTTAAGGGCCTTTCCTCTCCTTCAGCTGAAAACAGTATCATAACCTTTTGATATCAAGCAACTTTGGTATATGGATCACCCAGTTGGCTACATGGCTGTGGAAACATTGATCTACAACTGAGTGTGTCCTGGCATATCCTCTGACGCTACAATGAGAGCCAAGTGTGTGCCTTGTGTTACCATAATGGCTGTGATGTTCTAGAAAGTTTCAGTGGTTGTATGTGGCTGGTTACTCTCAGTGTGTGTTGTTTGAGATACATGAAAATCCATGGCAGATCAATTGGTCAGCGTGTTTATGATCATGATTGATGAGGCTGATAGTCATAATGTATACACTTAAACTGATGTTTGATATTTTTTAACACTCCACAGTTGGATGATAAATATTGTCTGAAATTTATGATGGATGTTCTTTTTTATTCTTATTCTATATTTTGCTTCTAACCAAATATCAGTAAATATCTGAATAAATAAGAAAGAATATTTTTAAATGGGCTACAGTAGGAAATGAGAAAGTATTACAGTTTCACAACAACAATGTTTTTTTTTTTTTTTTGAGTTTTTTGTGTTAGAAACAAACTTCTGCCTTGTTTGTGATGTTACATCTGCCTGTACAAAGTGCCATTAAATTATTTTTCTTCTTGAAAATAAAAATTGACATTTTGCTTGTATCGCTGTGTAAAAAATCTATTAGAATCTGCCCTCTATTACTTGTCTGCTTTCCATTGTGCAATATACAGTGATCTTATTCTTAAAGCATAGGCCTACATATTTAGGCTACACAACTGTCACCACTCCCGTCAAAAAAGAATGTTAGAAATAATAATAAAATAATAATAATAATAATAATAATACATTTTATTTAAAAAACGCCTTTCAGGACACCCACGGTCGCTTCACAGATCAAACAAATAGAAGGAAAAAATTATATATCAAAAAAGGAGAAAAATTATATATACAGCGGGGAAAATAAGTATTGAACACGTCAACATTTTTTTCAGTAAGTATACTTCCAATGAGGCTATTTGCATGACATTTTTACCAGACATTAGTATTAACTCAGATAATCCACCCATATAAAAAAATCCAAACATTAAAGTCCATAGGCAGAGTTATGTGCAATAAAGTGGAATGACACAGGAAAAAAGTATTGAACACGCCTGCTGAAATTTTTTTAAATACTTTGTGGAAAAGCCTTTATTCGTAATGACAGCTTCAAGGTATTTCCTGTATGATGAAACTAATCAGTCAGAGTATTCTGGTGTGAGTTTGGCCCATTCTTTTAAACAGATAGTCCTTTGATATTGAAGATTTCAGGGGTCCCTCTTGTAAATCCTGATCTTTAGTTAACTTCCAAAACTGTTCAATTGAATTGAAGTCAGGGCCTTGATTTCCTTTCTCTGAAACCAATTGAGAGTTTCCTTTGCTGAATGGTTAGGATCATTGTCCTGCTGGAAGGTCTAGCCATGTCTCATCCTCATCATCCTGTGGATGTAAAGATTCTCCCAGAAAAAAATGACTCCATTCATCATTCCTTCAACTGTATGAAGTCTGCTAGTACCATGAGATGAAAAACAGCCCACACCATGATGCCACCACCTCCAAACCTCACTGTTTGTTAGGGTATTTTTAGGGTGATGCACAGTGCCATTTCTCCTCCAAATATGGTGTGTAGTATGACATCCGAAAAGTTACATTTTTAACCAGAATACATTCTCTCAGTATTGCATAGGATTGTCCAAATGTTGTGTAGCAAACTTTCAACGAGGTTTGACATGTTTTTCTTCAGCAAAAGAGTCATGCGGGATGAGCGTGCGTAGAGGCCATGGTGGTGGAGTGCATTACCTATGATTTTCTCTGTAAAAATTGTACCTGCTGCCTCCAAGTCTTTCTGGAGCTTTCTCTGAGTGGTCCTTGGATCTTCGGCTACACTTCTGACTATCCTTCTGACTTCCTGGTCAGAAATCTTGCAAGGAGATCCTGTGCATGGCCAGTTGATGATGCATTGATGTTCGTTCCACTTGCAGATAATGGCTCCAATACTGCTTGCTGGATGATTCAGAAGTTTTGAAGTGCATCTGTAACCAGTTCCATTGATATGTTTTGCAACAATAAGGTTGCAAAGGTCTTGGGAGGGCTCTTTGCTTTTGCCCATCATGAAATGTTTCTTGTGTGACACCTTGGTAACAAAAAACCTTTTTATAGCCCACCAGTATGTACTAACCCAGTTTATATCAATTTGCACAGATAGCAGGGATAATTTCTCTAAATACTTATAGATTCCAGTTTGTTCCTTGCCATTCCTTGCCTTTGTGTACTGCTTTTTCTTAGTGTGTTCAATACTTTTTCCCTGTGCCATTCCACTTTTTTACTCATAACTCTACTTTTAGACATTAATGTTTGGATTTTTATATATGTGTGGATTACCTAAGTTAATACTAATGTCTGGTGAAATTTTCATGCGAATAGCCTCACTGGAAGTATACTTACTGAAAAAAATGTTGACGTGTTCAATACTTATTTTCCCCGCTGTATATATATATATATACCATTTAGCCTTTAGAAATGTGCATAGACAAATGCACTTGACATTATCCGCATGCATCTCAATATGTGACTCATTATACCTCATTATACTTGCCTAGGGTGATAATTGCAGCACGACTACTGGAAAAAGAAGTGCCATTTGTTGACAAAAAACACATCTTTCATCATTAAATTGATGTTTCATTTTACAGTTCTGTGCAGAATAATAGCAGTGTGTTTTAAAAAAATGAATGAAGCTCAAAATCCTTAGAATAGCTGTTAATTCCATAATATCAATGCATTGGGAAAACTGCACATTCAATTTCAAATCAAAACATGACCAAAATTGATCAAGTTTGTGTAATACCTTTACAGAAAGTGAAGAAAAAGGGATGTTAGGCTGTTAAAAAAAATAGCAGCAAATAGCATTTTTCTTTACAAACTCAAACATTTACTGTATAAAGATTTTGCTTTACTTGAATCACTGCACTAATATCTAGTTGCATTACCATTATTTCTGAGAATTGCTTCATATCTGTGTTGCATGGAGTCGACCAACTACTGGCACCTGTGAACAGGTATTTCAGCCAAGGACGATTGAACTACATTCCACAATTCCTCTGCATTTCTGGGTTTTGCCTCAGAAACCGCATTTTTGATGTCACCCCACAAGTTTTCTATAGGATTGAAGTCTGGGGATCTGGCTGGCCACTCCATAACGTCAATTTTGTTAGTCTGGAACCAATACTTTGCTCGCTTACTGGTGTGTTTTGGGTTATTGTCTTGTTGAAACACCCATTTAAAAGGCACAGTTTGTCCAACGACCCACATGCACTGAATTCAAGCCACAGTACACTGAAGACAGTAAAGCATGGTAGTGCACAATTCATGTTATGGGGATGTTTCTCATACTGTGGTGTTGGACCTACTTATCGCACACCAGAGATCATGGATCAGTTTCAATACATCAAAAATATTTGAAGAGGTCATGTTATCTTATGCTGAAGAGGAAATGCCTTTGAAATGGGTGTTTCAACAAGACACAAGATGTCAGAAAGAGAAGGCACGAGATATCGCATTCAGATCAGGTGATGCTCAAGCCTATAGCTCATCCAGGGCTAACCTGAAAAGGGGCATCAAAAAGGCCAAGCACAACTAAGCTAAGGATTGAGGATCACTTCAAGAACAACTCGGACCCCCGACGCATGTATAAGTATATATACTCTTTTGATCCCATGAGGGAAATTTGGTCTCTGCATTTATCCCAATCCGTGAATTAGTGAAACACACTCAGCACACAATGAACACACAGTGAGGTGAAGCACACACTAATCCCGGCACAGTGAGCTGCCTGCAACAACAGCGGCGCTCGGGGAGCAGTGAGGGGTTAGGTGCGTTGCTCAAGGGCACTTCAGCCGTGCCTACTGGTCGGGGGTTTGAACCGGCAACCCTCCGGTTACAAGTCCGAAGTGCTAACCAGTAGGCCACGGCTGCCCTATAATGTAGCAAGGCATCCAGGCCATCACAGATTACAAAACTACTAACTCCATGCCCCCCAACACCTCCTTGCCTGATGAGCTGAACCACTTCTATGGCCGCTTTGATAGGGACAACAAGGAGGTGGCCATCAAGGCTGTGCAGATCACCAGTGTCACGAGCATGAACCCAAATCTATCAAATCCATTAGTTCTAACTTTTTAGCACCAAGTCAAAATTTCCAGGTCACAAAATTTCCAACCACAAATAATTCCACTACTTTTTATTGCTTAGCCTACTTACCACTTCAACACCAACTGTAACAGTTCAACACAAGCAAAACATTGCGAGCTCAATGTGCGTGTGAGTTGCTAGGAAAAGGGCTGCTGATCGGTCTTCAACTATTTTGGTAGCCTACGATTTATTACACATCCAGAAGAATACATTTGAGTCGTTACAGGCTCTGGCTTATTATGGAGCATAATAGGAACAAAGTTATGATTAAAAAAAAAATATCAGGGAGGAAAAATCAGAGGGGGCACGTGCCCCCTTAATTTCAATGGGCATGATGCCACTGCCTCCAGGTCAGAAAGTCCACAAAACGTCAGGCAGGATCAACTCCAAAGACAGTCCAGAGATTGGCAGGAGAATCCAACAATACAATTGCAGCCATCCGTGAAAATCCGTGATATTCAGTGGATATGGCAAGCGTGATAACTCGGCAATCTAGAAGCCGAGTGAACCTGTTTAAATGCAGCAGTCAATCAGGCAACCAGGGACAGGTGAGCAAGGGGAATATATAGAACGGATTACAGGGCATGGCATAGGACAAACGAAGGCAGACAGAGCAAAGCAGCCAAGAGCAAAACACGGATCACGACCGAGAGGGGCCGGGCTGGATCGTGACAACCAGACCCTCACACTCTCCACCACCGATGTGTGTGCGGCACTGAGCAGGACTAACGCACGTAAGGCTGCTGGTCCTGATGGTATCCCTGGACACGTACTCAGGGCCTGTGCTGTGCAGCTGAATGAGGTTTGGACTAACATAATTAGGCACCTGTCCCCGCACGCTTCAAAACAACCTCCATCATGCCGGTGCCAAAACACTCCACTGCAACAAGCCTTAATGACTTCCATCCAGTTGCACTTACCCCCATCATTAAGTGTTTTGAGAGGCTAGTCCTGGCCCATCTCAAGACCTGCTTATACCCTCACTGGACCCCTTCCAATTCGCCTACCATCAGAACAGGAGCACAGAGGATACTGTCTCTACGGCACTTCACTTCGGCCCTGTCCCACCTTGACAATAGCAACACCTATGTGAGGATGCTGTTTATTGACTTAAGTTCAGCATTCAATACCATCATCCCCTTCCAACTGATCACCAAACTCAGTGAACTGGGCATCAATACCTCCCTCTGTTACTGGATTTTGGACTTCCTAACCAACAGACCTCAGTCTGTTAGGTTAGATAATCACACCTCCTCAACCATCATTCTGAAAACCAGCGTACCACAGGGATGTGTACTGAGCCCTCTCTTCTACTCCCTTTAAACCCACACCTGTACATGTTGTACAACATGTCTGTTATCAACTGATAGGAACTGAATCTTTCCGACGCTGTTTGCCCTAGTTCAGTTCAGTCAAGTGGTCTATGACTAGCAGGATTAACGACATGGAAGACACTGGATTAAATGGATAGGTAAGTAATAACAACTAGCCAGAACGATTTATTATCAGTTTCCATGTGTAGTGCCGTTTTTAATTTCATAGACTGTATAAATAAGTCAATTTAGTCAGCGTACAGCTGCTAACGTTAACAGCTAGCTAAACAGCTGGTGCCTGTTCAGCTTTGTTGGTGCCTGCACAAAACACATTAAGTTAAGATTTCCCTTAAAATCCGATTTAGGGCCCCCTTAAAATAAAATGTAGTTTTCCCTAAAGTTATTGTGTCTTGCAACTCAAGTGACAGGCTGTGTTCGCTTTTTTACAGATGTTGCAGATCTTATGTTATAGATGTTAACATAGCGTAACGTGAGAGCCAGCTCAGCGAGATCGCTACTGCCATTAATGTCAATATTGCTAAATGGACTTATTTATACAGTCTAAGAAATTAAAAACGGCACTACACATCGAAACCGATAATAAATCGTTCTGGCAAGTTCTTATTACTTACCCATCCATTTAATCCAGTGTCATTTAATCCAGTGTCTCCCATGTCGTTAATCCTGCTATAGACCACTTGATTTAACTGAATTAGGGAAAACAGCGTCGGAAAGATTCAGTTGCTATCAGTTGATAACAGACATGTTGTACAACACTGCCATCTGCTGATTGTTCAGTGGATGGTATCTTCGCATTCAAATCTAGTGGTATTTATTTGTGGATCTTGGTGTGCAGTCATGTGTGCAGTAGGAATGTCTCAAAATTACGTAATCGACATGAAAGCAAAAAGGAGATTCACAAATGCAGATTCCACATACAAAGTCAAGCATATTTATTTTTAAAATCTCGAAAATATATTTACAAAGACACGTTTATTTATATAAATTTGTTTATTTATTTATATGTCACATTTGTATATTTGTATTTGGATATTTATAAATGTATGTATATGTATATATGGGCAATTCCATGCAAAGGCCATGCAAAAGTTGTGCACACACAAATAGAACTATTGTTAAAATGTTCATTTAGGTCTATATTTTATTGTTTGTAACTGATCTGATTGAATTTCATGGATAATTACACTCTTTTTACATCATAAATATGGTGTGGAACCATACAGAAACAACAGTTTTCACATGGCAATATTATACATATTTAAAAAGGGGATAAATGGACTCAAGGTTCCAACAAATTGTTATCATTTGACAAATTTCAGATTGACAAGGGAATGGTAGAGCAATGTGTATGCTCAGTTTGCCTTAAGAGCACAGCTCCTTACATTTGTAAGGCTTTTGTTTTTAAGTCAGCAAGTTCCATGGCCATGTCACATCCATAACGTTTTATAGGAAAAGTTTATGCTACACATACAGTGTTGATGCGACAATGTCCAAAGTGGCTGTGCAAAGCTGATTTATATCAATGTAAAGTATGATTAACAAATTGTGCCCCTTTCTTACTTTTAAAACCTTTATTGGTGCGTTATGGATGTGACGTTATGGATGTTACATAACGTCCCCTTAGAATTATAAGGTTCTATCTGACATTTTTGTCAAAATTGAGTTATTTACATATTCTTATTCTGTGACACCTTAAGAAGATGAGGTGAGGTGTTTCTTGTAGTTGTATGCATTTTTGGACATTATATCTGAAGAGGTTTGTTCCACTTATCAGTATAAGTCTATGGAATTCTAAGACTTTGAAGCTCAATATCTCAGAACTACTCAGAACGTAGATAGAACCCTATAATTCTAAGGGGACGATAATGTGAATTTACAAGACTGGAGACTTTATTTTACCTCAAAGCTGATAAATGTCTGTTCTGGTGGCATAATAATGCCTCTGTCTGTTCTGGTGGCAACACATTTCACCTTAGTGTTTACAATTGATGTTTCAGAGATTATTAGGCTGATCAAAACCACAGGAAGGCCTCAGCATTACCAAAACAAAACATAATATTAAAATACCTCCAGTGATTGACATAGCGTATTTTCGAGTGGTCTAATAACGAAAATCTGAGCGGTTATCTTTCCGTAATTGTCATACTGTTGTTGTACAGTAACTGGATTATCGTGTTAGCTGGTGAGGATGGCTGACTCACATCTGATTAACACAGTTTAATTTTAAATGTGACTCTCATTGACAAAGGTTTACAACACGATATGCCAGCATTTGAAGTACTAATACCCACAGAGTAACATGAGTAACGCCAGCAATAAACTAGATGTACCGCATAGCGGTAAAAAAATATGAACGCTGCTCGGTCCTGCACATTCTCTCCGCAAAAATAAATCACGCTTGTCAATTTGTCTCCATCTCCTACTCCTGCAACTCATGTGCATGTAAATGAGTGTGTGCATGTGTGAGTTTGCTTTTGTGTATAAAAGTGTGTGTGTGTGTGTGTGTGTGTGTGTGTGAGGGTGCTAATGGTGTGTGTGTGTGTTTGCGTGTGTGTGTGGGTGTGTGTGCGTGCGCACGTGCGTGCCTGTGTGTGTTTGTGTGCGGGTGTTTGTGCATGTATAGTGTGTATGTGCTTGCCTGTCTGTGTGTGTGTGGGCGCGCGCGCATGCATGTATTGTATGTGTCCAAATCACTAATGAGTGGGTATGGGCTAGGTTGATGCAGGCTCCTGAGACTAATATACCATAAACATTTTACCATCTTGGGTGCAAAGGTTCAGGTAGGGCTAGTTATTTAGCCTAGCGCAGTGGGGGAGTGGCCAACAAATGTCATGTACCCTGGTGTTTCAGTAACCCGGAATCATTGACCAAAATTGACAGTAAAAGAAAAAAACATATTTCTTTTTTATATTTTAAATGACTTGTCCTGATTCTTCCTGTGGATCTTAATGGGCACTGAGGAAGCAATAATTTCATTGCAAGTTTTTTCATAATTACTATTTCAATTGTTTTATATCAAAATCCACTACTTAAGTATGTGTTTTATGTAGTTTGTGGAGGACTGGTTCAGACACGTCACATCCATAACATGAAATTGTCACATCCATAACGGAAGTTTTTCCAACATAATGCATTACGAAAATGACGCATAGTTTCAAAAACAGACTTTTTATGTTCATTCAAGTCTCCTTCATGCTACATATATCACGGTTTCGGCAGTTTCCTTCAAAATTCACAGAGTTTGTAGAAAACCTGTAATCTCTCATAAAAGTGTCTATTTCATGTCACATCCATAACGCTGATAAAATGCCTTGTATTCTTAGGATGTAAATTATTATATAAAATTTAAGGATTTGTCAGTATTCAGAGGACAGAGGTTACATTAAAAGTTATGCAAATTAATTCACTGATACTAATTTTGCCCCTGCTCTAAGGCATTTTGTTTACCAATATGAGTCCAACTGTCACATCCATAACGCTGGAACTGCCCATATATCCTTTTATATTTAAATCATTTTGAGACAATCTTCACTCCATCGTTTTCATTCATTAAGTGTGAACTGTTGTTAAGTTGAACAGTAGGCCTAGGCTATGTTGATAGTCTGGTTATGCATTGCACTATGCATGGTTATGCATTAAGCAATAATCCGGCTTTTGTCCTAAAAGCTGCTATGGCATCTCACGTCTTCACTCACTGACCCTGGGTCAGCGATATGGTGAGGTCAATAGGGAATTTCTGCGTGACTGATTCCAGAGCTATTTAGTGTGTCGTGGTCGTGGACCAGTTTTTTTGTGAAATGGAGTGATCCGCAGCCAATGACGCAATCATAAGTGAAGTAGTAAAGCTGGCGGGCGCTAGTTGATGCCATAGGCCTAGAGTCGTTTTTAATAAAGCAGTTGCTACCAGCGACAACCCCTGGACCCGAAGTCATAAAACAGCGTCAATTATTAATGCGCTGCCACACAGACTGGGCAGCGAAGCCACGGCAAGGTAAGTAAGGCGAAAACTAAATAGCAAAACACTTAAGTTCGGCATTAATAATATAATAGCCTAATAATAATAATAATAATAATAATAAAAACATTTACCTTGCTGTTGAAAAGAAACAAATCAGCTGTAACGTAGCTTAACCTAGTAGGCTAGCCTAAAGCAAGGAGTTGTCAGGCTGTGAAGGGCGTATGCATGTGATCACGGCTGTGGAAAAGAGTGCAGGTGTGTCTGCGATGAACATGTCTGTCGTTTCATAGTGTCTGTCTCCGTGTTTGGCTCTTCGTTTGCATTTTTTGTGTGCATTTTACTGTGGCAGCTTAAGTTTCCGCATATAGGGGCAATTATGAGTAAGGAATTATGCCTACAGTCCCCACATATTTTCGCTCAATACCTTTTCAAAACAGTCCATTCTGGAGTTTGTGACTTGATCTCTGAAATGTTTTAGAAACTTTAGAAACGGGTTAATGTCAACTTTCCTCTCAAGTTTTCCACATGGATGCAGGAGGTGCAAAGATTTAGAGAAGTTGCATTGTTTGATAACTTTGAATCATATCTCACAGCTGACTAAATCTGTCATAGCATTAGGTAGTAGCAATGGCTAGGTACCTATCTGAATATGACCTTTCATCATTTGAATCAAATGTGTGAGCAGAGATAACATTGATAACTCTCTCTCTCTCTCTCTCTCTGTCTTTTCATTTTTCATTCCTCTGGACTAGAAATAATAAAAAAAAACACATTATGGAGGAGAGCCAGGTAAGGAAAACACAATGTGCCAGTAAATTACATACAAATAAGCACAAGTGCATAAGATTGAACTTTTCCAAATGTTCACAATGTCATGGTGCTGACTCATGGTAATATCCAGTGGTGGTATCTACTGTTGGAATGGCAGTAACTTATGGGTATGACTGAGGAAAATGATTGACAGTAGCCTACTCACTTGTTGCTTTCCCCTCCCTAATCTCTCATCCCTTTCTGTCTCAATGCTCTCACTCACATTTCAAACTCATTCACTTCTTCCCCTGGTCTTGTGTCCTTCTGTTCTTCTCCAGCCCTCTCCCTCCTCACAGAGAGAGGTCCTCATTATTCCTCTCCATCCCAATGCCACCCCTTTAAGCACTATTCATCAGACATCAAGCCCCTCGTCTCCTCAGACCCCCATCAGTGCCACTGCCTCCTCTCCTCAGACCACATCCAATGCTACTGTGTCTTCACCAAGAGGACCAGGTGTGTATAACACAAACACACACACGTCAGTGTCAAGTAGTCTGCTCACTGATTGGGCCAGTGACGGCAGAGGTTGTTATGCAGTAGCCTATTACAGGGAAGCTACACCAGGCACGTAACTGAAGCGTTCCATTTGTGGTGCGTAAAATCCATTTTAGAAGACTGGTCTATTTTTTTCGAATGTACGCACCGCTATCACCTCTGGTGTAGCTACTTTCATTGATTATAGTGGAAACGTATTGTTGCAGCAGACGCAACGCAAACAGAACGCTTTAGTTGCTCCTGGTGAAGCTTCCCTGTTAGTCAAAAGTTTGGAAGCACCTAGTCAACATCCATTGTTTAACTGAAGACATCAAAACTATGATAACACAAACATTTTAGAAAACCAAAATGAAAAACAAAGTCTTCAAAGTAGCCACCATTTACCTTAATGAACAGCCTCATGGGTTAGTCATCTGGAATGGTTTTGAGTGAAAGAAAGGCAGCCTACTGGTGCTCAAAATATATGGGAACTCCTCCAAGACTGGAAAAGATTTCCAGATGTCTGCTTGAAGCTGGTTGAGAGAGTAGCCATGTATTCATGGGCATCAGAAAACTTTTTTCCCAGTGAAAACGTCATCATTTCGCATCATTCATGTCACTTCATGTGGGAATCAGAGGTGGGAAACTGGGGCTAGATTTTGCTACACGAGTTGCCCAGCTAGGGGCTCGTCATCACCTTTGTCGTCATGTTGTAGTTTGTGTGGCCTTTCATGTCCAACAGTTTTAATGTGAACTGGGGAATTTGCCGTTTTTGTCACTTGAAAGCTGCATATCCTTCTTTCACAAGCGTCTTACATTATATTTGTAAGCAAATACAGTTGTTTATTTAAGATTAGTGAACGTGTGTTTTAACCTTTGTTGTGGCATCCATGTTTTTCATACATTCCGATGGCAAAGCACATGAACACTAGTGGTGGGAAAATCAACGTAATTACGGGGGACATCATGATTGTCAGGGACTTGCAGTATGTGCAAAAGCAATATCATGGACACAACACTCCTCTTAATTTCCCTGTCAGGTTCACAGCTGTTTGCCGAGCTGCTGGAGAGCCATGGCCATCGCAGCCTTCGAAAGGCCTCCCCAGAGCCTGCAGCTTCACCACCCAGGGAAGCCACACCCTCTTCTGTGACCACGCCCTCTCCCGTAGCCACACCCACTTCGACCACATCCAATGCCACTGTGTCTTCACCAAGAGGTACAGCAGGTGTATATCACACATAGGCACACACACACACACACATCAGTGTTGAGTAATCTGCTCATTGGGCCAGTTACGGCAGATGTTGATGTGTTATGCAGTATTAGTCTTATTAGACTTGCAGTATGTGCAAAAGCAATATCATGGACACAACACTCCTCTTAATTTCCCTGTTAGGTTCACAGCTGTTTGCCGAGCTGCTGGAGAGCCATGCCAATCGCAGCCTTCGAAAGGCCTCCCCAGAGCCTGCAGCTTCACCACCCAGGGAAGCCACACCCTCTCCTGTAGCCACACCCCAAAGCCTGTCTCTCTCACTGAGCACTTCGACCACATCCAATGCCACTGTGTCTTCACCAACAGGTCCAGCAGGTGTATATCACACATAAGCACACACACACACACACACACACACACACACATCAGTGTTGAGTAGTCACTCATTGAGTGGGCCAGTGACAGCAGAGGTTGATGTGTTATATAGTATTAGTCAAAAGTTTGGAAGCTCCTAGTCATTCATAGCTTTAAATAGATTCATTAATTCATTCATTCATAGCTTTTGTCATAAAGAGAACTTGCACACAAAACAACAAAGCTAGAGAACAATACTAAAAAAACATAGTGCCTTCAAATGAATAGTAAAGCACTAAAATGATTGTCAGTGAATTGTTTTTGTTTTGAATGCTTGTCAGTGATTTATCTTCAAAAGTAATATCATGGGACACAAACACTCCTCTTCAATACTATTCTTTATTCCCCTGTCAGGTTCGCAGCTGTTTGCCGAGCTGCTGGAGAGCCATGCCCGTCGCAGCTCTCAGAAGGCCTCGGGCCCTGCAGCTTCACCTCCCAGAGAAGCCACGCCCTCTCATGTAGCCACACCCCCTCCTGTAGCCACACCCCAAAGCCTTTCTCTCCCTCTGACTCAACAGCCATCACCTACAGTGCCAGGTGGGAAGGCTTGCCTTCATATTTATAATGTGTGTGTGTAACATGTCTGTGTGTGTGTGCGTGTGTGCATGTGTGTGTGTACAACATACCACACAGACTGTAGATAGGATAACAGTGATTCTTGTTTCTATTTTAGTTCCCTTACAGCACAACACGTAAAGTGGACATCATAGCCTTTACGCCAAGATAGGAAAAAAAAACTGAGAAAACCATATTGAAAATTAAACAGATGCATGGAAACTGAAAATACAGTAAGAAAGTTAGAATTAGTAAGATTCCAAATTTTGGAGGGTTTTTTTGTTTGTTTTTGTGTCTCCCAGGTGGATGTGGACTCGGCAATCCTGAGCTGCTCAAAGAACTGAAGCAGCCACCCCCACTCAAGCATGTGTCCGCCCACAAGGGCCTGACCACTGTCTTCTCTGGCCGGGGCCGGACCCCATCAGCAAGTTCTCCCACCAGTGATGGAGGACAGAAGCACCAGCGCTTGTCCAATGGCATGCAGCAATAAAAATGAGCCATGATTAAGATCACAGTTTGCACTAGGTGCCATTCACCTGCTACAGCCATGATTCTGTACTTACCCATTCTATACTATTTTATCCACACTCCTCAATAGAGTTATATTATATATCGTATATCATAGAAGAGCACACTGTTCTGTACTGTAAATGACTATGATGTTTATAGATACTGTATAAATGGTGTAGCTTGAGAAAGTGATATCAGGCATGAATGTGAGTTGTATTTGTATAAGGAGTGTGTGTGTGAGTGTCTGAGTGTGTGTGTGTGTGTGTATGTGTTTTAGTTTGAGAAGATCCTCCCGCCCTTGCTCACAACCTGCCTAAATAAGCTAATGTTTCACTTCCAGAACTTATAATAAAACACAACTTATTATTACAACATTGCAGTGTTTGTAGTACGGTGGCCCAGACGGCTCAAAAAAATACAAAAGTCACAACACAATTGCAAAAGCCAAAACACGACAGCATAAACACTTCCAAGTGTCAGAACACGACTGCAAAAGGCGGCTTAACAAAATACATTAGCCACAACATAATTACAAAAGCAACAACACTACGGAAGTGAGCAGTGATCTGTTCTTGTGGGGAGACCACTCACCTCTGAATGTGTGCGTACACAAGCCTACAACACTAGCTGGGAGGAGAATAAACTATGCGAAATATGACGCATCTGTGGAAGAGTTTTGCTCAAGTGCCCCCCAGGCAACGAGACAACTAGGCTATAAGGAGTAACTACATTGCTTAGTTTGTAGCAACCGTGGCCTTTACCGTATTAGCCAGTAGCTGCTGAATTGCTGCCAGAAAACTAGCCAGCCTGTGTATTTTCATTAATATGCTCATCTACTAAAGCTACAAAAAGTCTCCTTCTCCTCAAAAATGATAAATAAAATATGTAAAACTCTGGATGGTTGTGTGTCTGATTGATGGAAGATTATGCAATGATGCTGATTCACTGGGCAAAAAGGCTCTGTTTCTGGAGGTGTCTTGATTGACTTGTTTATGAGCACATTCTAGGTCTGGATCCAGACATATCAGTGTCAATTATCATACCTGGACAATAAAAATGTTTCAAAATATTTGCCTTATCCATCCTATGTTCTAGGATGCTAGCTAGCCTATATATCAAAGATAGCAGAACCTACGGGCCCAGTTTCATATAGAGTGCAGACTCCTGACGGACAAAAGCACAGACGCCACATGGATCAGTTGCGTGGTAGAGTGATTTCAGGCATGAATGTGGTCGCTGGATAATCCATTGTTCCTGGTCAGCAGTCACCTGAGGATGGGCTGCTTGAGTCTACCTCAGCTGAAACACCACAACCCGAGACCAGCAGGTCTGTTGAAGATCCCTGTGGTCTTTTGGCGATTCCCGAACCCACTACCTACAAGGTCCGGCAAGAGACCGTCATCCGCCACGCCATTTGGCTGATTTTATTGACTAGGAAAGAGGTGTAATGTATTGGAATTTATATTTAGGCACGTGTTGATCTGGTGAGTCTTTCATGGGGGGGCTCTCGGATTTTACATCTGAAACTAGAAAATGTAATTTCGAGGAAATTACCAGTGCATGAAAATGCAAAACATACTGTATATTAACATAAAATACAAAACAAACTTTTATTTGGAAACTGTTGGCTGGAGTCATAGTTGATAACAACTGACAGTAAAAATGGCTGAACAGTTAAATAGTTGAGTAGTTTAAATAGTTAAATTATTTAATAGTGAATTATTGTAGTGAGGGCAAAGAGAAAATATTGTTGTTGATGGATAGTTTAATGGGTGGATGAGTGAATGGTTTGAAAAGGATGAATGGATAGAAAGTTGGATGGAATGTGCCTTATATCCTTGTAGAATGGAGAGACACAGAGTGGTCTAGTTGAGCAGAAAGCAGTTGATACCTGTGCAATCAGTTTAACTGGCCCTTTGATGGGTCCTATTGCAACGCTTTTTGGGTCGGATTGTGGCTTTTGTATTTCGTTGAGCTGTTTGGGCCACCGTATGTTTGCCATGAATGTGTGTCTCTACTCATACTGTACAATTGTTTTTACATGTGTGTGTATGTGTGTGAGTGTGCGTGCATGTGCATTTGTGTGTGTGTGTGTGTGTCTGTATGTGTGTGTGTGTGTGTGTGCGTGTGTGAGTGTGACATGATAAGATTACTGTACCTGAGCTAGAGTACTCACTTGTCCAGAGTCCAGGTGAGGTGTAACATCTCAGCCTACAGCACATGTTTCATCTGACCACGCCTGGTATTCCCCTGGCATTAGGCTCCACTGGAGGTGCTCTCTCAGAAGTACTGAGAGGGAGGGAACGAAATGTGTAACAGAATGGCAGTTCTTCTGTAGTTGTTAAAGTAGTCTATCAATTTGTCCAGTAATATAGAATGAAATGCGGTCAACATGAAGTGTTGCGTTGGATTTTACAATGACATTGAACGCGATTCAGCCAATCATAATCAAGGACCGGAACTATCAGTTTTAGAATGTGTTATCCAGTGTTTAGATTTATGAATACCATGCTATCATTACAGTGACACACTTTCAATGTGCTCATGAATAGGAAGGAGAGGACAAAGAGAAGAGATGTAGTAAGATGGAGGTGTAGAGGGAAGGACAGAGAGGGAAAGATATCTGCTCATCAGTGTGTTGAGTTGTGTGGGAGCAAATAAACAGTTACGACACTGAGGTCAAAGGTAAGGAGAGGAGGGTGAAGAGGGACACAACAAACAGTAGGGTAGAGAGAGGTTTAAGAGCCTGAGTGGAGTGTAGAAGTTTAAAACTGGCTCTGGAGAGAGAGAAAGCCAGAGAGTGAGGGAGGGAGAGAGTGAGGGAGGGAGAGAGGGCTAATGTGTGTGTGGCAGCGTGAGCCACCAGCAGCATGAGGTCACTCCGTTTACTCCGTGTGTTCCTGCTTCCTGCCTCCATGTTGGCTCTGCTGCTATTTGTGAGTTCATACTGGCTACGTAAGTTCCCATTCATTAATTTAATGTGTGTGTGTGTGTGTGTGTGTGTTTCTGTGTGTGTGTGTGCGTGTGTGTGTGTGTATGTGTGCGTGTTTGTGTGTGTATGTATGTGTGTTTGTGTACTGAAAATAAAGAAAGGTTATTATACCATTACAATCTGCCACATTTATTTTTTTTTCACTGGCATCACAAGGTTTAAAAGTTGTAAATGTTTGATGTAAGATTGGTTCCTTTAGTGTATGTGTGTGTGTGTGTGTGTGTGTGTGTCTCTCTCTCTCTCTCTGTGTGTGTGTGTGTGTGTGTGTGTGTGTGTGTGTCTCTGTGTGTGTGTGTGTGTGTGTGTGTCTCTGTGTGTGTGTGTCTGTGTGTGCGCGCCTCAATGTATGAATGCATGTGTGTGTTCTTAGCTCAGGGGGCCCCGGAGGGTTGTAATTCAGTCTGGAGACCCTGCTTCAGTGTGTACAGCCAAACAAGCAAGGTGACACACACACGTGCATATATGTCAAAGTATACATGTATCCCTTCAATGATAATCTCAACCCCTGTTATCTTTCCTCTTATCCATCCTGCTAAATACTAATCAACGTTTAACTTGAACTCTAACTTTAATTCACAATTACATCATACCTTAACTGTTATTCTACCAAATTAGCAGGATTCCATGTAACTTCCAATAAACCTCACTACCAGACAGCTCAGAGATGCACTGGTGACCTCCTTCTCTGAGGTTGCAATGTTGAGTCTGGTGTGGGAGTGCGTGTGTTCACACATGACACTCTGGATTGGACTGTATTGCCCTCTGAGAATATTGAGATCTGAACTCATTTATTATCATTTTTATATTCATAAGTAGTTCATGTCCTTCGTTTTCTTTTTTATGTTTCTTATTCTGTGTCCTTACATTTACAGTCAGAATTGTGAATGGATAGAGGAATTCAGCCTCCACATATGACAGGACTGTCTTTATTTCAGTCTGTTCCTGTATTCCTGAGTATATCTTGATGTGACTGTAGCCAGGGTGCGATTTGTAGGGGGGGATGGTGAGGATTTCCCACCCTCTGGTTTTCCTATCCCTACCTCTGCTAAATTATTTTTATTGTCGGGGGGGACAACATTTATCCCCCTCTGCCCCTCATATTGATTAATGCTACTTCATATAAGTAAAGCGCTGCAACGTGAGAACAGTCTAGTAGGCTAGCCTACATAATAATCTGACATCAGAAACGCACCGTCACCGTCAGCACTGATGCTGCTGACACAGTGGCTGCGTGATAACTTAATTTGGCCTTGATCGTGCAGGACATTTCAGAATGTCGAGTGTGTAATCCATCATAAATGGCTAGGTTCAATGGAAAAGTTAGCTGGACAAATGAAAGAAAACGAGAAGGATTCAGTGAAGCATAATAATGTTTTAGAACCTTCAAAATTAGAAAACTGATGCAACTGAGATGGAGGACAACTGCACGTAGAGTAGAACGTAGGCCTATTGTCCGAAGGAACTACAGAAATTGCTTGGCATCGCTTATTCAATGGCTCTCTACCGAAACACCTGACGAACGAGAAAGCACTCATTTGATAAATCAGCCAGTAGTAGACAAATAACTTTTAGAAATAATCTGTACCGCAAAAACGTATGTTGGTGGGTATTTAAACTATCTAGCGGGTGTTTTAACAGCTGCAAGAAATAGAAGCTTCATGGTCTTATATGTTCTGGTTCGTAAATTATTTTCATAAAACTTCAAGTTGCCCTATAACTTTACTCTCCAAACTCTTCACTACACTGTAGGCAATTAACTGACAGTATGATAGGCTATTTATTTTCTGTAGGCTACAATAAACACATTTATTTTTTCAACTTTTGCAATATTACGCACTTGGCTACTGAACGCAAATCAGCAGGAGAGAGAATGCACGTAGCCTACGCAGCGTGTAGCGCAATGTGTACTATTTGGTTACCAACTAACACTGTTAGCCAATTCACTAACTTAAGACTTCAGTGCCATAATATACCACGTTTTTTACACAACAAATACAGAAAGGATGGAGGCAGCAAAAGTAGAGAAGTCATTTCAGATGGGGCAAGAACAAGGTGAATTTGTATGCTTGTCAAAACGTAGTCCTACCCTGCATTAGAGGAGCTGATCATCATACCAAGCACACTCGCTGTTTAAAGTCATACACCACGGTAAACTAAAACTAAAATGTTACAAAGGTGGCAAAAATAATATAGGCCTAGGGTATTATTAGCCATGACATTACTAGGCTATGAATCGTTCGTTCATTTTTTTTTTTTTTGGGGGGGGAGGTTACAAACTTATTCAAAATCATCCCCACCTCTGGTTTTTACACAAATCACACCCTGACTGTAGCAATGAGGGACTATGATGTTTGTGCTGTGTAACCCTGTTCTGCAGGGGTGCATCCCCTATGTCAGTAGTTATCTGCTCTGGGTTGCTCTGTCAGTAGTTATCTGCTCTGGGTTGCCAGGTTGGCACTAAACAGGATCTGATTCAGTGTAGTCCATGTAAACTGGTATCTTTGATCAACCGGATACTTTTACCCTGACTATTGGCTGACAATGTGAAGCCATGCTGTCTCTCTCTTTATGTACATCACTGTAAATAAATCTCTGTTTCTGATATTTCCATTACCTGACTGGGTTTTCATTCATCTGTGATATCAAAATTGCCATCACCTCGCAATCTCAGACATGTGAGGCAGCTGTGCTAGCAAGAAGGCTGAAACCCGCAGGTGCTAGTGTATGTTGCTGGCACGTCTCTGGTGGTCTTGGGGGAGTGAGGTTTAGAACTGCAGTGGAGCCCCCTAGTGTAGCCCCTATTGGATCCAGCTCATTTACAGGAATAACAAATAATGTATGAAGTAACTGTGAATGAACATTTTTAATTGATAATGAAGTAAGAGTGAAGTAATCACATAGCTCCACAGTTACTTAACCATTGGGCATTAAGAGCATCAGGAAGTCACAATTCACTAATCATTAACTAATTCATTATAATCATCATGATTCATATATTAGTTAATCATTACTTGCATGAATCGTACCCGTATATATCTTACATAAGTGCCTTAATATAAAGTGCCTTGATTTTTACCTTGTTTAGCCAGAGCCTCATGCCCTTGCTGAAAGCAACCATATCGCTGAGAATGACATCCTCATGGAAGAGTGTCCTGGGCAGGACTTTCAGGTGTCCCATCTCTATTCACACCTGACCTATGCCTTAGGCCCCGCCTCTGATGTCATACTGGATGAATACCTGTCCAGCTGGGAGGAGCTTATCAAGTAAGTAAAAGTAAGAGTGTAACTCTGGAGTAAAAAAAACATAAGGTCTAAATTTATGGTAGTTAAATTAAAGTTCAAACTTTTGATTGAGAGCAAAATTATGTTAATTGCTGGAATTTCGAGCAAGACCGTTTTTTGTATTATCTCACTGAATGGGTTTACAGTGAATGCTAAGAGGTAGCACATCAACAACAAAACAAACACTATTTTACACCACTGACAATGCATTACACTTCTGTGGTAGTGTGAGCTGCAAGATCGAACGCACCTGCTGATTTGACGCTACCGGATCTGGAAGCCAGGCAATTTTCTTCCTACAGTCTTGTTATAACCTCTCTGTACACTTTCAAAGTTTACAGTACTTCAGTTTGTCTGTAGAGACCCTCACCACACTACCACAGAAGTGTGGTATTTTGAGCATTGTCAGTGGTACAAAATAGCTTTGTTTTTTTGACGTCCTAATTGCCCCCTTAGCATTCACTGTAAGCCCATTCAGTGATAATGCAAAAAACGGTGTTGCTCAAATCTCCACCAATTAACATAATTTTTCTCTCAATCAAAAGTTTGAACTCGTTAACTACCGTAAATAGACCCTATGTTATTTTTACTCCGGAGTTAAACTTTAAGAAGCATCAGAGGCTGTTGCTTACAGTATACAGATGGAGGAATGGTATTCAGTATTGTCTGCATAGTTTATGTATATATTTTTACTTTTTAGTACTTAGCTTAGTAGCTCCATGTACTAAAATGTATTCCTCTATTACAATTACAAAGCAAAGCTATTGCGTTCAATACTTTCGAAGGATAGGGGAGACCGGGGCTGGTTGTCTCACGGGTTGGTTGTCACATTGCTTATTCCAGGCACACTAGGTGATGCTGTGGTAAAATGTTGATATCAAACTGTTACCCGTTGATAGCTTACTCATTTGCACTAGAAATTTTGCTGAGCAGACACAGCATTGAGGTGAGGAGACAATTTTTAAATTTCATGGGTCAGAGTAAATTTTCATGTTGGTGTTGTTTTTGTATTGAGAGCTTGTAGGATATTAGTAGTTCAAAAACAAAACACTCATTAAAAAGCCAAAGGTAGTAGCTTTATTTTGAGTCATATTTTAGCTATCAAGTTAAAGCCATGTGGCAGCTAGGTTAACATCTTTGTCAAGAGGTCAGTTGGGCATGGTTGTCACATAGCTCGTGGGGTTGGTTGTCACATGTGTTTGTTGTCACTGTGACACAGTTGTCACTGTGTTTGCAACTTTGTTTGCAACTTATATGATAATAAAGAGGTTTTAGCACTGAAAATGATTTCATTTTATTTCTCAACACAGTAGACAATTCAAGTAACTGATCACCTCATTTAATCCCATTGTTTAAACATAAGGGGCATTGATGACAACTATCATAGGGGTGGTATTCATATTAAAACTTATTTGCAGTTTCTAGCTTAAAAAACTAAAAGGTTACACATAATTTTTTAAGATCCCATTTTATCACTGAAATCCCATTGAAACTCTATAGGGAAAACCAACCCCATACCCTCTGACAACCAACCCCGTGATGGGGTCGATTGTCACATTGTGTCAGAGTGTCTTTGATGGTTAATTGCTCCCTGTTACAATACATTCTAAAAGTAAAAATTATACACATTTAAAGCCAAGACCCCAAGCTTTCATTTCATGTAGGAATTACTGCTGAAAGAGTTTTTGAAGATGAGCAAATCATGCATGAGTAAAAATTGTGACAACCAACCCCGGTCTCCCCTAACGTTTTTAAAGGAATTAAGTTTTTCTCAATATCCATTACCCAGAGTGAAGCCCATCTTGAGCCTACATAAAATCTCCTTTTCTCTGTTTCTTCCCCAACATCTCACGCCCTCCCTTCCTCGGCCTCAGGTTCATGAACTCCCTTGGCGCTCTTGTGAGCTTCTTCTCCCCGAAAGTCCAGGAAAAGATCACACTCTTACGTGACCTCTCCTCTCCCTCCTCCCACATTGCCCGGAGCGCCCTGTGGCAGCAGCGCCTCAACAATGCCGCTGCTGTGGACGCCCCTCTCCCACTAGACGCAGGTACCTACCACTCTGTCCGCTCCATGCTGGACGGCGAGCTGGGCGCCGGCGTGGTGGACTTCAGCCGGCACACTCCGTCAGGCAGTCGTACTCTGCTGCGGCTCCACCGCTCGCTGCTTTGGCTGCGGCTGCTCCTCGATAAGCTCCACGAGGGCCCTGATGCCGAGGGCCGTCTGCGCTCGCCTGGGGAGCTGTGCCGTGAGGCCTACCGGCAGGCCCTGGCACCGCACCACCCGTGGCTCCTGAGGCAGGCCGCCGAGGTGGCGTTCGGTGCCATGCCGGCCCGGAAGGTGTTCCTGGAGCTGGTGTGCGTGACCTCGCAGGAGGAGGCCAAACCGGTGATGCGGACACTGGTCGCTGCCATCAAGAAAGTGCATCACAGGACTCAGAGGATGCTGGAGGAGAGAAACATGCTGGAGCTTCCCTAGGGATGGGGAGGAAGGGAAGGGAACAGAAAAAGACAAATTGAATGAGGGAGGTGAAGTGGAAATGAGTGGAGGAGAGAACTGGAGTCTGAGGGGAAAAAATATGTAAAGAGAGAAAAAGAGCTCTACAAGTGTGAAAGCTGTGGAACAAGGGATGAAGAGTGTAGGAAAGGCAAAGGGCAAGGAAGGAGAAAGAGAGGGGAGAGAAATATAGGGGGAGAAAGAGAAAGAAAGCTTAATGAATGATTTTATGAGCTAAAGATCCCTAGGACCACGCCTTATAACAACGTAAAAGATGTCTTTAGCAGGTCTATGGCATTGGCACTGTCATGGCATAAGAACACACTTTGTAATTAACTATTAATCCAATATTTTATTTTATTTTTGAAGCCTGCAAGTTATTGTGTGCACTACTCGTGGCTGCATTAATTAAACAACATTTTACAAAGAAAATCCACCATTACGGACGTCAATCCCGTTTTCCACTGTTTAAGTGTGCGTTTTACTAAAAGTTGGCTAATAAAGCAAACGTAGCACAAGTGCACAGCAATCATAACCGCCTGTTCTTGTTCACTGAGTAAATATAAACTGCAATGAAGAGGTGAGAGCAGGAAAATAATGCGTGCAATGCACATTATGGGTAATTTCAACCGGACTGAAAATGATCTTCAAGATTATACTGTAGAGATGCTGTGAGTGGACAACAAACAGCCTATTATTTGTGAAGACAAGACACCGCTTTGTGAAGACAAGACCGAAACATTGCTGTTTACGCAGCATAATGGTTTAAGCTAGCCAAGGCTTAGGGCTTACCTTTATGTAATTGTTTTGTTATTTTGCTATTCCTGGCCGTTTTGCGTTTCTTGGGGAGTCAAGATTCCGGGTCGACCTCAATATCCTGATCGCGGGTCCATAAAGTGAAACGGTACTTCCCGTTTTAACCACAAGATGGAGATAGTAGGCGCATCGAGAGTTACACGACTGGATTAAAGTGAATTATGCCTACGTCTAAATCTGTGATATAACAAGACTACGTCACACGCTCGCGCTAGTAGTGGAGGCACACGCAAACCCGGCGGTGATTTTCCCCGTTTACTCGAAATCGTTGGGAGGAGAGACTTTAAAAATAGAACGGTGAATCACACAGAACATTCACATGCAGAGCCTTACTCTGGTGTTCAGGGGCTAGTATTGAATTTGATTTGTTATTATCACAAGGGTTTTTCATGTCTAAGACACCTGTGTGGCTGCGTTTGTGTAGCCTATTAGGGTGTTGTTCACATACTCAGATCAGTATACTAAGAATCACTCACTGTGACTTTTTGAGATTAAAAATACTAATTGCATAATGCATTTGCAATACTAACGCATTTTAGTCTTACCATCTGATTCCACCCTTCCATTTCATGTAGTCATAGGATACAGAAAGGGTACAGACATGGGGTACTCATATGTCTAATGTGTAGGCTACACTCTCACTCACACATACCCAGAGTATGCACATTCTTTACAGCTGAGGTTATTCAGAGTACTCAGCTCAACACCGATGTATGACCTATGATTAGTTTATTGATTGACTGTTAATTAGTGTTGTGCTATCAGGTCATCAGCTCCTTTACTGACAGAGTAGAAGCGGAAGCTTCAGGACCTCAGGTGACCTTTGACCCCTTGAGAACCAGGCTCGCTCCTCCTGGTGAACTATGTGTGTGTGTCTGCCTATCTTCCTCTGTCTTCCTCTGTCAACACCTAAGACAGATATAATGTTAATAATAATAGTAATATTAAGAATGTATTAATTGTACGTTATTTAGCCTACAAAAAATGGATTGTTACACTATGTATGTATACCAACGACAGCATGTGTGTGTGTGTGTGTGTGTGTGTGTGTGTGTGTGTGTGCAGGGACAGAAGTGTTTTGGGGATTATGTGTGCACCACTTGGGGAAAGGTTGTGTCTGGTTTTAGGGGAACAGTTTGTAAGCATTGTGTGAGTGTGTGTTTTGTGTGTGTGTGTGTGAGAGAGAGAGAGAGAAAGAGAGAGATAGTGAGTGAGTGGGCAGAGAATGTGGAGTTGATGTGTGTACGTTTATGAGTGGGCGGAGTCAGTCAGAACAAAGTGTGTGCTCACTGATCTGGATTAGAGTCAATGGGATTAAAGTTTTGAGATTATCTCCACACATGCACCCCCCCCCCCCCCCCCTCCACACACACACACACACACACGCACACACACACACACACACACACATACACACACACACACACACACACACACACACACACACATACACACACTCAGTCAGTAACACCTGACACACTCGCTTGCCTCTATATCCTTCTTTCTCTTCTCCAGCCCATTCTGTGTGTTTTAAAACATCTGCATTTTGATTTCTTGTTCGATTATGTAAGGACACTGCCACAGCTCAGAACATCTGTGTGTCATCATAGAATTTGTTGGAGGACAGATTATGTAACCTCTCTTACCCCACCCCTCCCTCTCTCCCCTTCAATGAGAAGAGCCGCCTCTCCATCATAAAATATATTTTTTCCTGAGGCTAACTGTGTGAGAGACCCCTGTGGTGATTGTGTCAGTGGGAATTGTAAGGTAGGGTATTAAAGTGATTTTACCTGTTGCTGGATGTGAACATGCTGAGGACAGGATGGAAAAAAGAGAGAGCAGCCTTCACTTGTTACATAAACAGACAGCTCAGTTATATCATCAATCTCTTATGCTTTAGCTCTTCAATTTTCTCTTAACTCTTTTTTCTCCTTTCTGCATCTTTCCTTTACTTTTATACTCTGCTCATGTGGTTGTCTGTGTATTTCCAGCTGTCTCTTGTCTGTCTGTCCTTTTCCAAAGCAGTTACACCAACATCCCTCACACCTGATCATCATGTCATGTCATCATATTTTTCAAAACACTCCCCACCATTATGTATGAGATAGTGTGTGAAACAGTTGGTGTCAAAGAGGAAATGTCTCTTAGACCAAAATCATTTGTGGTTGGCAGGGTTTGTGCTTGTGTGTGTGTGTGTGTGTCTCAACAAGCTCAACTTCACTTCATTTGATAAGCAAAATGCACACACTTTTAAACACAAAAAATGTTTTATTATTTCTTACTTCCCATTTTTCATTTACAACGATATTCTTGTTTTTTTGAATATAGGTTTCCACAATTGTATTTTTTTTATTAGTCAGGCAATATATACTGTAAATAACGGTATATTCAATTAATTCTTTAATTACATCTATTATGTCATGAGCAGTGTTTGATTGAACAGTAAACCCAAATGGAGAGAGATGAGAGCAGAAGAAATCACTTTCACACAGAGGAGCCTGGAGCACAGGTGAGAGGAATGGCCACAGACAGTCAGCGTGGTGTGTGTGTTTGAGGGAGAATTCATCGACCGGTCAACAGAGTGCAGTTAGTCAGTGCTGAGCAGTGGGCAGTGCAGTGATTGGACACATTATACAGCGGGGGTCTGACTGGGGCGGGCGAGGTGTTGGGGGTGGTGGAGAGAACCAGTGTGACTGACAGTACGACTGACAGGGAACACAATGGAACGAGTTCAGCTGGATCACGACTGATGGAATGTGTCCATTTGTGTGTGTGTATGAGAGAGTGCGTGTGTTGTACGTGCACAAGTTCAGCTTGAATAGTGCGTTTGTGAATGACATCAACGCTTGTTGTGGTGGTGGTTGGTGTATGTGTGTGTTAGTTTCTAACGGGCAGAATATTAAAGAGACGATGAAGGCACATGCTTCTGACTCAGCGGTACCAGACTGTGGTACACAGACGACGTCTAGACAGAAAGACTAGAGATAGAAGCCGTCACACAATAATGACATCACAATGGGACAGAACAAAGCTACACAGGGGCTCGTGGAATGAGGATGAGAGATGTTGCAGCTATACAGCCAACCCAGTGCATGAGACCGGCCATCTTGGGCAGGTTAAACACGATACCTTGGCACTAGTCATCGTTCTCTATTTGCTGGCCACCATAGAATTGCTGAGACCTTGGTTTACTTTACTAATGCTATTAGTCGTCATGCAGATTTAAGCACAGCTTGAGGTATGATCTTACTGGGTGCCCACTGCCCAGACATGGCCACGTTTGACCAGATGGGGAGTGTACTGGATGGAGATGAACTAGTCGTCTGAGTCCATGGCACTGACCTAAGAGAGTGGGTGTAGTCAGTGAGGTGAATAACTCACCAAAGACTCACCCATGGATGCCCCTTACCTATCTCTCTTAGAAACGACTCAAACATGAGTGACCACTGACTACTCCTAAGCAGTGTTAGTAGTGCTATGTCTCCTCACTCCACAGCTGTGGCACAGGTGCTTTGCCCATTGTATCAAAGACTCATTTAACTACAACCCTGCCACTAGTATTTCCCATATGAAATATATGGCAGTTGCAACAGGCAGAAATACAAGACTGTCCCTTTTCCAGTCCTCATGCACTGGGAACAGGATAGCACTACAAGGGACAGTATCAATGAGGTGTTCTATGGATATGTGTGAAGTGGTTTGTGGAGACCCAGTGTCCCATACACAGAGGGCACTCCAATCCATGTTTGGTCAACTTTTTGCTCTATAAATGTTGTGGTGACTCTGCAGTGGCCTGTACTCTCTCCCTCCTACTGATTGCATGGGGAAGTGTTTGACAGGCCTGAATGGGAGCATAAAACTGCCATGGTATAGAGTGCCACTCTGCACAAGGTAAGAGTCTACAAAGAAATGGTGTTGATTCAATTAGTGCTGCACCATGTAAACATATTTTTTCCCATGAACAGACCAGAGTTGATATGAAGAGATTTTTTATGTCAAGGCGATGTCTGTAGTAATGTGTTTTTTCATATGTATTTAAATATTTATCTAGACGCTCTCTTTTTAATGTGAGCACATAAACACACATACATACTCACTCACACTTTCAAATTATGCTCAAAGTATAACTATGGTGCCCCCCCCCCAAAAAAACATAAACAATACGACACACAGAACAGGCGATGAGACGAGGGAATACTGAGAGAAAAAGGAAAGTGGTCTTGTGCCACAGTCAAGCCCCAAAGACGCTCATAGCAGCATCACTATCCTTATGGTGACAACAAATAAACTGACCAGCACCAAGTGAGCTAGTACTGTGCTTACAAGCACTAAATTGAAAAACGTGTTATGCTTATCTGCCTCTGTTGAAATCGATGCGGTTTCTTACTAGCGCCATGTTAACTAGCCCCATGCATATTAGCCATATGCTAACAAATATCAGTTTATTGAGTGCCAGGCTAACAAGAACTGAAATAGAAAAAAACTGTCTTTTTCCTCCCCAGTACTAGGCTCTAAAATCCAGTCTTGTTCAGTGCTGTGCTACTGAACGTTCTCTATACAATGGAACAAAAACAGTAAATCTAATAACTTGAAAAAAAGACGTGAATAAAAAACACCAGGATGCTATTTTTAGAGACTACCTTCATCAGTCATCGACACACTTTTAAGATCAGCATTGGCAAATCATATGGTTTGATATTTTACATACCTCCCCCTCTGTTCTATACTCTTTTTCCTCCTCTTTCTTTCTAAGAAAGAGAGGAATGCACCCCCCCCCCCCCCCCACCCTCAGTAATATGTACAGTTAGCCACGCAACACACAATCAAGATATATTGCTTTGAGGACAAAAAAGAGAAAGAAGATATGATTTCATAGAGGAATGAAAAGAAAAAAAAGAAATTGTCTAACATTTCTCATAAAGTGATCATTATGTGGCCCAATAGAATATGACTAATGTGACTGGTCCAGGCATTTCAACGTGGAACTTGATTGGTTGTTTATGAATTAAGAGCTAAATGGAGTTTTAGCCATTTAGAATCGATATAGTGCAACCATGATAACAATTACTGAATACACACTCCAGACTTTGGAGTACTGCATGCTTGAAAAATGTATGAGTTTATCAGTTTATCTATGTATGTATGTATATGTTTGTACTTGTATGTGTGTGTGTGAGTGTGTGTGTGTGTGTGTGTGTGTGTGTGTTAATGTGTTTGTGTATGTGTATGTGTTAATGTGTTTGTGTGTATGCATTAAAACAGATAATAAAGGTACTGTATGTTCGTGGGCTATATCAGTGTATCAAGTGTACCATTACTTTACCATGATATCATTATGAAACAACTTTAGAGGTCATCATAAATTTAGCCCATTAGCAGTGCATGAACATGGTCAAATAAATATGTATAAATGCAATCAATTTCATAAACAATCCAAATAAAAAACAACAATGCAATAAAGTCATAAATAAATATGTAAAAATAAATAAATAGGTCAATGAATGAAGCAGGAGCCTTCTTAATCAACGCCCCAAAACAAAACAAACAAACAACAGAGGTAGAGAGGGAATAATTGGTAAGAGAAAAGACAGCATGAGCAAGAAATCATAGCAAAGATAAAGAAGAACAAAAAACAAAAGACAAGAAGGAATAGAGGGGGAAATAATGGAGAGAGACTATTAATCAAATAAAAAAAACACTTTGGTAAATTACAAACAAGAATGGAGCAAAGAGCGGAAAAACAAAAATAGGAAAGGAAGGGGGAAAAGAAACTAACAGAGAAGAAAAAAAGAAGGGAAAAAAGAAAAACAGAGAGAAAGAGACAGCATAGCAGAAAGGAAGGGGGATGGAGAGAGGAGAGTGCCTCCAGATTAGGATTACAGATTAAAGGGATTAGATAGACGCATCAATAAAACACAGAGAGACACCTGCTTGACTAAAACAGTAACACTGACCCTGCCAAAGATATCATCATCTTCCTCATCATCATAATCATCATCATCAACAACAGCATTGTAATCATTAGCATCATTGGTGAAGTAGATTTATATGGCTAAATGAATTGACTCATAATTCCCTGCTCCTTTGTCAAGAACTACCCCCTCCCTGCACCACCACCTTCTGGTCCCTCCCCCTGCTTCTGATTGGGTGTGTTGCAATCGGATGACTGGCAGGAACTCTTAGTGGGGTGAACAATGGAGTAAACAATTTGACAGGTTCATCTATGGACACACACACACACACACACACACACACACACACACACACACACACACACACACACACACACACACACACACACAGAGAGACACACACATAAACACATACGCACACACTATAGCATGCCCCCCCTCTCTTTGTAGAATGAACAGAGGTGTAAATCGAAGAAGGAAGGACTGACAACTGGGATTGTCTGTACAACATTTCCCAGAATCTTCTGAGCCCTCTGGCACAGGAAGTAGTAAATGTGGGGATTTCACAATCACTACAGTTGAGGAGAGGACACAGATAGAAAACATTGCTTGACTGTGCGAGCGTTTATGCGTGCAGAGTGTGTGTATGTGCGTATTTATGTTTTTGCTTTTGTGTATTTGTGTGTGTGTGTGAATTGCAAAGTAAATGTATGTATGTGTTTTTGTGTATGTGTGTAAAAAGAATGCAATACACATGTTTGTGTTGAGCTGGTGTGTGTGTGTATGTGTGTGTGTGTGTGTGTATGTGTGTGTGTTAGTGGTGTGCACGCGCATTTGGTTGGCAGATACTGGCGCTCTAGTCGTTCTTGTTGATTCTCAGCCTGAAGGAGACACGTCCGGCAAACTTGTCCCTCTCACTGAGCTCAGTAATGGTGTCTGAATTGATCTTGCACTCCACATTCACATCCATGTTATAGGTGATATTCAGGAATTTGACAGCCACCAGCGGTTGAGAGTAATTCACCTAAAAGAAAAGATGTGGAGAAAGAGAGAGAGAGAGAGAGAGAAGAAAGTTCTGACTTCTGAGGTCTAGCGTGTCTAAATATTTAGACAAACATGCACATGTATTTGCGTGTGTGTGTGTGTATGTGTGCATGTGAGAGAGACTTCATGTATGTGGTGTGTGTCTTACCTGTGACCTGCTTCCATAGTAAGGGTAGTACATGAGATTGAAGCTGCCATTGGTGGGGAAGTATGCTATCTCACCAATACTGTCACTGTCCTCTTTCTGTGGAACATGAATACAGGTGTTTCACATGGGTCTGGGTTACAGAGAAGCCTTTGCTTTCCAAATGGGTAGAGAGGTACACTAGTTTTGCTACAGAGAAGCATTTATAGGGGATATGAAGCTTCTTCTGCTAAAATCTAGAAGGGGTCAAAAGGATGCAATGCTTCAAAAAATCCTGCTAAATAACAAATAACAGCATTATGCCCCTTTAAGGAACATCTAACAGATTTTTACAGATTAATAGATTTTATTTTTGATCGAAGGACAAAGGGAAGAAATCAGCAGTAAGAAACGACTACAGGCCAATGTCTACTAATGGCTAACTCCAGTCATCTACATTCTGTGGCTGTATGGTCTACTCTGTACAGCTTACCCATTCATTTTCTCCAATTTTGTATCTCTAAAGACAGATGTGTGGGAACAGAGGGATAGATGTGAAGAGGGAGATTAGATGGGAAAATGATGCGGGCACACACACACACACACACACACACACACACACACACACACACACACAGACACACACACACACACACACACCTTTTAACAAGGCTTATATGTTGATTGTGGAATATTTCTTCAGCTATGAGACTAACACATAGAGGTGGGCCATACAGTATATAGGAATGCATTTCTTTTCTTCATTCTTCTTTAGGATTAAAGCCCGATTTGATTCTGATTGGGCTATTGGGCACTGCAGTTAATACACAGGTGCGGCTTTATTCTGTTATACATCGTCCTGCGGTTCATACACGATGTGGCTAATACACAGAAAATTATTGTACTCTCTCTCTCTCTCTCTCTCTCACACACACACACACACACACACACATACATACATACTCACATACACACAAGTTCACAACATATGCAGAGTGAAATGCTCTTGGAGGGTGATATTTACATAAATGATGATATGAAATGGGGATATTAATGTTCCCTAAGGCCAACTAATCTTCATTAATGATCAGTGCTGGAAGAAGTTTGCTAATGAAAGTGGGTTGAAGACCTCAGTCCTCATACTCAGTTTCAGCTATTAGTAAGTCTACGCTACCAGCTGTCATTGTCATCCAAAAAAGTAATCATTTGCGCCATTGTGTTTTCAATGACACAGGCTGTAAGAGCAGCAGACATAGCCTAAACTAGGCCTAGCCTACATACATTATCACAATAACCCATTTTCAAATTAAAAGTCCCCATAAAGGCAGAAGGCCTTTTCATTCAAACAAATATATAATTAAATGAAAGGGGAAAAAACAAGAATATAACATGTAAACATATGCACATGTTATAAGGGGTTATTTGCAATGAGCTACCCCTGCCTTGACTACAGAATAGAGGTTAAATATAGGCCTGACAGTGTTGCTTTGTTTAGGCTATAAGATAAGGTTTAGGCTATAAGATTTAACATTTTCTACCCTCAGTAAATGTCATGTTAAGGTTAGTTTAACAGGTGTTACCTTTACATTATTCAAAGCTTGCTCAGAAGCTATAGGGTTACTCCCTTGATGTAGTATGTGATGAGATCAAAGTTCTAATAGACTTGCTTAAAATTAGTTGAATATAAGAACCTGTGTAGGTTTGTATAGGCTGTATAGTAATATGCTATCAATATATTATAATATAATATATTTTAAGTCAATTTGTCAATTAGTTTCCACAAAATTCCCCAGAAGTCACCATTTAAGGAATTATTTTTCAAAATTTTCGTCACAGGGAGCATGCAGGCCCAAGTATTTTATCACATGGGGCCCTCTTTCTCCAGCAGCACCCAATTAATAATTAGTATTTTTGTAAAATGTGACAGCCTATTTTTGAATGTGATACCTTGACTGGCAAATTATATGAGACAGCAAGGGTGTGTGTGTGTGTGTACTGCGTATGGTCGTGGGCCTTTTTAGAAGAAAGTCCAGTAAACCTTTTCTGATTTTCATTTGTCATTTTGTCTTGATTGAGAGAGAATGATATAATAGTGAAAGAAAGAGTGTAGTGCTGGAGAAGTGGTGTGTGCTCTTCCTACACATAACAATGAAATAACTTTTTATCTTGGGTTAGGATTAAATAACAAATAATTGTGTATAGGCCAGTGTTTTTATTGAAGCAAAAAAGGAACAAAGTATCCAGTAACTGTAACAGTAACATACTGTAAGTAAGATACAGTAAGATACTTGATTTGAATTGTAAGCATTGCTACACTTTCTTACTCAGAAAGTTAAGTAACAAAAATGACAGTAATCTGTTACTTTATAATTAGTCACCCCCAACACTGAATTTCGAAAGGTTGCCGCTAGTTGCAGCTCGAAGTTAAGAATTTCTGTATATACCCTGAATAAAGCTTAACCAACTTTATTATAAGGGTCCCCCATACTGATAGTTATATATTACTAATATATTAATTAAGCTTAACCAACTTTATTATAAGGGTCCCCCATACTGATAGTTTTATATTACTAATATATTAATAAAGCTCAACCAACTTTATTATAAGGGGCCCCACGCTTATAGCTATATACTACTAATATATTAATTAAGCTTAACCAACTTTATTGCAAGCGTTTCTGGCGCCGACAAGAGTGGCGGCATGTCAAGGTAGCTCCGTGTTTTTTTCTTGAATTTCCCCTTCGGGATTAATAAAGTATCTATCTATCTATCTATCTATTGTAAGGGTCCTATGGGGAGTGGTTCATATTGGGATAGGCAGAAGCACAGTTTAATATCAATTAGTTAAATAATAATAAGTCATTAGCTTTTCTATTAACATATAGTTTGTAAATAAACATTTAACATTTAAATGATGTAAGAAATAACTGTTAATTAGTGCCAAAAATACATTTAGTTAACTATTAACACATATTAATACAATATTAGTTAATAGATTTGCTAAAACATTAACATACAGATTTTATGCAAGCAACAAATATTGAATTAATGATGAAAAAACTATTAACTTGTGCCAAATAGATATGTTAGTAACAATTAACAAATATTAACAAAGGGTTAGGTAATTACTAGTTTGCTATTTATTATGGCACCTTATTATGGAGTGTTACCGTATAATTTTATGAAAGCATGGGTGTCTTACATTTGTTCTACAATGACATTATTTCATCTTACAATTCTGTATGAACTACGATGTACGATAATAATAATCTTTAACTTTGGATGGCCAAAATATTTGACTACTTCATGTCTATACAGATTGTTCCCTAAAACTAAATGAATTAACTTGTTATTAGCCTACATGTCAATAACATTTATCGATCACCTTTGACTAGTAATCTGAGGGTTAGTTGGGACTGACCTTAGCCCCACAAGTGACATAAGGAGATTGGCTTTTCCCTGGCAGCATTCCAATAACCTGTGGAAAGGTGAAATGTCAGAGTTTACAATGATTTAATTAAATCATCAAAAGGACACAGTGCTGTTCATTTAGTGCATTTGACAGTGATAAGTGGGTTAAGGTTAAAGTAGTTGTTGCTTTGGCTAAGCAGTCACTAGTTAACTAGTGCTCTAGTGGCTAGTTAACTAGTGCTCTAGCTCACTGGCTATTCAAACCTAAAAAACCTTGCCCTATTGATTCCTTAAAGAGAGGGCTCTTTCTCCAAAACTAGTCACAATCATAGGTTTTCTGAATGTATTGAAACGGATGAATCTACATTGGTATGAAACGGGAGCACAAATCAGGCTTAAGCATGTCTCTGTGAGGGGGAACTGAGGCACATGCACTGCAGCATGACTCACGATCATCCCCATCTCACCACACCTCTCTCTCCAACGCACTTATTACCCGGTTGAGCTTGATGAAGACGCAGGGCTGGCCGTTCTCGTAGCCAAAGGTGCGCTCGGCGGAGGTGGCGCCCAAGCCAGAGCATTCCCCGAGCATGGTACGGTTGAATTGGCAGGAGCGCTTGGGGTTGTTGCGCACCTCACCACTGTCCTCCTGCACGTAGAACTGGTCTGGGGGGCACACGTCGTTGTTCAGGGCTTGCAGGCTGTCGTTGTATGCTGGCAGCGAGAGAGAGCAAGAGAAATAAGGGTGAGGAGGAACGGAAAGATGAAGAGTTAATGAAAGAACACAAGTGAAGAAAAACATCGAGAAATACGTGAAAAGACACACACAAACACACACAGACTACTTACGGCCCAAGAAGCTATTCAGTTTCTGGACATATGTGTCCCAGCTCTCAGTTTGGTCAATGTTGTAGATAATCTCCAGTGCCTGTCCTTTTGGTCGGATCATCATTCCTACTCACACACACATGCACACATGAACAAACACCGTCATTAGAATCATTAGACACATTAGAATCATTAGACACATTAGCTCTTTCTATTCTATTTAACAGCTCCAGGTTGTCGAGTATCTGTATGTGTATCTGTATGTGTGTGTGTGTGTGTGTGTGTGTGTGTGTGTGTGTGTGTGTGTGTGTGTGTGTGTGTGTGTGTGTGTGTTTGTGTGTGTGTGTGTGTGTCAAGTGATCATTAAGTGTACCTGGAATGGCCAGACGGTCCTGCCAGGTGGGCTGGTAGTCGTTCAGAGTGAGCAGCATGACGTACATGGTGAGGGCGAACATCCCTGCCAGGAACGTGTAGAACACCAGGTAGAAGAGCAGAATCAAGCCTGCAACAAATACACACACACACACACACACACACTTCTTATTTTGCTTGTTTACCCATATTACATACATGACATCTACAAGATAACATTACAATTGAGGGCAGAGCTTCACCTTGTAAGGGGTGACACTTTTAGCTCAGTCTAGACTTTAGATTCAGACAAGCAGAGTCTCCACAATGCAAGCCCTCTGGCTTTGGCTCTTCACAGAAAGAGCAAGTAACTATGAAAGTGTCCTGGTTCCTGATCCTTTCCCATGTCAACCTATATGGAGGACCCAACTGAAGCCATTGAGAGTGATACTTAATTAGGGTTAAGTCCCATTTTTGGTGATCAGATTGTAGAATTTTGAAAACATCAGCGCTGTTCCTAAGTAGTTCCTTCTTTGCTGAGGACCTTGATGACGCTTCTTGCATCACTACCGGGATTAGTGCATGAACACAAGTCATGGCCATAAGTAGTGACAGAAAAACATGTCATTGTCACCCCCATGGATTGTCGATCAATGAATGAATCTATTTATTTAGAGTGCAAAATCACAATGCAGTATGGTCTCAATACACTATAAAATCCCAAATAATCCAATAACATGAATAAAATCTCTAATTGGATAAAAAAATATCTAGTGGTTTGAAGTCATGAGTCAGCATGTCTCTGGATGGCAGACTGTCCAACCTCAAATGTCCATTATACTCTTAGTTGAGAGTACTGAACTCCATGTCTTATGAGTTTTACATTCATAGTTTGTGTCCTGGTGTGTCTTATTTATGTTTGTTATTATGTGTTCTTTAACATATGAGATGACATTTTGTTCCTGTACCACCATTCCTGAGTAGATTCTTGTGTGATTGTGTTCTTGTGTAATATCATAATATGATGTTTTTGCAGTGTGTGCCACAGCTCTGCATGGGTGCATCCCTTAGGTCAGTATTGATCTGCTCTGGATTGCCAGACTGGCACTCATCAGGGTCTGATTACTTAAGCTGGGATGGCCAACAGCATCTCTCAGCAACCTGGGAGGATATTTAACTCTGATTATTTGCTTGTTTAGTTGAGCAGGTAGATCTTTATGTGAAGCAATGCTGTCTCTCCCGTGATGCAAACTAATTGGCCCAACTGGGTCTTTATTCATCTGTGGTATCAAAAATCATCAGCATACTACATAATTATATAGGTCAAACTTACTCCACACAGATTGTATATATTTTTAAATCCTCCAAAATTGCACCTCTGTGAACATTGATATACTGATCTCCAAAGCACACTGCACATGTGACTGAACTGAGTCGTGAGCTGAACTGTTGAATACTGGAAACAGCATCTCTTCCCCATATTGCCTATTATAGCTTACAGTGGTCTTTGGTCAGTTATAGCTTTACAGTGGTTTTTGGGCTTTTCTGGCCTTTGTCCTGGCTAGTAGTGTCATCTCTAATCTTCTCACAGCTTGCCTGGACATAGCCAAGGCCAAGGTTGACCGAGAAAGACTGACAGGCTGCTCTTGTAGCCACGTGCGTAATGCTTTCAGTTAACCCAGCCACATTAGCCTTTGCCTTTTCCTGTGCTTCCTCAGCATTATGAACTGCTTGTTCCACACTGGGGTGAAAGAGGGCAGCTTACCTGTCAAATGGACACCTGCCATGACTTGCAATGTTTGCTTTCAGCAAAAACACATGGTGTGAAGATATCAGAAGCATGCAGAATTGGACCATGTGAGAGCTCATGGACTTGGAAAATATAGTTAACAAATAACATTGTTTAATAGTATGACCTCAGACAGTGATGGTCCCACTATCCCACTGTCTCTACATACATCATTTTGTTTCTGAATATATATTCAGACGGGGGGGGGGTTCTTGTTTTGGATTGTCTTTTAATCCAAAACAAGAGGTTATGAAACTGAGTAGAAAGGATGAGATGTTACACCATTTATTCAGGATTCTATCAACGTGTCCGATATACACACACACACACACACACACACACACACACACACACACACACACACACACACACACACACACACACACACACACACACACACACACACAGTACTGAAGTGATAAACTGGACTCACTCACTCACAATGGACTGATTCTGAGATTGGATTGACCCAAGTACAACTCTAGTGGACTATTCACTGTCCAAGGATCACTAAAAACTGTACTGAGACAGAGATGTCATGTGTGCAGGCGTGTGTGTGTGTGTGTGTGTGTGTGTGTGTGTGTGTGACGTTCCATCATCAGTAGAGAGACGTGACCCAGATTTCCACCTATTGGGAGCCTCCTACATCCAGCCTTTGTGTTTTCCCTCCCACTTGCCCTTCCTCTCTCTCTCTCTCCATCACTGACCAAATGTCAGAACAGACCGAGGGTAATCCTCTTTACCTCTAAACCCTGTCGTCCTCTTTCACTCCCCTTCTCCCTGTTTGCCTCTGTCTACATCCTTCCTTTTCAATCACTCTCTCCATTTATCGCTTTTTCAATTTGCAGATTCAGCAGCACTTAGGTGGTCCATACCACTCATCTATCTATCTATCTATCTATCTATCTATCTATCTATCTATCTATCTATCTATCTATTTAGAGTAATGATCTATGAACACACACACACAGTCACATGCAGAATTCAAGTATAATTCTACTTAAAATTTGTGTTATTTGTGTATATACACATTTACAAACACACACACACACACACACACCCACGAACACACACACACACACACACACACACACACGCACGCACACATCCCCCCTGATGTGATTAATCCTGGTAGTTGCTCCCAGATTAACATACTGGAATGACTGGGATGGGGGGCAAAGAGACAGAGAGAGTGTGTCAGGATGTGTGCGTGTGCCTATGTGTATGCCTGTTTGTGTGTGTGTTTGTGTGCGTGCGTGCGTGCGTGTGTGTGAAAGAGAGAGAGAGACCAAGAGCGAGAAGGACAGAGAGAGATCAGTGGGGGGATGGTGGTCTATGCTGGATTAAAATAGGCAAGGGGGCAGAGCAGTCTGGCAGTCTGTTGACATTCAGGGGGAAAAACGTCACCATGCGTCCGCAGTGCCTCACCACACCATGCCACTGCCCCAGCCACCATTCCAGCTCTCATATGGCTGCCACCATCTTGGCTCTCACAGAGACAATATTGTCGGGGGAATTCTGGGCAGCTGAATAAGAGGCTGTTTCCTTGAAGTGCTCATATAAAGACGGACTTCAGTTGCTTGTATTCACATTTTTTAATTCTTTCACATATGAATATAGATAAACAGATGTGTGTCATTATCCATTTCATATTTCAAAGAGAGCATTTCTTATGAAACAAAAACTCCACTCACTAAAATTGAATGGCAAATTTATGGTGTGTGGTACTAAAATAACATACTTTTTACTGGAGAAAAAAAGGCAATAATCCAGAATCACATTCTGAAAAGGAATATTCTATATTTTGGTTTGTCTCTACCATAAATCACACACTCTCCCCCTCTCTCTACCTCTTTCTCTAATTCTTTTTCTTTCTCTCTCTCTCTCTTGCTGTCTTTGTCTCCATCCCTGTCTGAGGGTTACATAATTATGGAGGAACAAATGGTGAGTCTAGGAAACAGTTGCCCTGCACTAAAAACTCCATTCATTGTGCCTCATACCCCTCCTCATACTTCTTATAACTGATAGTAACAAAGGCATGTGTAATTTCTTACAACGGTCTCCACATATCTGAGGACTGGAGATGTATTTGAACTCACAGTTCAAATTGTAGTGATACCTGGCCTGACAGACTCCCACCATTCTCCTAAAACTAAAGTGCAGAATGACCATCAGCAAGGAATGTTTCTGTCTTCAGTGTACGTGTGTGTGTGTGTGTGTGTGTGTGTGTGTGTGTGTGTGTGTGTGTGTGTGTGTGTGTGTGTGTGTGTGTGTGTGTGTGTGTGTGTGTGTGTGTGTGTGTGTGTGTGTGCGTGTGCGTGTGTGTTTGCATGTGTGTGTGCATGTATGTGTGTGTGTGTGTGTGTACGTGTGCATGTTTATAGACACAGGGACAGGGAACCTAGGTTACTGTGAGTCATCTCAGCCCGTGGCTGTACTGTGTGTGTGTGTGTGTGTGTGTGTGTGTGTGTGTGTGTGTGTCTGTGTGTTGTCCCGGAGTATATGCTCTGTCATTTTGTATCAAGTCTGTCTTTGCTAACCCTGAAGCTGATGTTCTTCCCTTCCTCTCTCTCTCCATTTTCCATTTTTCTCCTTTTCCTCTCCTCCTCTAATAACTAATGGAGTTTTTACTTTCTCTTCTTCCACTCCCCTTCAATAATACACATCCCTTCCTCACACACACGCACACACACACACACACACACACAACATGTGTGTTTCAAGGCTGCAATCACAATATACAGTACTTGTGTGTATGGGGGACATGCCCCCCTCCAATATTGAAATATGCTGAAAACTCACTCACCATAATCACTTGCAGACATTATTAGAAACTACACTTAAGTTATTGTTAATAGAATAGTATTCTATACATAACTAGCCCATCCATTCCTGAACATCATGCAAGAAACTTGTTTACTGATCATATTTGCAATGCTTTCACTCTGGTGCACTTAGAGGCACCTAAAGGGAGAGAAAGAGAGAGCAGATGATGATGCCAATTGGGCAGGGATAGAAGGTGGCATGGAGTGAATGGGAAAGAGGCAGATATTGTTAGTTAAAGTGATAATGCAATTACAAAATGGATTTATAAAAGTTATTTCTTGGTTAGGGTGAGGTTGCATTGGTTTGGATAGTGTTTATGATCACATGGAACCATGGTAATAGCCACGCATTGAAAAATATTGCATGTTTTTAAGAAGGAGGATTCAGTGTGTGTACATGGGTGTGGACATGGCTTTTAATGATAAAATCATGAAGTACCAACCCATACGGACAAAACTATGTGACCTAGGCTATCAATGCAAGCTAGTGGTGTTGATCTTTGGCAGCTTGGGTCATGTCCACAATCTTGTTTTCAGTGGGTTAAGGCTGACAGGGCTCTCCAGCAGAAAAACAAAACAGCTGGCAAAGTTTTGCTCCATATCTGCAGTTATAGGCAGCCTTGCAGTATGGCGCAGGAGATGTTTTTTGTACCCCTGAATACCACTGAGTGACAAAGCCCTATCTTATCTCTTGAAATATTTGAATCCTGTCTGTTGTAATGTGATTTGTGGATTTAAATAAAGAATTAAAATGTGTGTGTGTGTGTGTGTGTGTGTGTGTGTGTGAGTTTGCGCATGCTTGCGCGTGTGATCTGTGATCTGTAATCTCCGATCTGTCAGTGTGTCCTGCCTGCACCAGTGCGTCTGTGTGAGCAGTAAGAGTGTGGGCGGTAGCCTCTCCAGGAGGAGGCCTGCTGTTTGGGCCGAGCTAATGAGGCTAATGCTAATGAAGTGGCCACCAGCGGCCGGCCCTAGCAAGGCATCACTCCGCACTCACATGATGAGTCAGCTAGCAGAGAGAGCCGGCTTGGAGAGCTGGGACGCTGGAAGTGGAAGCAGTGGTGTGAAAACAGAGTGAGTGGGGGACAGAGAGGGAGAGATGGAGGGAATGAGAGAGATAGGGAGGGAGAGAGAGGCCTGGACACAGAGAGAGAGAGAGAAAGAGAAAGAGAAAGAGAGAGAGAGAGAGAGAGAGAGAGAGAGAGAGATGCACATCTACATGTAAAAATGCAAACTATACTCCTAAATCCAGTTGTTTTTTGTGTCAATCCTAGCTTAGGGCTGTTTTGGGCCAGAAAAGTAGAAGGACATTTGTTGCTCTTGACTCTTACCCTTCCCTTTATCACATACATACACAGCACATGTAAAAGGATGGACTAACAGAAAGACTGAATTCACTAGAATTCACTAGAAATAGATGTAGCCTCACAGTCCTGTTTTATGGTGTGTATGTTGCATATTTGAGATTGCTCATGAATGTTACAATATATTTGTTAATTCTACATTTGTCTCGGCTAGCACAGTCATGTATGGCTACTCCATAATAATAAGCTTCATTTGTATAGCACCTTTCATACACAGAATGCAGCTCAAAGTGTTTTACATTTGGACCATGTAACACAATAATAGAGAAGAGTCAGTCATTATCAGTCACTCCTCTTCATTGCTGTGGCTGTTTATGATCCGATCAGCAACTATATACTGCAAACCATTAGAAATGGTCCCTGATGCCAAATCAATCATTTCTCAAAATGACATTTGATCTATTTCGTCATCATCTTGCCATGTATCCATTCAATCTGTCTCTCATTTGACACACAACATCTCTCTAACTCTGCATCTACATATCTCTGTTTTTACTATGTTCTTGCCATGGTCATCAACCTTGTCAATCATCTGTTCTGTTTGATTGACACACCATCCTCAATGATGCATATTCCATCCATCAGGTCTTGAATAAAATAAGAATTGGACCAGGCTACATGTCTGTATCAGGGAAGATAAGTTGACAGGTTTTGACCAATATGACCTCCCTATTTTCAATTGATGCATTGATTCACAACCTTGCATTGTACAAAATGTGGCAAGCATAATGGTATCATCTCCCTGTGAGTTGTGCTTTGCGGTGTACAGCGGGAGAGCTGTCTAGCCCTGTAGATTCCAATTACATTAGATGGCCTTCAGAGTAATGGTAGACTGCAACCCGACTGTGAGGACACGGACACTGGCGGATGCGGCCACTGTCCCTTCTGTGGCCACGGGCAACAGTGACCTGGGTTGCTCCGCAAGCCTTTAGAAACCCTGGATGATTTTATCTGACACCGTCAGCTGTGGCTACAGCTGCATTTTAAATTGTGAATTCAATACCTTAACTACTAATCCATATACATGACGTTTTTCATTCCCATTGTTCCAGCTTTTTTCTCACATATACACCTACCCACACACATGCACACCCACACAAACACACACCCACACTGAGGTGACATGCAACTGCATCACCTCAGGTTATCTCTCGCTCTGCTACCCTCTGGACACCCCAATACGCGCAGTCCAAGCGAATCGCTAACGGGATGGCTGGCGCGGCATTTCCGCTAGATGTCGGGCCTGCACGCTATGCAGCGCGAGCCCTGAGCTAGTATGTTGGATGACAGAGATTAAGATGAGGCAGCTTTGCATGAACCAGATGAGGCAGACGGTCTCTGTGTGGAGACCAACGTCACGTCACGTGAACCACGTCACTGAATCGGTGAAGAACGGCCTATTCCATCCTTACGATGATTCGACCTCATGCGATAACCTTGCCTGCGCGCTGACATTATTATTATGAATGTTAACGCAACTGAGCAGTCGCGCGCACGCAGGCCCATATGTATTAAAACTATAGCCAATCAATCCTGTTTCAAGCTCCAGTTTCTACCTGGCTGTAACCTCCTGTTTCAGATTCTTTCTGTGTAAATCTAATCTCCTCATTTCTCTGAAATTCATCTACACATGATGATGACAGACAGAGAAAGGTACTGTACGACAATTAATAGTACAGGCCTCTCCTGTAGACTAGAAAAGAGTCTGGACACACGCGCACCACACACACACACACACTCTCTCTCTCTCTCTCCAGACGCATTGCGCAAGGGTTCCGGTAAAACCCAGAATTAATTAAATAAGGGAGGAAAACCCAGGCTGGGTCTGATACCGACAGCAATAGAACCGGCTCGGGCTACCCTGTCCGAGATGATCTATGACTAAAATTGCGAGCAACCGCGTCTCATCCGTTGATTAATTTCTATAGACGCCGACATCGACGCGAAATTAACGGTGCCCTTAGCCTACTCTTCTGCAGACGCGGTGAATCTGGACTATTATGTAACGCCACCAGTGCCGCTTCGACTCAGTGCGCTTGTCATATCACAACTGGGACAAAGCGGGCAAGGATACCCCATACAACTGTTTTCGCAACACACTCAAGCCCCTGTCAGGAAGCCGAATAAGTACTGCAACATATTAGCCTTTATATGAAGTGCCACTGATTCTGAGGGTAGGGTGGGGGTGGATGTGACGGGAAATGAAGGCCACAATCGCTACCGGCGCCGTTAGACACTCACCCCAGCTGCTAGCTGTCCTCCCCATCACTTCGTGCGTCCGCGGGTTCCAGAAGAACTCCTTCCATCCTCCGGTGTTTCCCTTATCGTCTTCCTTAGACATGGTGCAGGTACGATCTACTCGCTACAACCCGCGGCGGATGGAGAAATAACGAAACAGACTGAGATGAAATGTGAGACAGCACCGTATAACGGAACACCGCGCGCCCTGAGGCAATCCGTCCGGCCCTGGTGAATGGCAAGAGAAAGGAAAAATGTCAGCAACCTGAAAATGTGCTATGGAAAGGTAGTGTGCCGTCTGCCTGTTTTCTTTAAATATGAAATAAAATTAAATGCGCGTGGCTCAGTGAGCGAGCAAACGCTTTTTTCTCCCCTCCTTAAAACCGGACGGAGTGTCGCAGCGCGCGCGGGTAGCCCAGTGATACTGCGGTAAAACGCGCTGAGGCTTTTAAGCGTGCTCGCGCACTCGCGCTCCCCTTGCCTCCCCTCCTCTCGTCCTCCCCTCCCCCTTCTTCTGCAGAACAGACGCTCCACATCCCCCTCCCCCACACTGCCTCTATCCCTCTCCCTCTACCCGTTCCATCTCCGCAGACACGCAGAGAACGACACAATTAGATGGCGTCATCAGCCAGTAGCAGCGCTCAGCTCTCCCCGTCGTCCCGCCCTCCTCCTTTATTCTCTTGTCTCTCCATCAGTGCTTTGATTTTGTGTCGCCTGTTCGAGGATTGACAGCTTACAGAACGAACTGGTTTAAGGCTGGGATTCCCTTTGTCCGTCCTCTTTTGCTGCCTGTAGAGAACCACTGTGCGCTAATGAGACCCGTTAGGAAGGGATGCTATGAACGTGTGATTTATGGGAGGTTTGCAGATGGATGGTGTCCTGTAGATGTAGATGCGCTTCATAAACTTCTTTCACACAGCTGACCGAACTTTTCAAAGCAGAGGTGGCCAATAGTAATTGGTGCAAAGGGATAGAAGTGAACTGTCTGCACACACAATCATTGTGTGCGCACATGCATACACACACACACACACACACACACATGCCAGATACTACACAGATATCGCATCAAAACATTGAGTGAATTCTTAGGCATTGCACGGATGTCATAGGTAGGTACAGTATGTAAAAAAGTAGTGAAGCTTAATTTATTGTCCAGGCAATCACACCTGCATCAGGTCAGGCCTAATAGATCTCCTCAACTGCCAGCAGTTGTATACCCAGAGGTGGGCACAAATACATCTATTTTGTTACAAATTACAAATACTGGCTCATGAAATGTAACAAAATAAAATACAAAATACTGATGTGAAAAATGTATTTAATTAAAAAACAAGTAATTAGTCATTTGGAAATACAAAAATACCCACACAATAATCATGGTATACTAACAAGGCATATTATTGAAAATGTATCCCCAAGAGACAAGAAATACTATTTTTGATTGGCTGGCAGGGGGCTATTGATTCTGTACATTGGGGCACCTATGAAGTAGATCTGGTAAAATGTTTTAATCACCATCCCATATCAATGTAAACAATGATTGAACTGACAAGCAGGCTTTGCAACAGTGGAATCAACTGTAACAAAGCAAACTACCCACCATCATTTTCCGTAACCAATGAAAGTAATACAACAAATTGAACAGGTCGGCCTGTTTTTAAACTGAACTACATTTCCCTTGTGCTATAAATGCATGCCTGCTGGCAACATGGGGGATAAACAGAATAACAACCTATAAGGTGTCCCAATATACGAAATGAATTAACTTGGGAGAGAATTCCACTCCGGGAGGTCTTTGTCTCCGTCTCCTCCATTATTTCTGCATATCAGGACACCTCAGCGGATGTTACTCCTTACATAAATCCTCATATCAAATCCAAGTTTTAATACTGTCCTGTAGTGAGAATGAACATCAGCTATTAGGTACTCAAGGTCATGGGGTCAAAGGCTGTGGTCCTAATATTCTCTCTCAGTATCTTATCTGTATCGTTTTCAAATTTTAGTCTTGTAGCACTTAACACACCTGACAATTCAAGCTCCTAGTTACTTTTTTAATTTCTTTCAACTTTCTGACATGTTCTAAGGGGTTTTAAGGGGCTTTAAGTTGTCTACAGGGTGACAAAAATTGACATAAACAAACAAATTGGGTTTACACCCCATGTTGTCCTTACAGAAGGGTGATAAAGTTGACCATTTTGGCTCCCACAATTGACTTTTCTTTTAATTTTTTTCAACTTTACACATATTCAGAGGGATCGTAATAAAAGAAAGTTGGATCTAACACATTTAAGTTGGTCACAATGTGGCATACCACAGTAAGGGAAATGGAAAATGGGTAAACATTTCATGCTTTTCTTCCAAAAAGGTAATGAAATGTTTAGGTCAACTTTACAGTTGAATATAGGGAATTGCCCAAAGGATATCTCCAGGCACCCTGCCTATTCTTAAAACCAGATTCACCAAGATTCTGGCCTTTGGCTTTATGATAAGCATTGCCTATTGCCATGGTTACTACCCGCTATAATATAGCGGGTATGACATTTTGGCTTATTTGAGAAGTATTTAAGTAGTTGAAATACTCAAATACAATCCCTCAAAGTATTTTGTTACAAACTACATTTGAGTTTTTCCAATCCTGCAAAATACAAATCACAAAATACGCTAAAGTAATTAAATACGTATTTTAAATACATATAATTGAAATACTGCCCATGTCTGTGTATACCCCAATAATAGTTTGTGACCATCTTGATGACAATAGTCAGAGTTTTTCTGGTCCATCCCGGCACTGCTGGAATACCATGTTGTGACAGTATTCTGATGACCGAAAACGTCAACTTTGCACTTTATTTTTTGACGGAATAAACTTTCTGTCTTCGCCAGTTACTGGTGTGGGAGTTCTCTTTTGGATTGTAGGACTTTAAAGGGATATTCCACCATTTGGGGAATTACACTCATTCTCCCCTTGAGTTAACAATTGATTTTTACCTTTCTCCAGTTCATCCAGCTGTTCTCTGAGTCTGGCGATAACAGTTTTAGCTCCAGCCTAGCATAGATCATTGACTCTGATTAGACCATTAGCTTTTCGCCTGCTAGCATCACGTTTAAAAGTGACTAAGATTTCCGGTAATTTTCCTATTTAAAACTTGTCTCATCTCAAGTTAGAAAGTGTAATAAGACCAACGAAAAATTAAACATGCTAGGCTGATTTGACATGGAACTATACTCTCATTCCAGCGTAATAATCAAGGAACACCATAGGCACAGCAGCACAATGATATCATGCAGCACCTGAAAATAGTCCCTGTAGGTTAACTTCCAGCAACAAGGTTGAGCTGCAGCAGACTAATTGGTTAGTGACTGGATTATTACGCCTGAATGAGAGTTTAGTTCCATGTCAAATCAGCCTAGAAAATCGCTGGAACCCACCAGGCCTTGAATTGTTGGTGCGATACCCTATCTGTTGTTTTCATGCAATTACACAAAAAAATTACATGGAGTATGTCCTATTTGCCATAGTATGTTCAGTACATTTGATGATAATTCAGTATGTTCAGTACATTTGATGTAATTATATACATGTTGTATAGTTGACATTACAATATACTTTGAATATTTCACCAGTAGATATTTACAGAAAGTATAACATATTACAATTGACTAGAAAATGTAATTCTGAGGAATTACCAGTGCATGAAAATGCAAAACATATATTATCATAAAATGCAAAAACAAACTTTTATTAGGAAACAGTTGGTGGGAGTCATAGGAGTCATAGTTGATGATAACTGACAGTTGGAATGGCTGATTTGAAGTTTGAACTAAGTTTCTAATTGGGTGGGAAGAATAACAACTAGAAAATGTAATTCCAAGGAATTACCAGTGCATGAAAATGCAAAAAATATATTAACATAAAATGCAAAAACACACAAACAGTTGTGGGCAGAGGAAACAGTTGGTGGGAGTCATAGGAGTCATAGTTGATGATAACCGACAGTTGGAATGGCTGAACAGTTAAATAGTTGAGTAGTTTTAATGGTTAAATTATTTAATAGTGAATTATTGTAGTGAGGATTCTTATTTCGAAACATTTGAGGGAAGAGGAAACAGTTGCCGGGAGTCATAGGAGTCATAGTTGATGACAACTGACAGTTGGAATGGCTGAACAGTTAAAAGATAGATAGATAGATAGATAGATACTTTATTGATCCCCAGGGGAAATTCAAGGTCTCAGCAGCATACATACAACATACACATTCTTTAACAGCAGAAAGAGTAATTAAAGTATATAATATGAAAACACAACTAAGCAGTAAGGACAGTAGAAGATAAAGAATATGCTAAATATACTAAAATACAAATTATACTAACACTTAATACAATATATAAAAATATACTAAAATACAAATTACAAAATACAAATTATACTAACACTTAATCTAAATCAATTCTAAAAACAGTATCCACATAGTGGTGATTAATAAATCAGAGGCGCTTGCAATGACTGAGGCAGGGACTGAGCCTGTGATTCTCTGTGCATAGTAAGGTATGGTAAGGTGCTCTAAGGTGCTCTGTGTGAATGAGTGTGAATGAGTGTCATGGTGGTAGTGCAATGGTGATAGTGGTCATGGTGATAGAGCAAATAAGTAAGTCAACAGTGCAACAATGAAGAAATAAAGTAAAGTAAAGTCTATATATCTATATATTTAACTATTTAAGAAAATGTGGCCACAGTTCGGCTGTGGCATGGAGGGGGGGGGTTATGCATATGTGCTAATGTGCTAATATAGCACGCAAACAGTGAGGCATAAAGACAGTGGTACAAGTGGCTAGTGGACAGACAGTACCAAACATGGAGGGGGTGAAGAGGCAGACAGACTATGCAGAGAAGTCTATCTCTCCTCTTCCCTTAAGTGAGGCATTGAACAGTTCAATGGCCCTGGGGACAAATTACTTTCTCAGTTGTGCAAGGCAGTGAGCGAAGTCTCCAGCTGATCAGGCTCTTCTGCTTAACAATAGTGCTGTGGAGTGGGTGACACTCATTGTCCAGGATGTTGATCAGTTTGTTCAGGGTCCTTTTTTATCAGATAGTAAAGTGATGCACTCCAGTTCAGCTCCCACTACAGAGCCAGCTTTCCTTACCAGCCTGTCAATTCGCCCCACATCCTTCTTCCTTGTGCTTCCTCCCCAGCATACTACTGCATAGAAGAGGACGCTGGCAACAACAGACTGGTAGAACATCCTGAGGAGCTTACTGCACACATTGAAGGACCGCAGCCTCCTCAGGAAGTACAGCCTGCTCTGCCCTTTCTTGTAGAGTGCATCAGTGTTGGCTGACCAGTCCAGTTTATTGTCCAGGTGGAGACCCAGATACTTGTAGGTGCTAACCACCTCCACATTGACCCCATCAATGAGGACTGGTAGCAGAGTGGGCTTAGACCTGCGGAAATCCACCACCATCTCCTTGGTCTTTGAAGTGTTAAGTTGAAGATGATTGAGTTTGCACCATTGCACAAAGTCCTCCACCAGGCTCCTGTACTCCTCCTCCTGCCCGTTCCTGATACACCCCACAATTGCAGTATCATCAGAAAACTGCATGTGGCATGACTCGGTGTTGTAGCAGAAGTCAGATGTGTACAGGGTGAACAGGACTGGAGAGAGCACAGTTCCCTGTGGCGCTCCGGTGCTGCAGATCACAGTGTCAAAACGTTGGATAGGTAATAGTTACACAATTTAATAGGGAATTATTGTCTAATAAACTTTTTTTCGAACAGAAGCCAGCAGGGACTAATGCAGATGAGGTGAAGCGCATAGGGAGTGCGATCCATGGCCAGTCATAATCCTCCTGCTTATGGCACACTTCAAAGAAACACCTGAGGGACTCCTGAGGGATGTTAGTGTGAAATGATTATATTATGAAGTTTTCAAAAATGATATTGATGTTGTTACCAACAACTATAGCTAACCAACAACAGTCTTGAGGTTAGAAATATTAGGCCTACTACACATTTTGAATCCATTTTTCTTTGTCTTTTAGGTGTTGGCAGCAGCTGACAAACACTACAGCTTCCTGACTCTCCAAGACTAATTGTCTTAGGTAGGCTAGTCTATTTTTTTGTAATCAGTTGTAAAGCATTGCAAAGACAGATGCTATGAAGGACACACATCAGTTTAACGATATGTTTATGTGGAAGGCAACAGAATTTATTTGCATGTAAACCATTTGTTTATTTATGTTTTGGTGAATTGCTCACAGCAAGCGTTTGGATGCTGAGCATCGAGTCAGGTGGTTGTGCCTCCACACCCCAACTTCGTGGCTGGAATGGCAGCACTACAACTTCACTACAACTTCAATCTGGTGTACCAGGAGCAAGCATCTTGCACACTGGAATTCATTCAAAGGTAACTATGTGCTTGAAGTAGAATGTGGTTGATCATTATTTTGTAAAGTTTGCTATTATGAACAGAGATTTTATTTTGCTTTAAGTCTACTTACAGTAAATCCCTTTAACATGATTTTTGAGTTTATAAAAAGTGTAAGTTAACACTTTATTTACCCAAATGCTTTATATTATTGCAGAACCAATTCATTGTATAATAATGATAATCCTGTAACTGTTATGACCCTATAATTTTCCCTATATTAGTCATTGCATTGCAGAGCTACTTCCTGGTTCAGCTTGCCTGGACAGCACAACTGAAATGAAATGAATAATAAATACCAGCTTAATTTTTCTGTTGCAGGTTTTCTGTACTTAATCTGAAAAAGGCAAATCAGCTTGATTTGCCCAGCCTGATGTATTTTGCACTCTCTTGTAGAGCAGTTAAGGCACTTTTTCATGAAGTTTATTTTCATGTGATTTTGTGATTTCAGATGCTTCATTGGACTGAACCCCTCCAGTGGGACCAAGACAACAAAGGTAGTAAGCCAAAAAAGCGGGAAGGTACAGGAGAAGAACAGCAACTGCATTAACCCTCTTGTCTCCTCTCTACTCAAGCGGCTGATGGATTTTGAATGGCTTCAATTGTAAGTCATATACAAACGACTTCCTCACAATTTGAACGGACATTGTTCTAATCTTCCAAAGTTTTATTTTATTATTTTTTTAATAAAATGTTTTGATCAGTTATTTTAATCCAGGTCCTGATTTTAAATTGGGTCTTTAACCCGCATGTTGTCTTTTGGTCAAATTTGACCCGTTTTCAAGGTTTCTATAACAGAAATGTTCTTTCAACCAAATTGCCAAAAAGTAACACGAATGGTTCCTCAAAAATAAGTAACAAAAAGGATGAAAGTGCACCCAGAACACAAGGGTTAAAGGAATATTCCATCATTTGGGGAATTACACTCGTTTTCCACCTCCCCTTGAGTTCAACAATTGATTTTTACCTTTTTTCTGTTCATCAAGCCGTTCTCTGAGTCTGGCGATACCACTGGATGAACTGGAGAAAGGTAAATATCAATTGTTTAACTCAAGGGAGATGGAAAATGAGTGTAATTCCCCAATTGATGGAATATCCCTTTAAGATAAATTAAGATTATGACGATTTTTGCTATTGCAAGACCTTGTTGCAACTCCTAATTTGAATTCCAATGAATGTTTAATGAGCTGTTAAGAAAAAGAAAAGTTACCTTCTGAAAATGTACTGTAATGTAACACTGTATTGCGTTTTAATAATAAAATGTCATGATTTTGCAGCTCGGACTCTGGTTTTATTTAACAGTTGAAGAGAATCTAATGCAATTAAAAGCAAGCCTGGTCTTATTAAACACTAATATATGTTTGTTTGTCATGTTTTGCAAATTAAGCTTAAAATTATGAATTATGAATACAGCTATTTAGTGGCAAAAATAGTTGGCAGGTAACTCATGTAATTTGAATTTGATACAAGATAATATTGTAAATTAAAATACAATAAATGGTTGTTTATCATATAAAACAATACATTGTTGTGTTTTATATACGGCAAAAAACTGTAAAACGTATCCAGTAATATGTTGTAATTAATGTTTACAGTAATTAACAAAACTTTTACAGCACTTTATGGGCAACTTTTTTGCCTGTTCTTTACTGTAAATTCTACAGGAAATTTGTTACAGTGTAGTGTGCCGTGAGAGATCATCAGGTGTGCCGCAGAAAATTACCCATATGTCACTAACTGGTCCAGAAAAGCAACTGTTGCATCAAAGAATTTATAACCACAGGCTCTCATTGATTGTATGATTGCACCATTTGTGGTATGCAGGCATTGTACAACGGGGGCCCCATATCCAGTATTCACAGAATAATCACATATCCAGTTCATAACAACAATTAAATTAGATATAGTCACCTACAAATGAAACAGAGGGCGCTTGTTTTATTGAGCAGGTCTTGCATAGAAGCCATAATTAGACATTTAGTAGAAGTGGATTACCTGTGAATGAGTTGTGTTGTATTGTTGGCCGATGAGTGTGAATGATGAGTGATTAGGACCGTGATTTGAATAGATTTATCAGTTTGTTGTTTTGAGAGGACACCTTCTGTGTTGCTTGTGAATCAGTAGAGGAAATAAATCTACCGGATTTTGAACGATATCTCAGCCTTCCGTCTCATAACTTCTCGTCGGCGTTACAATATGTTGTCAAATGTGGTCATTTGAATGTTGATTGTCAGAAACCTTGCCGTATTGAAATGGTAACGTTCAAAGTGACCAAATCTAACATCTCCTATTTTAAACCATCAAAACGGCCAAAAGTCATAGTTCTTTTGATAAAACTGGTATATGTCAAATTAAATAAAACATAAAACATATTGTAATGAGGTTTTTAGTTATCAAAAAACTATTTTTTTTCCCTCCATGTAGGCCTAAATAGTGTTAATTTTTAGTTATCTTCATGTAGTTGATCTACCTTTAACTATGAAATAACATTCATGCCCATTGCTTGAAATATTTATGAGTTTGAGGAGCCCAAAACTTCAGCCTCATCCTTAGGCCTAGTCCACACGTACGAAACCGATCTTTTTTTCCTCCGTCTTCCCTGAAACCGCATCAAGAAAATGTGCGTCCAAACGGATCCATCTCAACACGACTCAACACGTTACTTCATACCCCAGGCCTATAGGTGGCACTGTTTCTTTACAGAAATTGACCAAAACTTGCGCTTTACAAACAGACAGATAGGCTACGACCAAATGGCTAGTGCAAGGAAACCAGAATTGTTTGTGTGGACTGATGGTGAACTGTCAACTGTAGTCAACTGTAAAACTAATAAACTTTATTTTACGGTTTGTAAAGGGTGTAGTCCCGTCCTTTATTTGGCTAATGCAGGTAGGCCTAATCACCTTTACTTTCTTTGGTTGTAGGATAGTCCGTGATTCACATTAGTTTTGGCTATCACTGCAATTAGGCTACTAAACGCAAGGCTTACCCAAGTTCTAGGCTATTCTGTCGCCACATTTATACTATTGCTATAAAACCTTCGTTAACAGTCAATAGCCTACTTTTGCCTGCATCAAATCGCGCATTCGCATTCAGTGTGCTACCATCGGCTTAACATGAGTTCTAAGCGTCTTTGTATGCTTATATCTGATTTCACTCGACTGTGAATGCATGTATGTTGTAAGACATGTAAAATAAATGAATGACACTGGCACTACGCACAAATTAATGTAGCCTAAACTTACACCGCACTTTCCTAATAACTTAAGTTCTCTCGCGTCACTGACAGTAGCTAGAATGCATAAAAAAAACACCGGGAAAAACAGTGTTCAGTCCACCAAGTCATAAGCTATCGGCGCTGCGCAGCACCAGTTGTGATATTTATCTTACAGAGTGTAGGTAATGTCATGTATGAAAACTAGTATTGTTAGGCAATACTATAAGTGCAAGTCCAGGGCAGCTGAGGTGTGGCAATGACATCATTGATACGCAAGCAGGATGTGCGGTTTCGCTGTCTAAACGAATTCAAACGGGCTACGGTTTCAGATTTCTCCACTCTGGGACCAGGTTTCAGAAAAGTGCGGTTTCGGGCAGTGCGTTTACAGGATTAGTTTGGACGCTCGGCCAAGACGAAGCAAAACCTCTGCGTTTAACCTAAAAAGCGTCTCCGTGTGGACAGGCCCTTAGTCTCCATTCATTTACGGGTGTTGAGTAAATTAAGTGTTATGAGTGTACAAGTGTTGCCCCTACCAATATGGCTACCGCGTTTACATGATCCTTCTAATAGAACTCAACGGACAATGCAAATTCATATCTCAATAATTTTTGTGCTTGATAACGATAATTAGTCGATATCCTTTAAAAATGTGTTTTTAAAATTCTGAGTTACTACACACCTCATTATTTATGGATAGCATCATTACGATAATAATCAATAGCCTGTGATTTTTCAACCAACTCAACCAATGCATTGTCACTCTAAGACACATTTCCAATTGCACCCCCACTTGTGTGTGTGGCAATGGCATGGTCTAGCCAGCATTAGCTAAGAAGATAGATAACAGTTTTCCAAGAGAAAGTCTGAAGCTGAAGTTCCTTTCAAACCTTTACTTAGGATTCACTGTAAAACTAAGCACGAAATAAACATTAGTGTGTGCGTGTGACAATGTGGACCCACGAGCATGATCGCTAGTGACTTGCTCTGCTGCAGCCAGGGGCTTCTCCTGCATGCACCTCCTGTTTTAGTGAATGTATGGGGTTTCAATGTGTGATTTTGAGTGAAGAAATGTAAATACTCGATAATATAAATTTGCACATTGTTAAAACAACAATCACGATATTATCATCGACGATACTATATTGCCAAAAGTATTGGATCCCCTGCCTTGACTCGCATGTTCAGAAAATAGAACCCTGACATGTTCACCTACAGTTTCATGAGAATCACCCTCAAGCTTTTTAAAGAGCAGTCTTTCAAAGACAGTTTGAGTATTCTTCAACTACAGACCTAAATAAAAATAGACAAATGTGTATTGCTACTCAGGGATAAAACTGGTTGATTGCCTCCAAGGTATCCTTAAGATGCTTTCATGTCTGATTTTTGGACATGATTTCAATTCTAAAGAGTTACCTTACTACCCCAGATACCACCATTTGCCATCAAACAGCCTGATACCGTTGGACATGGCTCTATTGCTCGTCATTGAAAGCACAAGCTCACCATCTAGTGGTAAGACAGTTGTTACAAGACTACTTGTAAAATGAGAGCTATGGGCCATATTAGGCCCATATTACCACAGCTTTAATGCCCAGTTCCAACAGTCAACAATTTATATAAAGTGAACTTTCAGTCAACACTGCAGAGCCTGCATCCCGCCTCTCCCCTTTCACCAAAAATGAACGAGAATGAACAAAATCCCCAATCTCCAAGCTATCTTTTGACCAAGAATAATCCACAAGGGAATGAGGATATTTGTAAGTAGATAAGCTCCAGTGTAATTTCACCTGCATGTAGAATGATGTAGGATTTAATGCCACACAACCTCTTGTGCAGGCCATGGTTCTTTCCCAACTGGACTATTGCAAATCATTATTAGCTGGCCTACCCGTTTGTGTAGTGAGATTTATATAGATGATTTGGAATCATCTTTAAATAGATGATTTGGAATCATCTTTAATTAGCGAAACAGGACACATGTAACACCTCTGTTAGTTCCATTCGTTTTGGTGAATTTCTTGAGCCATCATTAATATTTGCACAGCAGTTAGAGCAAACTGCACCGCATAATAGATAATATAGAAAGTGGATTATTATTAAATGATATCAGTGACCATCTACCAGTGTTTGTAATCTACAGCTGTGCGCTCAGGTTGGCTGAAAGGAATGAAATGATAGGAAGGAGATTAAGGTTGAAACTCTAAACAAGTTCAGAAATGAATTAAGTGCACAAGACTGGAGAAAGGTTTATGATGCAGAGGAGGTTGATTATGCTTATGATTCCTTCTTGCAAACTTTTTTGATGTTATATGACAGAAGCTGTCCAATTCAGCAAAGCAGAAAACGAGCAAACCGCTCAGATAAACCCTGGGTTACAAAGGGTCTGTTGAATGCCTGTAAAAAAAGAACACCTTATACAGAGAGTTTATTAAGTATAGAAATAAGGATAAAGAAAGGAAGTATAAAATATATAAAAATAAATTAACTGAAATTATGCGAAATTGTAAAAAAGATTATTATAATAAACTACTAGATAAGAATAAAATATAAAGGAAACATGGAAGATATTAAATTCAATTATAAGAAATAAATCGACCAGCTCTGGCTTGCCAGAAGAATTTCTAGACAATGATAAGATTATTAATGATAAAAAGGAGATGGTGGAAGGCTTCAACAAATTTCTTTGTAAATGTGGGCCCCAAACTGGCAGAGCAGATAAACCTTCCGCAAGGGGGAAGTGTATCACATTATTTGGGTAAGAGGAAACCAGACACCATATTTTTGAAGGATACAGATAAAAATGAAATTATTGATATTGTTAATACGTTTAAAAATAAAACATCAACAGACTGGAATGGTGAAATTGATTTGACAATAGTAAAAAAAGTTATTATTAATATAGCAGATCCCTTAGCACATATCTGTAACCTTTCACTTAAAACGGGCTCCTTCCCAACCAAAATGAAAACTGCTAAGGTAATTCCGATCTTCAAAGAAGGTGGAAAAAATCTCTACAATAACTACAGACCAGTTTCCCTGCTCTCCCAGTTTTCCAAAATTTTGGAAAAAATATTTTCTTCTAGGTTGGACAGTTTGAAATTCAGACAAACATGAATTACTCATACAGTAGATAGTCAATATGGTTTTAGGACAAACCGATCAACATCATTGGCACTCATGGACTTAGTAGAAGAACTGACAAGCACAATAGATAACAAAAAGTTTGCAATAGGGGTATTCATTGATCTGAAGAAGGCATTTAACACAATAAACCATGATATATTGCTACACAAACTGGAAAGATGTGGGATCAGAGGGGTTGGACTTAATTGGTTAAAAAGCTACATAGGACAAAGAAAACAGTTTGTGCAGATAGGGGATAACAGGTCCACCCAAATGAATATTACCTGTGGTGTGCCGCAAGGGTCAATACTGGGACCAAAACCATTTATTATATATATAAATGACATAAGTAATGCTTCTATGATCATGAAAAATGTGATTGTGATTGTGTGTGATTGATTGTGAAATGTGATGACACAAATGTATTGAGAGAAGGTGGAATAGAACATTATGTCCAATATTCCAATATATGGTTTAATGTTCTGCATTATGTCCAATATTCCAATATGTGGTTTAATGTTCTGCATTTCTCATTCGTGGGTCACTTTGATACTAAAAGTATGATTCTATGTAATGACTGTATGATATCTGTACTGTCCCTGTGTATATCTGTGTGTGACTGTATTTAGAGATAAGCAGGAATATTATGACTTTGCAGTGTTTCACTGTTCTGCTTGGCTGCGTCAGTAGCTATCTGCTCCGGATTGCCAGGTTGCCACTAATCAGGGTCTGATTCAGTGTAGTCCACGTGAGATGGGATGACCAACGCCATCTCCCGTCAGCCTGGAAGGATACTTAAACCCTAACTATTTCCTTGTATAGTTAGAGCAGCTGATGGATCTTTAGGTGAAGTCATGCTGTCTCTCCCTTGATGCGCATCATTGTAAATAAACTCTATTTCTGATTTTTCATACTATTGGTCTGACTGGGTCTCTATTAAATCTACGGTATCAAAATTACCATTAGTATTCTGTGAAGGAGGGAACCTCAAACAGTTGCTGGAGGTTGTCTCTACTGAGTTAACCAAGTTGAAATTGTGCTTTGATATAAATAGATTATCACTCAATGTAAAGAAAACCAAATTTATGGTTTTTGGCAAACGTAACACACAAGCAAACACACACATTTCTTATTCTTCTTATTTCTGAAATTAAAAATATTAAAGTTTATGGATTTAAAAGATTTTAAAACTTCACAAATTGTATTTAAAGCAAGAAACAGCCTACTTCCAGGAAACATTCAAAGATGGTTTTGTGACAGACTAGGAGATTATAATTTAAGAGGGAGACTGAAACTGAGGCAACCAACGGTACACTCTACTCTCAAAAGCAGGTGCATATCTGTCTGTGGGGTGAAGTTGTGGAACAACTTAACAGATAAGACCAAAGATTGCAAACATATTGCACAGTTTAAAAAGCATCTCAAATTATACACAATAGCAAAATATGAGATGTGTGAAAATAATCAGTGATGGAAATGACAAGTAGTTTACTATATTAAATTGTACTCATTAAAGGCTATGTATGTATGTGTGTGTGTGTGTGTGTGTGTGTGTGTGTGTGTGTGTGTGTGTGTGTGTGTGTGTGTGTGTGTGCAGGGATGGGCACAAATACATCAAAATGTATTTCCAAATAAAATACCAAATACCCACCTTAAAAATGTATCAAAATAAACTACAAAATACAGCAGCCAAAAATGTATTAAAATAAAATACTGTATTTTTGTATTTTCAAAATACTACAAAATACTTCTTTCTAAAAGCCTTTTTCATCTATCCCATCCCTACCTGGAAAAACATCTGAAAGCAAGAGACTCCTTCCATAATCAGTCAACAGATGAGATATGCTGACCCCTCATGTTAGACATCCCAATATAAACCTCTGCCAGGGTCGGTTCCAGCGGGTGGGGGTGGGGCATGAGGACTGAAGGGGGGGGGGGGGGGGGGGGCACCTCACCTCACCTCACTTTTATTAGTTATTTTTCCAAAATTGCCATATAATAAAGATTTTCCTTCGAGCCTTCGAAAAGGACATAGTGGTCATAGTGTTTAATAGACTAGCACACAGCGTTAAATAGAATAGTTGCATAGCTACAATACAAGCAAATAGGCTATAACAGACTCACCACTATCAGGCCTAGGCTACAGCTGAGTGCAAAATCTCATCATCACTGTGTCTTTCCATTAATTTTGAAACGTTCTTGTAAGATCCTGCTCAAAAGCCAATTGCACATAGGGCCTTCTGATAATATTGCAACATTGAACATGGGCTATGTGATCGCTCGAAATGTTCTTTAAAGTGCATAACTCTAACACATTTACGATTGGATGGATTCCATGGATCCGATTTTCACCTCAACAAAGGAACCAATCAAGGAACAGAATGGAGGGTGGACAGCAAGACGATGATGACACACTGAAGCGGTTATGAGCTACGTACAGACGCATTTGATAGACATTCGTAGCACCCAATAAATGGCTCTGGGCATTCGTAAACCACGTCTCAAATACGAGAAAATGAATGTGTAGTTCCCAGACCCAACCTCAATGAGATAAGGTCTGGCGTTAGCCAGGCTACAGTATGTGGCTAGGCAGAGGCACCAAATGTGATGGAAAGTTTAAGAGCGAACAGGACACTCGGCATGGCTTTTAGTATCTGCTCTGACAGTCCACTTTTATTGACTGAGTCTACTGCTTGAGTTTAGAGATGTACTGTTTTACAGCAACAGGAATGCCGACTCCACAACTGCTGCACTTCCCAGCCAGTTGGCGTTAATATTTAGAAAATTAAGCTAGGTAGCATTTTAACCTTTTAAGTTATTTAATACCACCACCACCACACTTATGGTGAGTTTCATCACAGATTAATAATTTTGTATACACCTGAAACTGGTGTGTGCACAACCTCTATCAATGTAAATATAAAAAAGTTAAAATAAAAAAATAAATAATCAGGTTGTCACATTAATACCATCCAATCAGTTAAGCGAATTAGAAGCCAATTATTATGACATTATCAACCATTTCTTATTTAAAATGTGCAAAATTGGAAATGTCATTGTTTGAGGTATCTTGTCAAGTTACCATAGCACTGAAATATTTCACAGGTCAGAGAACTCTGAAGCAGAGGGGCTTGACCATGCAAGGGTACCACAGACAGACAGAGGCAGAGATTCTGTGCTTTATAGATAGTTAGATAGATGTCATCACAGTGTTTCACAGAAAGTATTTTACAGTATTTTGAAAATACAAAAATACACAACACTGAAGTATTTTGATACAAAATACAAAGGCATTTTCATTATCTCAATAAAATACAAATGACAAAATAGTATTTTGTATTTGAAATACGTATTTTAAATACATGTATTAGAAATACTGCCCATCCCTGTGTGTGTGTGTGTATATGTGTGTGTGTGTGTTTGTGTAGGTATGGGTGTATGTGTGTCTTTTTTTGAACAAAATGTGACTTTTCATTTTTATTTTTGTTGTCTATGTCTATGTTGATTCTTAAATATTGTATTTGCTAATGTCTACATGTTCAAAAAAATAAATGATCCAAATCCAAAATAGTGCAAATATTTATACCAATGAAACATTGACCTGACATGACCATGAAAGTCCTGACGCCATTGTTTATTACAAACAGTCAAACTGTTTTGTCTTGTTGTCAATATGACAGTTTACTAAAGTATTTTTAATGAACAAACAATGCCCCAAGCAGCACTATTTTCTATTTCAAAACTACAAAGTTACACATTATTGTGTGTGGAGGGGGTTGATTGCAAGACAGTGGATATGTTTCAAAGTGTTTTCTGTTGACAGACATTGTGACAGTATAAAGAAAACAAAGGATTTTACAGCATTGTGCAAATGAAAAATGACCAATATACTGTACATCTTTCTATACATCCTGACATTCCTGTCTGTCAGGTCACCTTTATTTATATGCTAGGACTGACAACTAGTTATGACAGCTAGTTCAACAAATTTGCATGTAATGACACAAGCGATTAAATAAGGCCAATTTGTTCTACACGGTAGGACTATTCAGCAGGGAACCAGTACATGCACAATGCACAAAATCTGTTGCATGGATGTACTTAAGCATTGCTATTTGTTCACGGAGTTGAGCAAAGGAGTTGAGCATGGAGTTTGAACAAACAGTTTTGAGAATTTCAATTCTGATCTGAGAAATGTGCCAAAGCAACTGAGAAAAACTGTAATAGTGGTTTATTAAGGTTTAATATGATTGAAATACCACTGACATTTATTTTTAGTAGTTAGGCTGTAATTTCAACTTTCTCATCTTAATTGAAATACCATTGAAGTCCCGTTAATCTGTAATTATAATTTTAACATAATTTTAATTTCGGACTTGTAACCGGAGGGTTGCCGGTTGGAACTCCGACCAGTAGGAACGGCTGAAGTGCCCTTGAGCAAGGCATCTAACCCCTCACTGCTCCCCGAGCGCCGCTGTAGCAGGAAGCTCACTGCTCCGGGTTAGTGTGTGCTTCACCTCACTGTGTGCTCACTGTGTGTTCACTGTGTGCTGAGTGTGTTTCACTAATTGACCAAATTTCCCTATACTTATACTTATAGATACAACAACACATACAATACAATTAATGCAGTGAAAATAGGAAGACCCTGTAAATAGCAGCAGTAGAATGTAAAATAATATAAATAAATAGATTACAAGATGTGTTAACTAAAAGCTCTCATATACAGGTATGTTTTCAGGTCTTTTTAAAGATGTTTACAGAATTTGCCTGTTTGAACAGGTGTTCCATAGCTGTGGTGCATAATGGATAAAGCTTCTCCGCTTTCGTGGAGCATTTTGGGCACAATTAAAAGATTAGCATTGGAAGCTCAGAGATATATGAAGGTGCTATGCCATTTAGAGCTTTGTAAGTCATTAACATCAATTCTATAGGAAACAGGGAGCCAGTGCAGTTCAGCTAACACAGGGCTGGTGTTCCCTCTTCTTGATCTTAGTTAAAAGTCTAGCAGAAGAGTTTTGTATGAGTTCCAATTTTTTCATATGCTTTTTTGGGAGACCAGTGAAAAGTGCATTGGAGTAGTCTAACCTACTAGTGATAAAGACATGGATTAATTTCTCATCTTCACGCATCATGTTGCGTTAAAAAAGGCAGCACTTTGGCAATGTTTCTGTTTCTGGAAATAAACTGTCTGGGTAACTTTACTGACTATGGGCTTAGAGCTTAAATCTGTATCTATGATGACTTGTGATTTGACTTGGTGTGTCAGGTGCGTCATTTAGCTTAAAAAAATTGTTGCTCATTCACTGATTAATGGAGGCTAAGCATGCGAGAAGAGAGCAAAGGCCATCTGGGTTTGTTGGCTCCACAGAAATAATTGGGTATCGTCTGAATAGCTGTGAAGGTTACATTATGCTGACTTATGATGTTTCCTAACGGAAGCATATAAGGAAAAGAGCAGAGGACCAAGACAGCTCCCTTGGGCCACACCGAAGGGCAAATCATGTTTTACAGACACATGATCCCCTAGATTGACATAAAAAAATCTCTGCCAGTAAACCAGTTTAAAACATTATCAGAGAGACTAACCCACTTTGCAAGGTGGTGAATTAAAACATTACACAGCAAATTCTGGCCTTTGGAATAAACTCTCTGGGAGTTTATATCAACTACATTTGAGTGTACATGTGAGACCATCGAATGTACTCCAGGGAAAAGTTAAAGTAACTATTTTCCGGGAGTTGATTTTAAACTCTTTTCTGGAGTTAAAACTGAACACTTGTGGGAGTTAAAATGTTAATCCCATGTGGGGTAAAATACAACTCTCACCTGGAGTTAATTTTAATGTGAACTCTTTCATGGTGTTGACAGTTAACACTTAAAATGTGTTTTATTTAACACTTTTCAGAGTTAATAATTAAAAACACAAATAATATTTTAGGTGAAAATGACTACAGAAAACATTCATTACCACAGATTTTTATTTTAAATTCAAGTTTGACATTTTGAATGACAAACTGTTTAAACATCTTACAGCCAACCAACCAAACTTATTGTAATTAGTGCAGCCCCAATTTCATATTCAAAACAATTGACAAGCAGTTGGATATTTAAAAAATCATGTTAGTACCACATCTCTGTAGTGCAGAAAGTGCAAACATTGTATAAAAGCATTGCTGACAAGATAACAAAGAACTTTTCTGTAATACAGTAATGTATTAACATGAGGTAGACTTTTAACCTGTAATTTGTACATAAACATGTACACAAAAACAATGGTGAATTCCATATATTAAGTCAGCAATGTCACAACATACAACATACAATCACACCCATAGCACATTTAAGCATCAACATATTTGAAATGTCTTAATCTATCCATTTCTAGAACCAGTATCTTTCTTGGGATGTTTTCACTTAAAATACAAAACAATAATCTTAACAATATTAAGACATTAATTAAGCTGGGATTTGAAGAAAGGCCAACAAGAACAAAGTATGGAAGTTATAAGATTAAATTTTTTGCGCGGGTGCTGTCCATGACCGGCTTAATCATTTGAGATCCAGCACCGCTTTGAGGACTGCATAGAGTGCTTGAGAGGGACAACGTATCTGTACGCCTTGGGCAGGAAGACCCCTCACCATCTAGCTGCAGTAGTGTAAAATCTGAGGACCACAAATAACAACATTAGGTTACAGGGCACATACAATCATAAATTAAGAAACACAAAACTGCCATATACAGTAGGGTGCCAAGGAAGATCGATCAAGAACTAGTACATTGTAATTTCAAAAGATCTCTTGACACCAAAGAACACCAAGGTTTAGTTTACTTAAATCACAACTTGCCCCATTAGATGAGAGCCATTTTGTATTTCATAATACACATTTACTATAAGCCTGCCTACCACAAGGTGTGAGTGTCACACATTCCATCAGGTTGGAGTAGTCTGCAAACTCTGTTGGGTGTGAGCCATCAGCTATGTTCAGGGTGTCATTTTTTGACAAACAGTAATACAAATCTTTAAAAGCTTTCCTGCAAAAAATAAACAAACTAGGAAATGTTCAATCCCCTTACCATTTAACATTGGTACTTCTTACTTCTGCAAGTTCTTGAAAGACATCCTCATCCGCCCTGCTCATCTGCGACTTTTAGCACTTAATTTTCTGGTATGAGAAACTTCTGCATCACTGAAGCACAACATTCATTTATTAAATTATTATTTCCCCTTTAATGACATCAGACAACACATAGGTACATCACCTACCTGCATTGATAACATCTGAGAAGCTGACCTCTTCCATTTTCACATATTTGTTTGTCCTTCCATATTGTACCTTCAACAACATCTTGACCACTGGAGGGAAAAATAATAATTTTACCAATAATAAATGCAACATGTGGACTGTCATTCTAACAAAAGAGTATTTGTGGTAGCTGTTATTCAATCTATAACATGTTTAGCATAATATTCAGTGGTCATAGTCATGTCTTTACAATGAAAATGATTGACAGACAGCTTCTAAGCTTATAATAAAAGAGTTACCGTCAAACTATCTAACATGTTCACTGACATCCAGAAAGAGTTCACACGTGACAGATAACACCACAACACGTAACAGAAAAGAACAGTTTCAAACAACACTAACGTTACTGCTTGTTAGCTAGGGAAAAGTTAGGTTTAGCAACTAAGGCGACTGTGTTTCGTTATAACAGCCTCTCACGTGAGACAGACAGTAGCTGTGCAAGCTGTCCGACTGTTCTCAAGCAAAGCCTTACCGTGTCGTAATTCCCTCACAGGTCCCCTTCTCGCATCCGTTAGCTGCTACGGTCCAGCCGTGCTGGGTCAACTAAGGAAACAACAACGTTACTGTTCAGTATACGTTGACATGACAAGAAACAGCGTAGGCTAATGTGAACTTAAATACACAAAGAAATTACAGTAATGACGAGTATGATGTTATTCCATGCGCGAATGTGCAAAAAGTTTTGAGGCTGTCTAGGCTCTGGGGCTAACTTAAAAAAAAAGTTCGGGGCTAACTTCAGCAGCTAGCTTGCTAAAGAGTTTGGCCTCGCAAAAATCAGTCTTCGACAAAACATAAAAATGTGCCGTTATATACTGATAGAAGTCTAATATAACGTTAGTTTGAGGAGTAAAATGGCACTTTTACCTGCCTCACGAGTCCAACAGGTTTGGGGCAAACTACAGCAGCTAGCTGCTAGCAAATTTGGCCATTGCAGTCTGACAAAATATACAAATGTCCCATTATTATACGTCCTATTATCGTCTTAAAGTCCTGCACAGCCTAATATAACACTAGAAGTAAACGTATAGTAAAGTAAGTATAGTAACATTAGAAGTAAAATCACACTTTTACCTGGCTCAAGAGTCATGGTGAAGTCCAAGTGAAAACTGCTGAGCTGAGCAAGCTGAGACAAAGCTGTTAACTAAGGTGTAGTGTTGAACCAGGCTCCTCAACACCCAATAAATGAACACCTAAATATTACACCACCAAAGAGTACCCTGAACACAAGCTGTAGTTAAATGTAGAGAATAAACTCCCAAAATCTAACACTTTAACACTTTTCCGTTTAACTCCAGATTTTTGAACTCCAGAAATTTGCTGTGTATGATCAATGGTGTCGAATGCTGCACTCAAATCTAGAAGAAAGAATAAGGATTAAGGGTAACACTTTATAATAACTACACATAAGTCATACTTTATAAGGCATTTGTAAACTATTAGTAATGGTTAGTTCATCATTAGTAAAGTATTCCTCATACATTATTTCTCATCAATAAAGTATTTGTATACACAGAAACGGTTTGCTCATAGTAAATAAACCTATCTAAAATGTGTTATAAAATGTAACACTTAATAAATGATGCAATGATAATTTGTTGATGAAGTAATATTTCCATTATTTAACAGTTGTTACATACACAATAATGGTTAGTTAGGGTATGGATACATCTTTTATAAACCACTTCCTAATAATATAATTCAAGATTAACTCAGGAGTTAAAAGTGGTTAGTTAATGATATTGTGTGAGCTCATCTAATGTGAGAACTGTCTTTGCCTTGCAAAACATTTACAAATGAGCATTTAGCAATTTTATCCATAGCGACTTACACATGTCAATTACATTAAATGCCAGTGTCACAACAGTATAAGCTTAGCCTGACGAGCCAGACCCACATTAAAATGTAGGGTCTGGGGACTCACCATTCGCAGTGCTCAGGCGCTGCCTGATGCACACGCGTCCAGCTCTGCGGGGCCAATGGTGGCGCTTGCTCCAATTTCTGCCTCCCTTTTTTCGCCAATCACCTCGCAGCGACTGCTCATTTCTTACCAATGGAATATTCGCTGCTTCATTTCCTGCCAATCAAACGCCGCACCGGCTCTTCCATTTCTGGCCACTCATGTCATCCAGCGCGGTCTGTCATCTCTCTGCGAATCACGGATCCATCCAAGGTAGGCTATGGCATGTTTTCTATATTTAATTAATTATTTAGTTTATTAATTAGTTACATTTCTCCAGCTAGCTAGCTAGCTAAGACTATGGGACAGGGACAGTGTTAGTGTCATTAACTAGCATTAGCGGTAAGTAACTATTAATGTAACGTAAAGTATGTTGTTGACGCTAGCTGTGAACATTAGAACCAACAATTTACGATTGCGAAGTTGTTACGATAGCGTTATAGGCCCATCTATCATACGTTGTTAGGATAGTTTACAATGTTGACAGTCATAATCATAATTGTAATTACGAAGTTGTTACAATTGTGCTCTGTTGAAAAGATGCCATCAATTGTGCTGTGTTTAAAAGATGGCATCAATGAAGAAAAAAACACATCGGGCGATGGGAGACGAGGTGTGGTATGCCAGACTTAAAAAGTATGCCAACTCAGGGACCTGGCCCTCAGAATTAGGTAACAGGCCTGGCCCTAGGTTGAAAAAATGGCATGACCTCTATAAAAAGGTTAGTTTACAGTACTCTATGTGTTCTGTGTGTGTGCTATTATGGATCAATAGGAAAAGTGAACTACCAATCAATGAATGAAAACCAGTGTAATTCACCTGTCTTGTGTCTTAGTATGCACAGTATGCATGTCTGCGTTACAGATTGAGAAATGTCCGGCGCAGCTTAGGAGCCAGACATCACTTTTTATGGGTCAGGGTCAGCAGACATGTGCATGTGGTTTCCACTCTGCTGAGGTAATGTGTGTCACTTATTATTCTGACAGCAGTATTGATATCTTTGGTGACGATTTAAAGTGATTATTTTTAATTCCTCAGCCTCGAAGTGCAACACCAGGTCTCAAGGCCACAGGTGTCACACCATCAGTTTCAGGTCTGACCGCTCATAATGCCACAGGTGTCACACCATCTGGTCCAGGTCTGACCACTCATAATGCCACAGGTGTCACACCATCAGGTCCAGGTCTGACTGCTCATAATGCCACAGGTGTCACACCAGGAGCGCCTCCCGCTGCTGCACCTGGACCATCAGGTACCTCCCCTTTCAAGCCCTGGAAAGTGCTTAATAAACTGGTGTCAAGTCCTGCCTATTCTTTTATCAAACAATATTTTTGTATTGTTTTCTTGTCTAATCTTTTAATACTTCGCATTAACATTTTACCCTTGTGATCTAGTTTTGCTCTACTTTAGTCAGTGATCAATATACAGATACTCAATAATTTATTCCTTTTCAGTTGACAAGACCAGAAGTTGCTGGGACACATGATGCTGTGCCAGTTGCTGGACTGGCACATCCAAAAACATCACCTCCTGCTCAGGTAAAACAAAAATGGCCACATAGCCCATATTCAGCAGTATAAGAATCGCACATGATTAACTACTCAACTTGTATGTCTCATAGCATCCATCTGTCACCACCAACAACATCTCTGCTACACCCCAGCCCTCCTCTTCCCAGCCTCTTTTTTCTACCCCTGTGACCCGATCACTTGTAGCACAGATGTACTCTGAACCTTCAACTTCTGTGAGTGTTTTTTTATCGTGTAAAGTAGAGTGATTCTGACATTATACTTCTCTTTATTTGCTCGCATTGTCTCTCTCTCACACACAGACATATAGTCACTCACTTTCTTTGTGTCTGTGGATCAGACTTCTATTAGTGTGGCCCCCACCAACAGACATCTTGCTGTCATGTATCAGGACCCAGCTGCATCCTCCATCCCAGCCCCTCTTCCTCTCTCGTCGCCTGTCAATTTTTGGTTGCCAGCAGAGATGAGGAGATGCATCCCTGCACAAGACCAGAGATGGATTGCATCCACACTGTGGGAGAATGGACGGTTGAGGTCTGGTTTAAAGCTGTGGTATGAACCACCTCCCCCTGCCTTGATTTACCATCAGGTGCCCACACCTGATCCATTTTTTGGTCACCGCCTTTTTGTGTGGATGCCCTACCACCACTGGAGAGTGAAGCTGCCCTGTCTTAACTGTGGCAAGCAGCTGACTAGCTCTGGGATCCATAAGAGGGTACGTCAGGTCTTGGACATAGATCAATACTATCTGATGATGACTGAGAGCCTCCGGTGCACCACTTGCCGGGTATCACACATCTCATCAAGCCAGACAATCCTGGATCAGCTGGACCTTCCCCACCGGTCTCAATTTAGGATTATCCTCACTCAGAAGTGAGTGTGCTCACTCTCTTATTTTAGTTATGGCGTGATCTGTTGTATGTTATCTGTTATTTCATTTATGCTATTAACTGATCTGAGTGTTCCTGCTTCACAGATATGCCTGTGACATACGGGTAATCAGGCTGATGAGGGAGAGAACACTGGGCAATAGTTCACGCCGGCTAGTGAGACAACTCTGTGAGAACCACAGTGAAGAGTGGTTGGGTCGTCTTTCCAGATACCTGGGGGAGTGTGAGCCATATGTTGAGCATCCCAGCCTCTTCCAGGTTGTTTGCCAGGAGCCCCCAGAGCCTGTGGCTGTTCCTACAGACAGGTGGCTCTTGTCTGTCTATGGCAAAGACATTTTGCGTAGACTGGATCATGTGAAGGCCTCGATCACATCCACATTTGGGACAGTCCTCAAAATGGACTCAACCAAGAAAGTATGTATGTTAGACAAGCGTGCTGCATGTTTATTGAAAATGGAAATGTTTTCTGACAATGCTTCAGCGTTCTCTTATGAAAAATGTTGTTTGTGGGAATGTGTCATTTCAGATAACCAGGAAATTGGCAGGGCCAGCTAAGGGAACAGCACAGTGGTTATCGTCCGTAAGCAACGAGAAGGGCCAGATTCTTAACAGTGTCCTCACAGCAAACGAGGGGTCTGGCCTTGATTTGATGGCAGAGGGCCTCATGAACAGATACGCCCAGGCGAGGCAGACCCCCTCCTAAGCTGTTGTATGTAGACTGTGACTGTTGCAGGGACACAGGGGGCGAGACCAAGTTGAAGGAGAGGTTCAGCAAGTGGCCAGACCTTATTGTCCGGTTGGACATATACCACTTCATGAGGCGTCTAGCTATCGGCTGTACCTCCGACGCCCACTCTCTCTACCCGACTTTTATGAGTCGTCTCGCCTCCTGCATCTTTGAGTTAGATCCAAATGACCTTGCCTTACTGCGCTTGGCAAAGAGGAAGCAGCTGAGTAAGGAGGGCGTTCCTGGGCTGAGTGAGGCAATGGTGGACCGGAAAATCACCAAGGATGACTTAAAGCAGTATTGCCGGCGGCGAACAAGAGGAGAAGAGACCACCATGCAGCTTATTGACAACATGCTGCTGGAGCTGATGGGGGACAAGGGCAGAGACCTGATGGGTGTTCCATTATTGGACACCATCAGAAAGCAACACATCTGGCGAGTGCAGAAGAGACATGTCAGGTGCATACAAGATGTAGCTGGTATCCCCCTTTATACGGAGACTGGAACTACGTGTATCGGGGGCATTCAACTCACCAGCTACAGGTGTGCAAGAGGGTCGTCATCATTAGAGTCCTTCCACCTCCACCTCAATAGGTTCATCCCAGGTGAGTTTGAATAAATAGTTGACATAATATCTGTGTTTATTAGTAAAGATAGCCATTGCATCGTTTGTTGTAATTGTTCTGCTGTATCATCCTTATCATCAACCGTTGTTTATTCTGGGGAAACTGACTGAGCATTCAGCTCTTCTACAGCAATGCCAGCGTATCCAAGCCTAGCACACAGACGAACAAACAAGTTAAACAACAAACAAACAAAAATAGGCTAAAAGGAGCGGCACATCTGGCCAGCGTCCCCGTTACTAGGCAACCTGACATACAATACATTGACACACAGAACAAAAGATGCCGGATGGAGCGGCGTAGTTGCCAGCATACCCCTGACACCAAGACATACAAGACAGACAACAAACAAATTAACAAATACTAAAAAGTAAAAAGAAAATTTCATATTAAGTCCAATGTCTAACTGGCTGAAAATGTCCAAGGGCAATGATTGCTTGGGTGAAACTGTGCACAGCAAACAGGGTCACTTGTGTCATATGTCACTTGTGTTTTAGGTACTCAGGCCAACAGCCTGAATTTTCAGCTGTATTTGTTGGAAGGACTTAATAGGTGGAATAAGGACAGGGCTGAGGCATCTGTGGCAGGTAAACCCTCAGGCTTCCTCACCTACTCTGGCGCACTTCTGCAGAGCATCAACACCAGCTCTGTAAAAGTGTTGGGCAGGAAGTTTGTTCCCACCTTCCATCCACCTGCACAATATACTGGTAAGTGTACACATTAAATCACTAGTTACATTAAAAAAGATTGATAGCGCCAAAACTAGCGGCAGAATGTCATTGTAAAATATGTATGGAATGCATAAAATAATGCTAGAAAGAGAAAGTCTGAATGCTGCTGAATGCTTGTTTACTTAACAGTTGCATCCAGTATAACCTGTTTGTCTTGTCCTCTTCCAGGTGAATTGATCGGCATTGATTATTTGTATAATCAGACTGGACATTCATCACCAGTGTACAGAGGGTCTGAAGAGACAGATAGCCTATTGGAGGAGATTTTGCCAGAGGAACAGGAGGATGAGGGCTTCATGGAGCAGGTAGATGAGCTTTTGGACATTGACACCACTACACTACTCCCTTCTCTGCTCTCCCCGCCGCTTCCTCCTCCACCACTGGCTCCACCGCCTCCTCCTCCACCACTGGCCTCACCGCCTCCTCCATCACCACTGGCCCCACCGCCTCCTCCATCACCACTGGCCCCACCGCCTCCTCCATCACCATTGGCCCCACCGCCTCCTCCATCACCACTGCCCCCACCGCCTCCTCCATCACCACTGGCCCCACTGCCTCCTCCATCACCACTGGCCCCACTGCCTCCTCCATCGCCTTGTACACTGGCCCCACCGCCTCCTCCATCACCACTGGCCTCACCGCCTCCTCCATCGCCTTTTACACTGGCCCTGTCGCCTCTAACTCCTGCTCTGTTGGTCCAGCCATCAGAACTGGTAAGCAAACAATTACTTAAGACTGAAATTATCCTACATTACTCATATGTCAAACTACATGTATCTAAATAGTAATTCATCATATGAATACGATTGTCTCCCTCATAACTTTTACTCATTATGTTTTTATTTACTCTATTATTTCAGGCTGTAGACGAACATAACATGCCAGGCATGGACAAGGTGGACAGCCTAGCTGAGTTCCTGGTGGATCTGCGTCATGAGCCATCCTTGACCCTTACCAACCAGCAGGCTGGCAGAATTGTAAGTCTGTGGCAGAACCTGTTGCCATATGACCAACAACGTGTGGCCTTTGCTGCACGGTACCAAGAACGGCTCAACCAAGGACGGTTCCGTTCTCCTAAAAAGAAAAAGGACTTCACACCAGGAGTGGAGAGCATGAAGCGCTGTGTGCTCAGTGCATCTGGTTCCCCAGCACAGTGGCCGGCCTGCTGCAGAGTGGTTGAGGCCATTTTTGTAAGGCTGTGTGGAATTCACAAAAGTCCAAAGAAGGGCGATGGGACTTCATCATACAGGACTATAACAGGATCCGGCAGCTTGTCCTTGGCAACGGAATGGTCATGGAAAGTACCACTTTGCAGCTGATTCACATCAACACCCGGACCACACAGCAGTGGTACAGCCAGCGGTTAAAAAGGCAGGATGAAAGGATTCTTCTGCAAGGGATCAACCTTCCACCTCCTCGCCCTGTTGCTGCTGAACCACTTCCCTCAGCCAGCCTTCGCCCTGTTATCCTTCCTCCAACCCCTGGTGTCCAGCTCAGTTACAATCTGCCCCTGAGCACAGTAGGGCAAGCCAGCGTTAAGAGGCGAGCAGCAGACCCTGTTGGTGCCCCACCTACCATCTATGCAAGACCTGTACCAAGGCAGCTTTTCCCAAAGCCAGCAACTGCCTCAGCCACACCACCTCCTGTTGTCTTTGCCCATTTCCCTCCACTTACATCTTTCCCTACTCCAGTTGTTTTCACCCTCCCTCAGAGCCCAGACACTGAATTTTCCCCTTCACCTGCTCCCTCAGTGCATCCCAGACCTCCTGCTATCCCACACCAGCCCTCACCTGGCCCACAGAAACCCACCTCCAAGGCCAGGTTTAATAAACGAACAGTGGAGGCGAATTCATGCCGGAAATGTGGACAGTTCCGGACAAAGGCAACTGGCCACAGTCAGTTTAAGGGCACTATATACTGCCCAAATACAGAGCCTCTGTCAAAAGAAGAGTGGCTGAAAGTACTGAAAAGTAAATTGTAAATGTGTACACTACTATTTTGAGGTTGTTTATAGTGATGTTCATATGTTCTCATGTTCTTCGTGTGTGTGTGGGTGTGTGAGTGTGTGAGAGAGAGAGAGAGAGAGAGAGGGGAGAGGGTGAGAGAGAGAGAGAGAGAGAGAATGTGTGTGTATGTGCAAATAAATAAATTTTAATTGGTTTTCATTGTGTCTTCTGCATTTTTTGCCTTCTGCCAAGAGGTATTTATATTCATATACATATATATTTATATTCTTATACAGATTCTGCACAGTGGCTAAAGTCAGATAAAATAGGTGCAATATCTAAAGTAGTATAATTTATTTAATTCAAATTAAATTATACATTTGAAATGGTGTGATATTGTAATTTATTAACATGTGTTACAAGAAATGAAGTGCAGGTTGGAAAGAGGGAGTTTGAACACATTCTACAGCAGGGGTCGGCAAATAGTGGCCCGCGGGCCAATTTTGGCCCGCCATTGATTCTATCTGGCCCGCGAGATGACGTTAATTTGCTGTTGAATGAATTTTTTTTTTAACCCCATGTTTTTAAAAAGAAAAAAAGGCCTACAGCAATCCCATCAATTTCAAAACATTTATTGAGGTATAGATGATAGTCCTACTAAAGTGACAAAACAGGTGGAACATCCTTGCAGTTATCCATGACGCACAGGTCGGAACGGTATTGGCACGCGAGTGCGCGTAATCTTGTGCAAAAAAAAAACAACAGTGTCCTGTCTCCCTCTTCCAGTGGGCAAGGTCAAAAATAGCCTATGTTTCGTTAAATTAATAGGCTTGGCATTAAGAAATGCAGGCAGGCTCAACACATACCTCTGCTTCCATTCTTCTTTGTAGGTCCTGCATTCTGAATCAATTTTTCTTTTCAAGGCTTTTGACAACGACATTTTGCATCGATAACTAGCATATAGCAATGTTCAGCTAATCATTTACACGTCATCCAAAAGAATAATATTTGTAGCCTACACATTAGTTACGGCAAGTTGCTAGGCAAGTCGCCTGTTTCATGAGAGACGACAGGAGATGCAGCAGGCGGCATAAAAACAGCGCACATAAGCAAATAAACGTTTTTAATGGAATTAAATTAAATGCATTTTAAAAGTTAGATGATGTTTATTTTAATATAATATAATAATTAATAATTTAAATAGTAGGCCTATAACCCCCCCCCCCCCCCCCCCCATTACAAAAGCTATGGCCCGCGATGCCATTGTCTGAAAAAAAATTGGCCCGGGTCCAAACGTAATTGCCGACCCCTGTTCTACAGACAATGAAATTCATTGTAAAGTAGCCTAATTATCACAAATTACTGACCCATTGTCAAAATTATATTAATATGCTCATTTCTAAATAATATAATACATTTGTCAGGCTACTTTTTACAGGTACAGCCCATGGTGTATGTTTAGAACTCCTTACTCTGTGAATCTGAGTGTTATAGCTCATCTGTGCATTAAGATAAAAGAGTACGCTTGCTGCCCCTAGTGGTATGGCGGCAAACACATCCAAAATATCAGAAAATTAATAAAATACACTTTGCAGACATTTTTTGATGATTAAAATGTCCCGATATATCCACCTGCTTCATTCACACTCCTTTCTTTTCCTCTTTCTCTTCTTTTCCTCTTCTTCCCCCCTTTTCCCCTCCCTTTCTCTTCTTCCCCCCTCCAGGTAGACGAATGTTCCCCTCGCCAGGCGCGAGGGGCGGGATAATCGGTTGTCTTTCAAATAGGATCAAGTAGGATAGCACTACAACTCATGAGTCCCATGCGTCTTCCCATCAGCGGAGATAGCTGGCTAGTTCAAACTTTTGCCAACTTAAAAAAAGCTTAACTTGTGTCAAGCTGTTCACCAACAGCAACATCCACATTCTTTGTTTTCAAGTAGCAGGGAATTCACACCGAACTGTTTCAACTCTGCCATCAACCATTACCGGTATGTTAAGCCCGCCCAACGTCTATCTATATTATATAATTCAATTGATTGTTTTAATAGCACTGAGCAGAGGTGGTGTTGCCCTCAGTAAAACAGCACAACGAACAGAAAGCAAACAGTTACAAACAGTCAGGCACTTGGCTTCATTTGATGGAACACACTGAACAGCAGGCGGCGTGGCGTGGCGTAAAACAACGGGAGATCAGGGGAAAGCGGTCGTAACGGCAGCCGGTGCATCAGGCCGGATTCGAACCGGCGATGCAATTCTTATGTGCTAAAGCACAGGGCCGTCTTCTCGACGTGTGCCACGGAGACGCTGCTTAACGCAGTGCTCTGTATTATATACATGATTAGAGTCTCGTGACGCTGCTGGCTATTGCGTGTAGGTCAAAGTCTGCTGCTTGGCTGCATCCCCCTATTTTGTAAAATTGATTTTTATTCATCTGGGTGTTGCAATTGATATCAATGATTAATATGATTGCCCTCAGTAAAAAAGCACAACAAACAGGACGCAAACAGTTACAAACAGTCAGGTAGGCCTACTTGGGTTCATAAGATGTCGCGTGCCATCGGGAACGCGATGACCAGCGGGCGGTGTGGTGTAAAACTACGTGAGATTGCAGGAAAACGTCCGTAGCGGCGGCCGGTGCATCAGACTGGATTCAAATCTGCGATGAAATTCACAGCGCTGCCTTTTCTATGCGTGCCACGGAGACGCTGATTAACGCAGTGCTCATTATATACATGATTAGAGTCTCGTGACGCCGGCTACTGCGTGTGTAGGTCAAAGTCCGGCGATCGCGGCATTCTCCTATTTTGTAAAATTTATTTTTATTCCTCTGGGTGTTGCAATTGATATCAATGATTAATATGATTGCCCTCAGTAAAAAAGTACAAGAAACAGGACGCAAACAGTTACAAACAGTCAGGTTCTTGGCTTCATAAGATGTCGCGGGCGATTGGGAACGCGATGATCAGAGGGCGGCGTCGCGTAAAACAACGTGAGACCGCGGAAACAGCAGCCGGTGCATCAGGCCGGATTCAAACCGGCAATGCAATTCTTAAAGTGCTATATAGCACAGCGCTGCCTTTTCTATGTGTGCCACGGAGACGCTGATTAATGCAGTGCTCATTATATACATGATTAGAGTCTCATGACGCTGGCTACTGCGTGTGTAGGTCAAAGTCCGCCGATCGCGGCATTCCCCTATTTTGTAAAATTGATTTTTATTCCTCTGGGTGTTGCAATTGATAACAATGATTAATATGATTGCCCTCAGTACAAAAGCACAAGAAACAGGACGCAAACAGTTACAAACAGTCAGGTTCTTTGCTTCAAGATGTCGCGGGCGATCGGGAACGCGATGACCAGAGGGCGGCGTCGCGTAAAACAACGTGAGACCATACCGGCGGCCGGATTCGAACCGGCAACGCAATAGGGTGTGGGCGTCATGACGTAATTACTCCGCCATGTTGATTGCCTCCTTTACCGCTACTCAGACTACTGCCTATGACTACTGCGTAATGTACTCCCTCTCAGCCGTTAATAATGCTGATTTTGTCAACATACCGGTACCTGGCTTCTCTATTGAATGCGTCCCGGTAAATTCCAGATCCTTTTCGGGATTATTCCAGATCCTTTTCGGGATTTTAACATATTTCTTCTATCTATTTTTCTATCTATTCTTTCTCAACTCTACTTCTAGCTACATCTCTTCATTCAACAACGTTATGTCAGAGTTATTTTAACGTTCGCGTAGCCATCAACATGGCCGCCACGTCCCACAATGCAACGCGGATCCCACGCCCTATTCTTAAAGTGCTATGTAGCACAGCGCTGCCTTTTCTATGTGTGCCAAGGAGACACTGATTAATGTAGTGCTCATTATATACATGATTAGAGTCTCTTGACCCTGGCTACTGCGTGTGTAGGTCAAAGTCCTACATAGCATTTTTTTTATATTGATCCAGTTGTTATGTTTTCTGTTACTTTTGCTTATGCTTATGTATTTTCAACTTTATTGGAACTATTTTTGTTTTTAACTATGTATACTGTCGTTTTGGACAAAAGCGTCTGCGAAATACCATAACTATGATCCCCTTATACGGTCATTATGCCAAGTCAACAACAGCATACACAAAGGCACTAAATAATAATGGAAGGATAACACGTTGTTATGATCGAATACATTTGAAAAATGTTATGCTTTTGATGCATGGGGTGCAATGTTCATATCATGCTAAAATATTTGTACATAAACCAAAAATAAAATGTTTATGGTTTAATTTGCTCTATTTAAAATCCAATCCATTCTAAGGGCCACAGTGGGGCACGTGAATGTGTTTCAAAGCCCACAGGCTATAACATGAAGATTTTGCAAAGCAAAACCTTAGAATAAGAAATAAATCCAATAGCAAACCATTTTATCCAACCAAATCAGAAGACGCATGATTAAAGATTTCGACCAAACTGATTTGTACTGTTATAACCACTGCTGAGATTTGTCTGTCCTTTAGCCTACCAATATGTTCAAGTAGTCTAGCTGTAATAGCAGGACCTACAAATTGAGTAGTGGCGCGTCTACTATTGTGCGATTGGTTCAACTGACACCAAAGTTAGGGGTGGGGCTGTGACGCAATGCATTTTTGGGAGTGTTCAAGCCAGCAATCACAGAGGGACAGAAAGTTCAGGCTTGGAAGCTAATTAGTGCTGTACACTTCAGCGTGAGTTGTGTTTTTGACAGATCCATCCTGTTCACAACTAGGTTGCACAATCAGAGCATAACTTCATTGAGTTTCTGCGTCTGAGACTAACGGGGAATTTGGGAACTCTAGTCTAGGCAACAGGTCCCACCTCAACTCCATTGCTCTCTGCGCGGCGTGTGAAACAACGAAAGACTGATGAGTTTATGAGAGAGCTTTGTTGTCTCGACTGCAGTCATGAAGATCGAGTTTGCGCCGCTGAACGTGCCGTTCCACAGACGCCTTCAAACGGCCGCTGTGGTTCAGTGGGTCTTCTCCTTCCTTGCGCTGGGTGAGTAGCTGCTCCTCCGCTGTAACGGAGAGGGGTTCCCTTCCCACCGGGTTGTTGATGATGATGGGGGAGGTAGCCCCGATGCACCCAGAGACGTGTTGTGCACTCACGTGTGCTAAGTTAACTGTGATCTAAGTTTTGCTTGTGTGTGTCTCTGTACATAAAAGCAGAGAAGGAGAAAGAAACGTGTTTGTTTTTCTGCATCACTTAGTCAAAATTGAAGAACACAGAGTGACCGTGTAGCTTGCTTTTCTGGGGTGCCTCCAAACCGATGGTCTAGCCCCTCTGCTAACAAGGAGGGCACTGGTCACAGCAGACTGCTGGTTCCTCTACTGAGGAAAGTGTGGACACCAGACAGGCTTTTTGTTGCTGATCTCATGTTGCCGATACGTTGGCGTCTGTAACATTTAATAGCTTACTGCCTGTGTCAGGTTACATTGTAGGCGAGGCTTTTGCTAAAAGTTATGGGCTTTCTGAAATACCATTATACTGAATGCTATTATGATTTGCATCTGACTTATAGGCATGTTGAGCTGGTTTTGAGCAGTTTTTTGGGACTGCCCTCTGTGACCTCCAATAGAATGTTGCTCAACTCACTCTTCAATCAAAGGCAAGGTTTACACTGTCACTGCTAAAATTGAATTTAGGCCTACTACAAACTACACAGATTGTATGCAGAGGTACAGTCTTAAAATAACCGCTGTCTGGTCAACTCTGTAATTTAATGTAACTTTAATGTAACAACTTTCTGCAAGTGTGTGTTTGTCTGTGTGACATTTCTTCTTTGTGTGTGCTTGTGTGTCCACTTGTGTAGTGACCTTGATAAACTGTGACAAAGAGCTTCTGCCACCCTGACCAGAACCCCACTTGGCACTGTCATCCCAGTCACCTCTTAGGCCCTTCAATGACATGCACTTACTAATAGTCACATGTGCTTGCCCCACACATGGAGTCTGACACAATCACCCAGATGGTATTGATACTTTAAAGAGGAATCCTTCTGGATTGTTTGCCTCTCTCACTCTAAGACGTTGTCTTTCTCCGCAGCTCAATGTTGCCTGGCAGCATACGTCCTCCTGTGTCTCAGTGATTGGTGGGTCCTCGGCGCACTCTATGCCGGTTGGCTGTACCTTGACAGGGACACACCAATCACAGGGGGTCGGAAATCACACTGGGTCCGGAGCTGGACGATGTGGCACTACTTTAGAGACTACTTCCCTATTACAGTGAGTTAAACACACACAGGCACACCTACATGAACGAACCACACGGTATCCTAAGAGAGAAATCTTTCTCACACACTAAGCACCCAAAAGTGTCTCTCTCTCACTCACTCACTCACTCACTTACTCACACACACACACACACACACACACACACACGTGCGCCTAGATACACAAATCATACAGTCCTTCTTACATAGTCTCACTCAAGCACACCCTCACATACTCCTTCTCTGGAGTTTTCATTGTGTGTGATTGTAAACACAGTTAATTGTTTAGTTAAGTATGCTCCCAGCGGATTGCCTGTGGCCTGTTTTCCTTTTTTACTAAGTTGCTCACAGGTAGGTGCTTACTTCACATCCTGTTCTTTCTGGACAGTCTGCACAAATTGTACTGTATATATATATACAGTGCATAATTCCAATTTTAAAGTTTTTTTTGTTTTGTTGCTAATTTAGCTTTGTGTGGCCGCTTAAGAAACAGCAGTGGTGGCCCTGTAAATGGAAGCAACCATAGTGACCACTCAGACTGAGTAATAAACAGTTCCCGCCAATTAGTGTTTCTCCAGGAGCATAGATGGGAGGGATGGGATTGAATGGCTCTAGAGCTCAAATATCAAAAGCCTTTCACCTAATTCACAGACTTTACCTTTAAGGGTGAAGTTATGGAAATAATGGTTAAATAAACAGGTGTGTTTTTTTAACCCCTCTCCCTCCATTCATTTTTTCTGTCCCATTACCTCTCTCTCTCTCTCACCCTCTCTCACACACACCCTGTAGTTGGTGAAAACAGCTGATCTGGACCCCAGTCATAACTACATCTTTGGGTTCCATCCACATGGGGTTCTTGTTGCCGGGGGATTCGGGAACTTCTGCACAGAAGCTTCCGGCTTTTCAACTCTTTTCCCGGGACTCACGCCATACCTGCTCATGCTGCCGTTTTGGTTCCGAGTGCCATTCTTCAGGGACTACATCATGTCTGGAGGTAGGTGTGTTTGTGTGTATTTGTGTGGGCTTGTGTGAAAAGAGTATTATTATTTTAATTGTTTTGAAACGGTGTCAAAAATGCCTATGCCTTGTGTTGCCCAGAAATCCACTAAAGTTAGCATGCTAACCAGCCAGAGACAGACGGCTCTCTTGTAATAACACTTTGTACAAAGCAGGTCAATGGAAGAGTGCCATTGGTGTGTTCAAAACAACTTGAATCCTGCAGAACTCTACACACAGCCCCTTTAAATGTGCAAAAGTAAGGATGAGCCAGTACTCACTGGCTGTTTGTTTGTCTGTGTGTGTGTCAGAGAGAGAGAGAGTGTCAGTTTGTTTTCACACTCTATCTATCTATCGTGTGTGTGTGTGTGTGTGTGTGTGTGTGTGTGTGTGTGTGTGTTAGACCAGTGGTTCTCAAATGGGGGTACGCGTACCCCTGGGGGTACGTGAAGGCACTCCAGGGGGTACGTGAGATTTTATGAAAACAGACGAAGTGACTGCAAAATAATAACGTCATGTACAAAAACCAACTGCACACTCATTACTCTCGTTTGAATTACTCGCGGACCTGTGATCGGATAGATATCCACGCATGTCAGATGAAAGAGGAGACACAGACCTATCATTTGATACCAAGTACATCCTTCTGGGTTATAAAACAGTCGAAGTGACAGCAAAATAATAACTTCATATAGCTCGACTTACCTCACGTTTTTGTCTGTTTTTGTGGCAAAGCATGTTTATAATCCAACGCTATTGTGTGTTTCTCTATGGCAAAGAATGTTCATAATCCGGTTTTGAGATCCTAGCAAATTCCTGCATGGCATTCAATTCAAGGCTCACATTGCATCCCAATTTGTTCGACAAAGAAACACCTTTTTTGCCTTTACTTTGTTCATGGCAACACAGTAAAAAGTTGTAGAGAATCATGAGTGCAGACAGGCACACACACGTAAACTCGGGTCAAGTCAGGTCAGATCAGTTCGTGTTCCAGATATGGAGCGCAGAAAGGTCATTTTTAATCACTAAATAAAAAAATGGCATTTATTTCTGTAAGGCGCACACCACATATGTCTGTAAATTGCTCAGCCCCAGAGAATCCCTCCCACTTGGCAATATTGCCAGATTCAGGACAGTCTGCCCTACACACACATGAAATGCATGTAGAGCTATGAGCTTGCTGTGGTGAGATACATGTCAAAATATAAGGTTTTTTATAATTTTTATATTTTCATTCTTTAAAAATCTAAATAAAATCAATGCTAGTACTAATACATGAAATGATGGCAGATCTGGATAGCCCAGACTCTGCCGGAAAAAAAACAATATGTAATATGTGTGTGTGGCACTTACAATGACCAGAATAAATCCTTATGAATAAAGGTAGTGAAAATGCTCTAAAAAAACTAAGGGTTAAAATATACATATATTTAAAAAGTAGAATCCATGCAAAAATACTTAAAAAACAATTATTTAATAAATATTTCAGGAAAATATAAGTTGTATGTGTTTATTAGTTCCAAAGTTTAATAAATTAGACACTGATGGCACAGTGCTCTGTTTTAAGTCTTTTTTCTCAACTAAAAATGCTTTGCGCTGGTTAGGGGGTACTTGGCTGAAAAAATATTTCACAGGGGGTACATCACTGAAAAAAGGTTGAGAACCACTGCTTTAGACAGTGGGGGAGTTTGCCCTCTGTGTTTGTCTGGCTGTTCTCCCTCTGTCCTCCATTGTGTAAACAGTCCTCATGAAAGTTTACAGTGAAGAAATAATTGAACCCATCCCAATTGGGCAATGGCTACACACACACACACACACACACACCACTCCACTTGCACACTTGTACACTTTGCAACTTGTTGCTGTTGTCCTGAAAACACAACACTTCTGCTGCTCTTACATAACTTGCACCACTATGCCACTTTATTTCTTACTTAGGTCAAACAGAACTACCTCAGCCTCTTATTGGCCTGACTTTGCACTAGTATTTTATTTTATTGACTGTCTATGCACAATTTCAACCAAATTTTGCTGCTCTTATTTTTTCATTATATGTGCCCTCTTATTTACTTATTTACTTACTTTTTTGTTTACTTGAATGTTATGTTTGTCTGTGGACTTAAAATTGGTAAAATATGTCTTGTCTCCACCGTGGGATAGTGAGAAACGTAATTTCGATCTCTTTGTATGTCTGGAACATGTGAAGAAATTGACAATAAAGCTGACTTTGACTTTGACTTTGACTTTGACACACACACACCAGCCTTGTTCCCTCACCTCCTGTCTAGTACCACAGATCAGATCTGCCTTACATATGAAGAGGTGGTGGTGTGTCTTACATCTTACATCTCAAGCAGCAGTACATCTCTTTCTGTCACCATTACACAAATCCAAACAACCCTACACACAACCACGTACACACTTCATGCTATATGTCAAGCCTTTGAGTCTGTTCACCTTATGCTAGGAAAATAAAGTTGGAGATTTCCCTGTTCCAAAGTTGTGGCAGATGGATTCACACTGAGTTTACACGTTGGACCTACTATGAGTGGCGTTTTTATCATTTTTTCTGGTACAATGTCAGACTTTCAGGTTTGTCTGGAATGCAGCATAGGCACACGGCTGTGCTCAGGTGTGGGTTAAGTAGGGACAATGCGACAGACACATAGGAACTGAAACTGTCATCTTGGCCTTGCGCTTCCTGTATGACAGTACAACTTCCTCTTAGTCTTCCTAGACAGCTGCTTTACATATTGCCACTTAACATGACAGCTGCTGCCCTATTCGCTTGCAGAGACATGCTGCAGCTGCCCCGGTGTGTTGGATGGATGTGCACTAAGGTGACGTCTTAGGTGTGGGTGGTTGTCACTCAGTCTGTTTTTAAGATCTGATTAGTAATTGTCCATAAGAGGGGCCAGATTTGACAGATTCTGTAATGCACAATTTTTGGTTATTTGTGTAGTCATGTATTTACATTTGTGTGTGGGTTTTAATCTGTGCATGGGCGTGTTTGAACAAGTGTAACTGTGACTGTCCATGTACGGGTACAGTATGTGTGAACGTGTGTGTGTGTGTTGACTCATGGGTGTGTGTGTGTGTGTTTGATCTGATGTTGTCATCATGTTTCTTGCGCTTGAGGTTCATCTGACACAGCGCTTGCCCAACCCTAACCCAACCAGTAGACTTTCATCACTGTGGAGTCAAGCAGACCAGTGTGCTCATCAGCTGACCTGACCTGAACTGACGTCTCCAAGTTGAGAGTTGCCACTCCCTCTAACTAGATTTCTTCACTCTCCGTTCATTCCTCTCAATAAACTCTAGACCAGTTGTTCTCAAAGTGTGGGGCAGTGTAGAGACATGACATTGGGCGCGACGAACAGGAGGACATTTATCTTAGCTTGTCTTTATTAATGCCGTTCTTTTTGACAAGGAAGATAATACATTCAAAACAAAATAGTCACACACACAAACATAGGAGTCATAAACAGTCCTACATATACATTAAAACAATATCAGATCTAAGGGACAGAGACAAAAAATGTAACATGGAACCACAATGCTAAAATAATATTTGCACGTTACCATTTTGATAGATTCAGGTGGGGCTTGAAAATGTCCCACTTCCAAAGTGAGCAATGATGGAAAAAGATAATGAGTATGATTGCTCTACACAACATTTGAAGCTGAAACATCTGCAGTATTTGCAGTATATTATGCCCTCCATGAGGTGTGTGTGTGTGTGTGTGTGTGTGTGTGAGTGAGAGAGAGAGAGGTCTGATGATGTAGAGTAGTCATCATTACATTCTTCTGATTAATTTCTAAATTTTAGTTCTAGCCATTTTACAGAAAGCAAGACTCAAGGTTTGACTAAAGCACATAATGTGATGACTACTTCTGAGTGGTGTATCTAATCATTGCTGTAAAACTGATACGCCACTGAGTATTTTGAATGCTCTTTTAGTCTCTTTTTCCATGAATTGGCGGTGTGGTGATTTTTGTGGATGATGAGTTCATGAAAGTAGGATGACTGTTTTGGTCTTTAGGATCAGATGACCCAAGTGAGTCATGACATTTTTTTGCAAACTTGTAACTCTGGGCTTAGGCGGGGATCACATTGGAAATAACAAAGCAGCAGTGGTAAAGCGCAACGCAACACTCAGACCATAATCATTTTTATCTTGTTCCTGAGTTACCTGATTCTAAGAGGCGGTGTCTCTGATCATTCTGAATCACACCTGATGTACATGCAGATACTCTCCCATAGAATGTTTTCTTTGCCTCCTCCACAAACACGTTATCATATCGAATTTCATTTTGTGCTTGCAGTCAGTCTGCTTTCCATCCAGACTCCTTATGGTGGAAATAATTAACATGTGTAAAATCCTCATTTATAGTGCATACAGAAAGTATTCACAGCACTTCACTTTTTCCACATTTCGTTATGTTACAGCCTAATTCCAAAATGGATTAAATATTTTTTTTCCTCAAAATTCTACACACAATACCCCATAATGACAACATGAGTTTTTTTTTTTTTAAATGGTTGCAAATCTATTAGAAATAAAGAACAAAAATATAATTTGTACATAAGTATTCACAGCCTTTGCTCAATACGATCTTTGGAATATGAAGCCACAAGTACCCTGGAAATCCAGAGTTCTCGTGATAAATTCCAATTTTGAGGGGAACCTTATGACTTGACAAACAAAGATGGCTGCACCCCTAATTGATGGTAGTTGAGATGTAGTTCTTTGTATTTGTACTACGTTGGCCATTTTAATGTTGATTTTAAATGCTCTTACACACTGCTCTTACATTGCTGCTTTAATCCGGTGACCAATGTATGCATTGCATGGTCTTGAGACCGCTGCTGCCCTGGTGACGTCCGTGTTCTTCCCCACTAAGACAAACGGGAATGCTATACAAGTGCTACATTAAGTCACGTTCGCGTGTAGAGCAACTCGGGCGGGGGAGTGTACGATACAAATGGATTGCAGCATGATGCTCATTACCTATGCCCATGAAACCGAGCTGCACCAATCACATCGGTGTATCTGATAAAGGCAGGCCAGAGGCGAGCTAAACAGATGATAACAGCGCTGCGATATCGATGTCCGGAAACATTGGTCGTAGTGTTATCCAATTGTGTTGACGTCCGGAATCGGTCAGTAAACATTGGTTGAAGTGTTAATCAATTGGGTGCAGTGATATTTTCAAGTGCATGCTTGGTGCTGCCCCTCAAGTTGGGCCATTTTCATTACTCATAGCCAGACCCTTAAAGGCACACTATGCAGGTTTTTTAGCTTAATTTACCTTCATTTAACAGCTTCAGAGTCATTGGAATGGTTATATGACTTTTTTCGGGTTGAATGGTGGCCGTCTCGCTTCCCCCTAGTGCCTGTGAGCGGAAAAACCACCTTTGCAACTGTGGGCCGGCGGGCCGACGGCCTCAGTGTCAGGAAGTATAACGAGTGTAATGAAAGGCACCGGCTAGAAAAAGGTAGCGATGGAGTTTCTCAGACATTTGTCATGACAAAGCCAGCGAAAAAGAAGCAAAAACCGAGAAAACAGTAAGGAAATTGCCAATACTGCATAGTTTACCTTTAAATCTTTCGGATTGGGTCAGGTCCTCCAGGCTAAGCCACAAGCTTGGCACACCTATCGTTGGCCAGTTTCGCCCATTCCTCTTCACAGAACCTCTCGAACTCCATTGGTTGTATGGGGAGCTTCAGTGCAAAGCCATTTTCAGATCCCAGATTCAGATTCAAGTCTGGGCTCTTGGCTGGGCCTCTCTAGGACATTCACAGAGTTGTCCTGAAGCTACTCCTTCTTCCAGGATGTCTCTGTACATTGCTACATTCATCTTTCTCTCAATCCTGACTAGTCTCCCAGTTCCTGCCGCTGAAAAACATCCCCACAGCATGATGCTGCCACCACCATGCTTCTCCCCCGATCACTCAGTTTAGAAGGACGGCTAGCTCTAGGAAGAGTCCTGGTGGTTCCAAACTTCTTCCATTTATGGATGATGGAGGCCATTGTGCTCACTGGGACCTTTAAAGCAGCAGAATGTTTTCTGTACCCTACCCCAGTTCTGTGCCTCGAGACAATCCTGTCTGGAGGTCTACAGACAAAACTTCATGCTTGTTTTGTGGTCTGACGTGCACTGTTAACTGTGGGACCTTATATAGACAGGTGCCTTTCCAAATCATGTCCAATCAACTAAATTTTCCACAGGTGAACTCCAATTAAGCTGTAGAAACATCTCAAGGATTATCAGCGGAAACAGAATGCACCTGAGCTCAATTTTGAGCTTGATCGCAATGGCTGTGAATACTTATGTACAAGGGATTTCTACGTTTTTTTATTTTTAATAAATTTGCAAAAATCTCAAACAAACCTTTTTTAAAGTTGTCATTATGGGGTATTATGTGTAGATTTTTTTGTACATTATCTTTTCTTTTTGGTTGGTTGGTTGTTTTGGTTGGCTCATGACCTTTTCCTCTTGATCTTGGACCTCTCAGGACTGGTATCCAGTGAGAAGGCCAGTGCCAGCTACATCATCAGTCGGCCCGAGGGCGGACACGTTGCCGTGGTTGCAGTGGGCGGGGCGCCAGAGTCGCTTGATGCCCGACCGGGAGAGCTGACCCTTCAGCTGCTGCAGCGCAAGGGCTTCATCAAGCTCGCTCTGAAACATGGGTGAGTGTATGTGGTTTTGTGTGTGAACACTCATTGGGTCTTCAAGGCTGCAGTGAAACAAGAGGGATTGTGAGGGTGGTACATTTGATGTGTGTGTGTGTGTGCGTGCGCGCGTGTGTGTACAGGGCATGGCTGGTTCCAGTGTTCTCCTTTGGTGAGAATGAGCTCTTTGACCAGATGGAGAACCCTAGAGGGTCCGCTCTCCGGCGCATGCAGGACCGTCTCCAGAGGATAATGGGTGTGGCCTTGCCCCTCTTCCATGCCCGAGGTGTCTTCCAGTATAGCTTTGGCGTGCTGCCCTATAGAAAGCCCATAAACACCGTTGGTAAGAACCCCACACCTTACCATTGCAGTAATTCAAACATAATCAGTAATCACTTGCTAACATCTACATTATGGTTCTGTATTATATTCTCTCTCTTTCTTTCTTTATTTCTTTCTTTCTTTCTATACAGTGGGCCGGCCCATTCCAGTTGTGCAGACTCCATCTCCTAGTAAAGAAGACATAGAAAACCTCCATAAGCTCTACATTGAGGTTAGTGTTGATTGGCATGTCTTTAAATAGTAGGGAAATGACGAACACAGTGTGGGTAGAATGAGTGTTGTCATAAGGTGAAAAGATCATTGTGACAAGGAAGTATGTGTCCTGAGTAATCATTTGCACATGTAGGACTGAACTGAGAGGTAAAACAGGTTTGTGAATGTATATGTAAATAATCATTTTGTGTGTGTGTTCGTCTTTTTCTATGAGAGAGAGAGATGAGTAAACCACTCTTACTGTTCACAGGGTCTCACCCAGGTGTTTGAGGAGAATAAAACAAATTATGGCATCGCTGAAGACAAGCATCTCAAGTTCATCTGACACCTCTGTTACAACCTCATTCTGTCTGTCTGTCCTTCTACTTGTCTGTCTGCCAAACTGTCTGCCTGCCTGTGTGTCACTGACAGCCATTCTGTCTGGAATTCTGTTGATTATTCTAAAGGGCAATCACCTTATGTACACACACAGATCTGCCGTCTGCGTGTGTGTGTGTGTGTGCGTGCGTGCGTGCGTGCGTGTGTGCGTGTGTGTGTTAATGAGAGAGTGACGTGACAGAATGTGATTCAAATGGTTCATTTGCAATAATTTTGTGTGTGTGTGTGTGTGTGTTGTATGTTACCATGTAGGGAAGCACATTCACTCTCAAAACTATAGTAATATGAATGAATTTAGGGAATTATCTATTTGTCAAACATAATACTGAACTCAAGGCTCAGAGTCTATTTATCGGAAGTGAGGTGAGGAAGTTTACATGCATTGTATCTATGTTGCCTGAAAATGCTAATTATATTAACAACACAAAACCTGTCTATTGACATTTCAGACCCTCCAGACCATGTCTATCATTACAACTGCCTCTTTGTATAGAGTATATATACTTATACTTGTGTGTTTGTGTGTGTGTGTGTGTGCGCGCACACAAAAAATACTCAGAGATATGGGACACTGGTAAACCCAGGCGTTCAGGTTCGTTTTCTGGAGAAATCCATCTAGCTTGACAAGCCATTTAGTGCCATAGTTCTTAGTTGGTGGTTAAAACTGCTCATTTGTGTCATAGTTCTGTGATAAACATACAAACAATAAAATTGTGACTGATTTTGATTTTATTTAGGCCTACTTGAAAAGCATTTTGTAACCTGTGTGAAAGAGTTCCACTTTCAACGACTCGGAAAGAATGATCGTTATAACGTTTGAATTCCAAAGGACGATCGGAGTTATTAAGCTTGATTTTATTAACATATAATGCGTCAGAGGGCGCCAAAGACCAGCTCTCTGTATTAGCTCTTCGTCTTCCTGGGCTCGATACTCTGGTTGATCTGGGGCTGGTCGCGTAATATGATGATTCCGGGCCGGGAGAGGAGGCGATCTCAGGTCTGACCTCCACGCTGCAGGGCAGGAAGTTTAACAACTGGTGCGTGCTACATCTGCGAGCGCTTATGGCTGGAGAATCTAACTTAACCTGTTGAGGAGTGAATTCTTTAAGACAATGCCGTTCCCCAGAGAGTGAATTTTTTCCCTGGCTCCTACTAGAATTCTAAGCAAACGTTCTATAATTTCAGTGTTCTTAAAATTGTTTGGCAGAAAAGTCCCTGAGGATAATTGTTGCGTAATGTTATAGAACCTTTTTTGAAAACGTTCTAATCACATATTTGTGATCGTACTCCCAGGGGTCCAGCTGCATCTGATCACATTTGTGACCGTAGCCTACTCTTCAACAGGTTAATTATGGGTAATAACACATCAGAGTTATGTTAATAGCCTATAACATTAGAAAAAGTTACAGATAACATGTTATTTGTATGTCCAGTTATTATAAGAGAAGCACAGTTTTGAGCAATATAGCGATTACATTTTTTTAAAGTAGTCAGCGGGAGATTGTTGGAAAAGTAGTTGGGTAACGTTAGCAGTCGTCGTCTTTTTCTGCCTGCATCCGGAGCGTCTAGCTCAGTTGCATAGGTGAGGAGTCGAGATTATCCAGAGAGAAGGGATGCTCCGCCGACGCATCGTGCGTCCGAGGGCGGGACTTCCGTTTGAAGAAAACTTGTCAACAGTTTCGCACCAGAAACAAATAAACATGTAGTTTGATTTCGCGAGAAGGGGTGCAACAACTCAGCAAACGGGCACGAATCCGGGTTATGGAGAGACGCACAGGCCGATAAACCCAAAATGAGCTTGTTCAGGCACTAGCAGTATTTAAAACTCTACTGAGCAGTCTGAGCGAGCCGTGAACGTCTCTGTCAATAGTTGTGCGCTGAAGTCTACCAGTGTCCAACGAGAAGGGAACTTATTTCTTGTGAAACGGGTGGACAGCTGCTCCACAGTTGAAGATCGTGAGCTCGCCACAGAACCTCGCCTATAGCTCGTTTTGGTTCCAGTGGCAATTTGTCGTAGAATCGCATTGCTTCAAAATCACAACTTGGACTCGATTCGAGCCTGGAAGAGGTGTGACGGACGAGAAGTGGAGAGACAGACCGAGTGTGTGAGTGACAGAAACAGGGTGTTGTAAATTTGAGAAACAATGGTGTTGGATTAACCTGTTTACTGTTTTCTCACAACAAAGATTTATAAACGCACTATTCGTACTTTGGTAACACTTGAATGGGCCTCAAGAGGAACACTACACGCCCCCTTTAACTTTTTTTTCCGATGTGAAGGGTTGAGGATATTCTCCCTAAAAGCCTGGCACAAGCTTCTGTGGATGCGTTTTGGCTCAAATATTCGTCACCCGGACAAATGATGTGGGAGGAACATTGCGCAAGGTATACTACATCAGTGCAGTAGCCTTTCTTTTCCTGGAGATTAAAGCTCATGTGAATGACTGACTGAGCCTGGAGAAAAAAAAACATTCACACAAATGAATGCGTGAAATGTACGTAATTTCTCTTCGATGTCCAGACTATATCAGATGTGGACATCTGGGCTCATGATAGGCACACCTTTGGTTCACAATTTCAGTCGAAAAGCTGAAAAGCTGACGGTTGGATGTTGCGTCATTTGCGGCATGGTGCGAATGCAACCGTTTCTGAAGTGTGTTGGTAGGCCTATATTACATCAAATAATAGTTTGAAACCACAGCGTTCCACGGGCCCCCAGTCAGGAATCTAAATTGGCCCCGGAGACGTCAGAGTTTTGGCTGCAACACTCTATTGGATTAAAAACGTTGCCTTTGTCCAATACGTGACCCTCAGCACAAATGCCTACAGCGGAAAGTTGTTCACCGATTTTTCTGGGAAAACCTCTAGATAATCCACAGCATGGATTACCCGTGGTAATCTACAGTTAGACTTAGGGCTGGGTGTTTCTTCTTTCGGTGTGAAAGTCTTCCCCTGTCGTGTCGACCCAGCCTCTGACACTGCTCACGGTAACGGAGATAAACATTACCTGTCGATGAGCAGCGTAAAAGACAAATATTTTTGAACTGCTAGTTTAGATTAGTTATTTTGTTGTTGTCGCTGTGTATTTATTTTTAGGCTATTGTTATCTTTGACCCGAGGGACAAGGGATTCACCCAATTTGACCTGATCGACGCGCACGTACGAGATCCACATCCTTTGGTGGAATGTATCCCGTGGCGCAGGCGCAATAACACTGTCAGACAAGCCATCTATAAATACGCGAAGTGAGGAGGACGCCTTGTTCGTCTTCAGCCAAGTGTGCCTTGCGCAACCTCTGGGCAGAGAGCTGCCTGCTCCTGTGCAAAAAGGCTTGGCACCAGGTCTCACTTTCTCCTTTTTTAAAAAACAAAACATTACAAAGTTTTCACTCTTTTTCAGAAGATCGCACAGTGAGGGCTTATTGGAAAGTTTTATGTGTTTTTAAAAGTTTTAAAGTGCACAGAAGGAGTGTAGTTGCAAGCCTATGGGAAGGCCTGTGTGAGTTCACCTGAGGACTGTTTTTGAGTGTGATCTGTGGAATGTAACCAGATGCTCCCCTGTGGGTTTGCTGATGAAAAGAGACCATTATTTTTCCTCACCCCCCGAAGCACTCTCTGTCCCTGTCTGAGTGGAGATACTTGGATGTTCCATGATACTTTTGGTTGACCTCAGAGATTTGTTTTCTCATTCTGTGTCACCCAGTTGCATTGGTGTGTATGTGTGTGTTGGAATCTGGGCATTAAAGGGACACCAGGCAAGCCTGATGCTTTTTCTCTACGAAACTCCCCCTCGCTCGGTCTGAAGCTCTTTTCCTTTTCTTTGCGTCTTCTGTCAAGGGTTTTCGCTGCTTCTTCGCCGGCTCTGCCATTATACACACGTCGGCGGGTAGGATACACTGAACTTGCAAGCGGGATATTCTTCCTACAGGCAGTAGGGGCGGGCGAGGGAGTCTTCATTCGCCCTGTAATGAGTCATTTAACCATATACCGACTTACGAAAATGAGTAATTAGCACGAAAACGTTGCCTGGTGTCCCTTTAACCAGAAAAGAGATATGAGTCTTCACACTCAGGGCTAACACACACTCAATTACAGCACACACACTGACACACTTACACAATTTCACCTTAACGATGAGTGGGGGTAAGAAAAAAAGTGGTTTTCAGATCACTAGTGTGACGTCTGACTACAGCCAATGGACAACGGATAGCCCCACGGCCCAAAACCCTGCGGCTGCAGACGCCAGCCCTACTGGGGTGCTTAGCAATGGTGGCCAGAGCACCATGGCTTCCCCGTCTCTCCCTCACCGACAGCAGCCGACAGCCGACAGGAGCTCGACGGACATCCCTCAGGCTGTGCCCAACGGGCCCAGCCCTTTCCTCGCCCTCAGCCCGCCTTCCTCGCAAACGGACAGGAGCTCCAGCCAACCGGCTACGCCCGTTCTCTCACGCCGGCAGAGTGAAGCTGAGCAGCAGGGCAGTGGCGGGGGCAGCGGCGGCGGTCTGAGCAGTAGCGGCGGGGCGTCTCGCTTCCGCGTGGTGCGCCTGGGCCAGGGCCTCGGGGAGCCGTACCGACGCGGCCGCTGGACCTGTGTGGACCAGCTGGAGCGGCCCGAGCCCGAGCCGCGCCTCCGCCGCGTGCTGGACAGCATGCGGCACGCTCACTCGCTGGAGTCGCTGGAGACGGTGGGCCTGGAGAGCGGCGGCGTCGGCGGTGCAGTGGCCGGCGCAGCGCTCAAACCGCTGGGGCTGGCCAAGGGTCTGCGCGGGGCGACGGCAGCAGCAGTGGGGCCCATCGTCCACTCACAGGGCACCACCCACCTGCTGGCGCACCAGCAGCAGCCACAGCGGAGGCTGGCCGGGGGGGCGGGAGGGGGCGCTCTAAGCGGGCCGCCCTCGCCAACGCATGCCAGCCCCGAGCCACCCAGCCTGCTGTCACCAGCCACTCCACGCATGCGCAACATTCCGCCACCACTCAGGCTGGACATGGATGCCACCGGAAAGGTAAAAAAATACACACACACATTCACTCACAGACACACAAGTTTACAGAGTTAGACAGACACATTCCCACACTGTAAGCACACGTTCTTATAGACACAGCAACAAGCCTACGTTCAGTACAAGTACTGTTGTACATACACACTTGCACATTTATTTATGTACTCATGTATGAATATTGTTAATATAACACTTAGTTTAGAGGGCAGGAGTTATGTCAGTGATACTGACTAGTTAACACTGATTTTGTGTAAAAGGTCACATATTACCCCCCCTTTTTTCACAAATGTATCTCAATAATTCCTTGTGGTCTTAATAAAACATCTGGTGTACTAGTCATTACAACACCATTTTCAATTCTGCCTGCCCTGTTCAGAGTGCCCTATTTGTGTCCCTGTTCCTTTACACACAAGCATTACATCACATTGCTCCGTGGCTTTGCTTTGACATTTTAGTTTAGTTCCCAAGCTTGTTTTGCACTTTTGTTCTTTAGGCAGAGACCAAATAGGTAAAATTGAGGCGGTTTTATTCAACAAGCTTCCTTTAATGACATCATGAAGGGAAAAGTTCTGAATTGGCTCATTTTCATCTCATTTCCAGACCAAGGCAGCCCATAAACAACTGTGTTATTTTGGTGTTGTGGGATCAATTGCCATCCCAAATACCGAAATACATGTGTAAAAGCACTGAAAAGTAACATTTTTCATAATATGTGACTGATCATTTTTCTAACAATTAGATTAATAGGAAATGTGCAAAACCACATCCACTGACTGCAAACCATGCTTGATTTCAGTAAGGCGTATATAGCAGTTATATTAATGTTAGTATTACTGTTAACAGTGTGACATATTATGGTATCATCACATGCAGAGATATGCAAAATAACTTGTTGTTTATTGAGGGGCTGGTAATTGGATTTTATGGACCTTTTGATTTGGGCCAGTCTTGATCACATACATTAGACACGCATATTCAATGACACACACACACACACACACACAAATGCATGTGCATGCACATACAAGTTTATGTCGAACTAATTTCTCTCATAAATCCTTATTGAAACAGATATGTATACTGTAATGCACACTATGCATCTAATTCAGTCTAACATACAATCTCTACCCTCATTCGCACATTCACTCGTACTTCTCACATTCACACACACTTTCTCACACACACAGATTATTCACAGGCAGACTCATATTTGTAGTGTTCATTGCCACTCAGTGAGTTTGTGACTCAGCCTGATTCACATGTACATTTTCCATCAAAGCCACAGCTGAACAGTGAAACAGGAAACAGGAAGTCTACTAAACAGGATGTCTGTCCAACTTGCATACTCGCTGTTTGCTGGGTTAATCTGCAAACTGTTGACATTATAACACATGAGGATAAAGCTTTAATCAACTGGCTGTTAGTGGGTAAAACAGACAAACATGGTAGCTGGTATGGACTGATAAAAAAGTAATTCTTTATATCAGACACAGTATTGTTTCAGATTCAGATTATGTTTTGAACAATGCTGTAATGAACTTCCTGGTTTCCCTTACAATTCATGACCCTGACGTCAAAACTGTATGCATCACCAGGGCAGACATTGCACACCTGTTATTAAGAAGTGTAGAGACCAGGTGTTTCCTTCCCATGCTTGCCAAACCAGCTCTCGGAACAAGCCTGAGCACATGTTGCAGTCAGCCGAGTCTACTGTGTCATGCAATGCTTTTAAAGACATACAGGCCTTGAGAGAAAGTGAAGACATCAATTTAGTTTTTTTCCCCAGCTGGTCTTTGTGGATCTCCTAACCCCCCTGTCTGTCTGTGTTTCCTTGTCAATCAGTTCCGTATGACCCAATCCCAGCCCAGCTCCCCTGGTTCCCACCTGGGAGGTCGAGATGGTCTGTTCCACCCGAGCCTCACACCCATTCAGACACCCTCAGCGCTTGCCCTGGCACAGTCCATGTTTGGAGTGGGGGGTGCCTTTGAGGTGGATGAAAGGTGGGTATTTGTGTGTGTGTGTGTGTGTGTGTGTGTGTGTGTGTGTGTGTGCGTGCATGTGTGTGTGTGTGCACGCACATGCTATTATGAAATAGCAATGTAGTGTTAAATACTGACTCAAGACGGCGTGAGACGGAGGGCTGAATGCTCAGCCCTGCCCTTTATAGTGGAGCGTTACCGTGATGTCACGCGTCACCGTGGGTCAGTCAGAGTTTAGAATGAGGCGGCCAAGAGATCATCTCTACTCTGTTGTGCTGTTCTGCCTCATTTGGGTTGAAGTTGTTAGTTTCAAAAAAGACACCTCAGATAAAAGCACGGAATTCTCTGCATGGAATTGTAGCTCTATATTTAGAGCTGGAGCACTGATGAGCGGGGTTGCATTTTTGGAGACAAGGCTAGAAGGCCACTGTGAAGCTGCGGCTCCGCTGGAGGCCATGTTGGCTCTGGTCCAGCGGCACCCTCCTGAACTTCACAGACCAGTGTGCACAGTCTCAGCCACTGTCTAAATACCTCGGCAAACACACACACACACATATGCTGGAGCACACAGACAACCGAACATGAAGCAGACTCACACATGAATCATTGAAGTGATGAACATACAGCCAAATACACATGTACACACACAGACACATACATGGGTTATATAATATGTGCATGTTAGCATCAACACCCCTTAGAAAGTATACTCACGTGTTTCGTATGCATGCACATCATACAGTGCGTACAGTAAGCTCTCACTCTTTCCCTTCAGCCCCCCCTGCTCTCTTTTACTTTCTCTTTCTCTCTCTCTCTGTCTTTCAGTGTGATTAGGGTTTGTGGTTTGTGAGAGCAAGAGAGAATAGAGCCCCTATTCATGCAGAGAGAGGGAGGAGTGTAGTGAGAGAAAGCAGGGCAGAGAGAAGGAAAGCAATGAAGGATAGGGGGGAAGGGAGGCAGGAAAAGAGGGAGCAAGGAAAGAGGGAGAAGGAGAGGCCCCAGGAAAACCTGTGTGTGTGTGTGTGTGTGTGTGTGTGTGTGTGTGTGTGTGTGTGTGTGTGTGGCTGTGTACATATGTATTAGCATTTGTTTGAGTGTGTGTGTGCCTGTGAATTGTTGAGTTGTCCTCACGTTAACTCCCATAAAGTTTATGTATACCTTGAAGGGATTGTGTGTGTGTGTGTGTGTGTATGTGTGTGTGTGTGTGTGTGTGTGTGTGTGTGTGTGTGTGTGTGTGTGTGTGTGTTGAACAGCATTTGCTTCATCTCTGACCAGGATAGTGTGTATCTCTCTATGGCCATTTTCAGCTTAAGTTCATGGTCAGGCTATAAGGGGAAGTAGAGTCAGCTTTGATATGTGTGGCAATAGAGTGATGTGTGCACAAGAGATAGACTGATAATGAGAGAGAGAAGAAAGAGAGGGACAGAAAAAGATTGGTATTTTTATTTCTTATATGCATCACAGTAAAGGGCAGTTCAGTTTGTATGGTAAACATGATGCTGCACACAGTGAACTGTGTGTGTTTGTGCGTGCCTTTTTGCATGCACACAGGCAGATTAGGGACAGTGTACATCTGGGTAAGTGTGTTTATGTTTTGTGTGTCAGTATGTGGCTGTGCATTTGTGTGTGTGTGTGTGTGTGTGTGTGTGTGTGTGTGTGTGTGTGTGTGTGTTTGTTATCTGCCACAACACTAGCTTATGTTGATACCTTATCCTCTTGTCAATATTTATGGAATTCAATAGAACAGTGTGTGCACCTGTGTGTGTGAGAGAGAAAGAGAGATAGGGAGAGATAAAGAGAAAGAAAGAGAGAAAGAAGTTTCTTAACAATTACAAAGCCTGAATCATTGCCTAATAAACACAGGGCTTTACATAATAGCATGCTTGTGCAAGACAGGAGCCTGATCGCACCTCTGGAGAGCTGTCAGTCCCACAGGCCCTACCCTTCTCCCAGTGAGTCACTAGTCATTTTTGCACTGAGTAATATGCCGCCTTTTGTGCACCTATATGGCGGAATGCTGGACGTTTTCCGCCGAGGCGGAACGGCAGCTCGACATGGCCTGCCAATTTTACCATTTACCACCAAGAGGGATAGACATAAAGGTGCAACATGTTGTTCCGTCACCAGTGTAAATGCGTTAAGGCGGAATGGGGGAATTTGGGTGGCCGTTTTGATGACTACATGTGTCCAACCCACCACTGGAGATTTGAAATCTGACTGATCAAAAGCAGCAATAGCAGAGACGGCACATTACAGAAATCTGCACATAACTTAGGAGCTGGACATTAGCTAACGTAACTAGCAAACAAACTAGCAACATGCTATGCAGCCTTTACCTTTATGGTCTACAAGTATCCACAGTTATCCATAGTTAGCAGTGGTGCGCGGTTCTGGTCAAAAGCGGCCCGAGCTTGCCCGATATTTTAATCAACCCGAACGCAACTCGGACCACGAATATTAATTAAGACAAAATTATACCCGACCCACGATCCGACCCGCTTATTTACAAAATGTTTGGTTATAGTCTACCATGCAGTGTGAGTAGGCCATTTCTGTAAAGTAAACTTTATGCAGTAGAACTACATACAGGTAGTCATGCAGGACATAGGCTAATGTTTGCGCAGAATGAGAATAAGAGCGCAGGCACGCAGGCAACCAGCTAGGATTAGCTAAACACTAAGACGAAACTTCAAGGCCAAAGCACATACACTGTTTAAAGTCACAGACACAACGAACTAAGGTAACTTTTATACGCATAGGCTACCAATGCGTGAACCTACCACCATGGCATGACCTATACATAGATATGGCTGTGTGTAGTCTGTGTAACATTACATTCCTGCTGGCGCCCTTTACCCATGACATCCCTTATCCAATTCTCATGGCTGTAGGCTAAAAGTTTAATATGGGCAGGTGGTAAAGTATCAGCATTATTTTACTGAGCGACTTGTCATAGTCTAAAAAAGTTGTTCCAGTGTATAATATAAAGCAATCTATTGCTTGCTTGAGGTTTGGGAATTGCACTTTCTCGCTTTGGCTGGGAGGGCTTGCCGCATTTGTGAGGAGTCATGTTGGTCGTGCCTGTTTTGTGGCTGTCATACTTTTAGCTTTGCAAGAAGTGCATAGAACATAACTTCCACTACTCATCTTCTCTAACCTTTCCAAATATTTCCCATATATGGCTTTTCCTGGAGGGGTGTCTTTATTATTTTAACTTCTCGCGTCTCCAGCTTCTCTACCGTCTACCGTTCTTTTTCCGGTTCCGGCGCCGACAAGAGTGGCAGCATGTCGAGGTAGCTCCGTGTCTTTGTATTTTTTTTTTCTACGTCTTTTGTTTACTTTTTACTTCGCTTGAATTTCCCCTTGGGGATCAATAAAGTATCTATCTATCTATCTATCTATCTATCTATCTACATCTTCATCCTTCCGGGTACAGGTAGTCTATGTGAAATGTGCTATACTAAAACTGACTTGACTTGACTTGACTTGACTATGTGGCAAGTATGCTGCAAACAATTATATCTTTGAAAAGCAATTATGACTTCAATATTGATGTTAGTCTCGTGATACTTCAAGTATTTCTTAAAAATATATATGTATATTTAACTAATTTGAACTGACTCGGCCGCAAATGACCCGAATATCATTCAAATATTTTTTTATGACTCGTAACCGCAGGTGACCGCGGTTATCCGCCTGTTACCGCTTAATTTCGGGCGGACCACGCAACACTGATAGTTAGTCCACTGTTATCTCAGTCATGCATTCTTCTCGATGTGAGATAGTTAGAGATAGAGATAGTCTGGCCATATTCTACTATCACACAGGTCTAACTAAATTCAAAATCTTCTCCAGAAACACTCTTTGTTGTAGAACTATATGGACCTGAATATGAAAATTTGCGATGGTAGCAGGCTTACAAACTGTCCTAGTATGATACGCAATTTCTGCCATCCATTAGAGAAGCAATGGCCAACATAACTTAACTGTAGCCTACATCTGTCTCATCTTCAGGGAACACTAACTTGACCCACAACTTTATTTTCATACATTAATTTAATTAACAGGCAAGCCTATATGGCGGTTAAGCTATACATTTTGAGGAATAAAAACATTGAAGAATTAGTGATGGCAAAATCCTAGCCTGGAAAATCCAGACCCTAGGAATCTAGAAAGATTAAGGGTCTGGCCATGACTAATGTAATGGCCCAACTCAAGGGGCGGCACCAAGCACGCAATTGGATAACACTACGACCAATGTTTACTGACTGATTTGTTGCAGCGCTGTCGTCATCTGTTTAGCTCACCTCTGGCCCGCCTATATCAGATACACCGATGTGATTTGGTGCCCCACGATACAAGGGACATAAGTAATGAGCATCATTACTTATTGCCAGAGCTAATTCAAATTGTGCTCCCGCGAGAACTCTGGATTTCCAGGGTAGCAAAATTCCCAGCATGTCAAAGCTATGTGTTTTGAAAATCATGCATAGTTTGTTATGTTACTCCTCACGCCCAATGTTCCACGTCATGCTTCATTTTGCTATTCGGTCTTGCTTCCTGGCTCCTCAACATGTCGAATTGTATGTAAACACTCGCTTTACGAAGTACCAGGCCAGCAATATTTTGCCTCATTTTTAGACACACGATGCGGCATAAAGACGTCTCCTCTTTCCTGTGAATGTTGTGCGATCCCTATCTAAAGACGGTTACTGTAGGGAAGCTGATCAGCTGAACTTCCTGGTCCAGTGTTTGGGGAGTCCGGATGGGCTTCTCTGTCCGCAGTGAATTTCCTGAGTCGGCTCACTTCTCTCTCCAACGGACGAACACACACAAACACACACACACACACACACACGCACACACACACACACACACACAAACGTGCATGTACACATGTCCTCTGTGCCAAGATCATGCCTGTACATGATAACACACATTTCAAATCACATGCCTTCACACATACATACATACACACACACACACACACACACACACACACACACACACACACACACACACACACAGATAGATTGTTGTCTTTAGTGAGGGGACAATGGAAACTTTTTGCCATTCACGCGGAGAGTGGGTGGGCAGAGAATGCAGAGGGCTGTGTGATTGGGCGAGACAGTGAGTAGGCGGGGAACGGAATGAAAGAGTGGCTGTGTTGGCCTATCACTGAAACTTGGCTGTGTATGTGTCGTGTGTGTGTGTGTGTCCATGTGTGTTTGTTGTGCGTGAGCATGAGAGAGACACATTGTATGTATGTGGGTAGGTTTGTCTGTGTGAGGGACTTTTGTGAGCATTTGTGTATTTTGTTTTTGTATATGTGTGTCTTTGTGAATATGTGTGTGTGTCTTTAGAAAATGCTAATGTCCCAAGAGAGGGCCACTGAAAAACATACACTACCCCACAGAAGGAGAGTGGTAGCCACAAGAGACACAGCTCTGTCTTAAATCCAGTCCCTGCCGAGCCACCAATTATCCTGCAGACCATCCACATACGGGATTCATTTCCAGGGGAATCCGAGGCCAATGTTACTGTACGTTTGTGTGGCAAGGTGGGCCTCCATATTGCTGCACCGTATCCAGAGGAATTTTGGGATTACAGGAAAGACCTGCGGAGAGACGGCCACACCCATCCGGCTCAGATTACCGTAATCCTTGAGACATTCTGCAGACGCAGCGTGGACTGGCCTTATTACCGGGATTAGAGCAGATTAAGGGGCCGGATTAGGACTGACCAGCTAAGGGGAGACCTTGTGATTGGGATTTTGAGGAGCCTTCACTCAGAATTGAACACACATACACAAACATACAAACACACACACACTGAAACTGAACCGTTTTGTGTTGCTGTGTATGTGACTGCAGGCTGGTGAGTTCAAGTGTGTGTGTGTGTGTGTGTATGTGTGTGTGTGTGTGTGAGTGAATGAGTGTGTGTGTGGGGGGATGGGCGTGTGTGAGCTCTGACCCAGAAATGGATGGTGACTGAGACTGAGCGCTGTAAATCAGAGTGGCAATCCACCTGTTGCCCTATGCGGACCCTCTCTCTCTCAGAACGGCGCCGGAACAATCTGCACATCGCTGCTCTTTTTTTAGTGCTGCCCTATGTTGGGAGTCACCCCGTCTCTCAGTTACCCGAGATTCACACGCCACCGCTCCATTTAGTCTACCACAGGAATTGGTTAAATAGAAGGCTTCCTTTGCTTGATTCTATGCTGTGGCTGTCTGGCTGTTGCTAAGCTAACCTTGTAAGGAAGATGCGGGTGAAGTCATTATCCACTTCCTGTTTGCGAGACTTCCTCCTGCCCGTTTAGAGACTGAGTAATCGTCCCCGGGGCTGTGAACATGTTTGGCAGTGTGAAGAAGATCATATCTGCCTTTGAGATTCGCAGGCAGGCACGTCAGGTCTCTCTCCCTCCACCATTACCCTCGTCCATCTCTTCGTCCCATGTCTCGGCGTCCTCCCCGTCCACGTCCCTTGGTTCTCCTTCCTCATCATCCTCCTCTTCCTCCTCTGTCCTGTCCAAGTTCTCTCCTCTTAACAGCCCTGTCAATCATGAGCCCAGAACCTATCCTCTCAGGGCATCGTCTCCTGGCAAGCCCTGTCTGGGCTCCAACTCTTGTTCTTCACCATCTGCGAAGCGATTGGCCCGGTTGTCTGTCCCTCCAGCGGCTGAACCAATCATGTCATCTTCCTGGACTGCCTCTCCACCTTACCCCCAGAGGACAGCAGAGAAAGTGGTGATGCGGGAGAGATGGAAGGATGGGGGTCGGGAGGGGACAGAGGGAATCATGGTCAGGGATGTCCCCCGGATGCGGGTGCGCGACTCCTGGCCCATCGGGCAGCAGCAGTTTGTAGAGCGGGGGAGCCGGTACAACCAGATGGTTCCCCTCCGGGCAGACAGACACACTCAGACCATATCCACCACCACAGGGCCCAGGTCCACATCTGCCATTAGTCGGAAATCTACATCTGCCTCAAGGTCCACCACTATTACCTGTGTTGGATCCAGGTCAACACCTGTTGATGAACCCAAAATCCGCTCTGGAACACAACCTGTAGTTATTTCTACCACTCGACAAATCTCCCACTCTAACAAAGGGCTCGTTGCTAAAATCAATACAGAGTCTAAAGCTAGCTGCACCACCGGATCGATTTCCACGAACACTGCTTGTCCAAAGGAATTGATTGTTAATTGTAATCCAGGGCTTCCAGTCAGCTCCAACACAGGGCCTTTCGTCACCGCCACCACCAGGCCTATTATTAGCTCCACTACAGGCCCAACTATCAGCTCTGCTACAGGACATGAAGTCAAGTCCACCACAGGGTCTACTGTCAGCTCAGTGACAGGGCTTAATGTCACATCTACCCCAGGACCTACCATTGGCTCTACCACAGGGTCTTCTGTTGGTTCTCACATAGAACCTATAGGATCTATAACTCAGCCTCAGTCTAACAGACTCACAGCAGTTGGAGCCTCCCCTTCACCCATTCAACAGTCACCTGCTGCTGAGGCCCAAGCCCTAGTTGCACCATCCTTAAGGGGTGCTCACCCCTCCAACTCCCCAAAATCTCCCTCGATCCTGGGCAACCCTCAAACCCTCACCTCTTGTGATCCTCTGGGGCAGCACACACCTCAGTCATCACCAGCCTTAGACAGCTGGCAGCAGTTCTGTGGAAAGCCTATGTATGCTTGTGACCCTGCCTCAAACAAAACCACCCAGCCAGCAGTTTCACACCAGCCAGGATCTTTCTACAGCCCTCAAGGCCTTGCTCTTCAGTCCTGCTGCCCAGCTAGGGGCACCATCTCTGGGACTCTATGCCCTGGCCTCTCCCCTGGTCATGGAAGTGTGGGAGAGACCAAGAGGAAAGGAGAACAGGGGGGTCTCTCTCTTCTCCCCGTGGTCAGGCACAAATTGGACCTTCCAAAAGAGGCGCGGACCCGTGGTTCAGAGACAGCTTTCTTGTCCTTGGTGCTCTTCTGTCGAGGGTAATGCTGTGTGTGTGTGTGTGTGTGTGTGTGTGTGAGTGAGTGCGTTTTTGTGTCGAGTGCGAGACATTGTCAGTAATGAAGTGTGACTGTGTGTCTGTGGTATGTGAGTGGCATGTGAGTGTGAACAAAATATTTTGGACATCTATATTCTCTCACCTCTGTGATGTTGCCGTCTATTAGTTTGAAGAAGGAATGTGTTTGTGCATGTGTATTTTCTCCCTTCGGCAGTGTTGCCTCTCATTATGTTAAAGTTGTGTGTGTGTGTGTGTGTGTGTGTGCGCGTGCGTGTGTGGATGTGTGCGTGCGTGGATGTGTGTATGTGTGTGTGTGTGTGGGTCTGTCCATGTGTCTGTGTGTGTGCATGTGTCCTCATGTGAATGTATGTGTGTATGTGTTTACATCAGGAATAGATCACAGTAATGTGAACCATGTGCCTCATTGCCTACACAACAATGGGATCTGTGTCACAGATGCTCAAACACACACACACACACACACACAGATAGTATGGCAGTGGCACACATATTTTCTTTTGGCAGTGGCAGTCCTGGGGGTCTTTTTGTGTTTTACAATTATACAATTGTGACACATTTACAATTTTGACTTAAGTTCACACACACACACACACACACACAAACACACACATACAGACATCTGCACAAATATAGGGCACATGTTGAGGAACATTCCCGTAACTGTCCCGTAAACTGGTTTGGGCACTGAAACCCACACTGATTTTATGATGTGTGTGTGTGTGTGTGTGTGTGTGTGTGTGTGTTTGTTTGTATGAGTAAGAAGTGAGAGAGAATGACACAGTAAGAGGGCAAAGCTCCAGCAGCAAAGAATGTTTGCCTGTAAATCGCTCATTGTGTACCCCTCTCTCTCTTTCTCTCTCTCTCTGTCTGTCTTTCTCTCACTCTAGCTCTTTTTTACTTACTTTCACCATGTCACACATACACACACTGCCCACAGAAGCTGTCATATCTCTCTCTTCCTCTTTTTCTGTCTGTCTCTGTCTTCCTGTGTCTAACACACACGCACACACACACACACACACACACACACACACACACACACACACACACACACACAAACACACACACACACACACTGTATGTGTATACCTACACTTTCC